>NC_089739.1:5662518-6266625 GCF_035083965.1 Branchiostoma lanceolatum
AAAATATGAATATAAAACATAAATATAAAACAGAAACATCACTCAATCAGTTCTAATGTGTGCACCCTAAATATATCCTGTGTGTGCTTAAGTGATTTTGCTGCATGTGGCTATACATGCTACCGTACCGTGATTGTCCTAATTCTACAGCCCACGTAAATATCTTTTTCTGTCTTGCCATAAACCATGTAATACAATATTTACACTAAGCTACCAGACGTTATAACATCGTCCTATATCTCGATGTTTACACCTTGCGTTGTGGAAAACAAACACGTTTAGATTATATTACAAACAGTAGAAGGTATATATGGGGGGAGGTGTCCTTTGATTCGAGCTAGGTCGATACCGAAACTGTTTGATATTCCAAGCGTCGCGTACGTTTTATTACACCGTTGGCGTGGGGACAAATTTACTCACCTTCTACGTTGCCCCTATGTCGGCATATCAGGAACCATTTTCTTCTGCCATGGAAAAGATACATACATCAAAACGTACTGATACAAAACTACACACTTACCTGATACGGCAGATACGTTGCGATACCTCGGTACTGTATGGATGTATATGTTAGGTATGGGGGGCCCTGGGTACATACATACGCTGCCGTGAATAGATTAGACGGACTGCATTGCTGATTGGTAGGCAGCAAGTACAGAGGCGTTCGGCTAACAGCTACCGGCGCGTCGGCCCGATCATAGGGTGTGCTTTTCCTGTTAGACGGCGGCTGGAAAACTGTTATCTGTTTCTTGCATCTGGTTACCTTCACCAAGAAGCAATGTTATGTTTTTTGTGGAGTTGATTTTATGTATGGCCTCCGTCGGTCAGTATTGAGCATGGTAAAATCCTAATTCACAACAGACCTACAGCATCGACTATGGCTAAACAGCCCTATACGAGAATGGCATTCTCTGTCACAAAAATCACATCTGTAAGCTGACTCAGTTCTGTTGCAAAGCTCTATTCTGCGGATCCGCTTTTCTTCTGCGCTGTGCTTTGAATATATGTAACTGTGTGTTGGTGGTTTAGCAGCCAAGAAGCTATGGAAGGATTGATATGAAATTTGGTATGCGTTTATAACCGATTGAAAAAAAATGATTAGGTTCTGGGCCCCCTATCGGCTTTTTATAATACTGTAGAGTGTGTTTTTCTTCTGTTGAGTCCTAAACAAGCTACGGCCAAGAGTTTTAGGTGGCAGATATTTTTAGAATTTGAACTGCAGGGCCGTTTCGGTTGCAGGCTTCGAAACAAGATCTAGAATCAAGAAGGGGTGAATGATATTTGATCAGTAGGCAACCTTAATTAAGGTTTTTGTTTTTGTTTGGCAACAAGTTGGGCACGTAAAATGCACAACCATTCTGAATGGTAATATGAGAACCTTATTATTAGCATTTCTTTCCCATTATAGAGATGTTTATTGATTTTTTCATTACACTTGAAATGAATGAAACAAGATTTTGTTTTTTTCATATATGGTCAGCCTTTCTATTTGTCATTTATATTTACTTACTTATTTTTGTTTTATTGACTTTTCGGACACGTGTGGCCCATTTTAACTCGAGATGTCGAGATGTTTTTCAAGGGGGCCCATACGTTTTACACATATCATGTTTCGACATTTTTACTAACATTTCTGCAGTCTACAGTGCTTTTAAAATCACCTAAGACCTGTTCTCACGTATTTCCTTCTGTAACAAAAACAAAACACTTCAAACTAATGTGGAATCGTGTATTTGCTACAGGTGATACTTAGTTACATCCTGTCAAGTGAATTGTAAGCGGAAGGACTAAGGTCGCGGGGTGATTAATCTGTCGGAGTGGCCGGTGTGGCGTTTCTGAAAGATCGCTAAATATAGGCATCACGCAGGTGGACAGATGGCCTTCGGTTGTTGACTTAAAAATCTAAAGGTTCTGGGTTCGAAACCCTGATGTACCCTTGAGAAAGACACTTGACACCTAGTTTCTCTAGGCTCTACCATCCTCCGCGGGTCGCTCAGAAAATAGTAGAAATTGGCCAAAATAGAGTCAATTGTATGAAGGGAGTCGGCTACGGAGAGAGGGTCCAATATTGCAACCCTAACTGCGGCTGCGAATGTTACCCTCCATGGCCAAAGTCCCCCGGCAAATGTTCTCCCTATAGCCGGCGCGGTTAGTCTGGTAGAGACTATATTTTCTCACTCGACACAGATAAAAATGAATACACAGCTGCAAAGAGAAACGTCCTCTAAGATGGGATGTAAAGCAGTGGTCCTGTGTTTGAGGAGAGCCACACCTCGAGCATGCGTACGATAAAGAACCCGCCACACTTAACGAAAAGAGTAGGGGTCCATCCTGGCGTGAGTGGATCAAACATTAGAGTCTGATCTCCGGGTTGACATTTTGTAAAGGTGATGGTCCCTTATTCCACCAATGTGGAATCTCAACGAAAACAAAAAGAAGCTGTATACCCCATATATCTGGCTAAAGCTTCGTAGGTACATACCATGTTCATGTGACGTCATACCCGTGTACGCCGCCATGATGGTGTCCCTATTTGCATTTCATTGAATCATAGCTCAAGCGTTTACGGACATTCAGACCCTCTTAAATAACCACTAGTAAAGAAACTCAAAGAAGAGACTATGACAATAACATTTATCTGCACAAAAATGCGAAGCTTGAGCTGCGAACCAATAAGATGCAAATAGGGTCACCAAAATGGCGGCTGGGCTGCTTCATTGTTATGGAAAGTGAGTGAAAGCGTTCTATTGCACTAACGTAACATAGAATGCGTGTTATGTAACAAAATACTTACAGTGGATATCTTTTCAAATTAAACCCCTGCAGGCCGATTTGCTCTTCTTATAGATAAACTTCCAACAAATATCAAAAGCATTCACGCAAAATGAATCTGTCAGTTAAGTCAAATTACAAAGTACATCACTTTGAATGTGAGATCAAAATGCCATCAATGGTTACCTCTGTACCATAAGGCTAGTTCAATGACCTGTGACGTCAATGCTAATGATTATAAGAGATGTGAAGGCCGGTGAAGTGAAATATCAAAGGTCACGAGCAGTGGGGGTCATTGACTTGTGCCATCAAAGGTCACTTACCATGAAGGTCAGTTAACTGCCAATCATATTGTCAGTACGTAATGATACGCTCTCACTAATTGTCAGGCTTTCTAAGTAATTCTGTAGTCTTACTTAGTTGTAATTTCATATAAGATCCAATAGGGCAGAGCCATATGTGTTGATATATAATTACCTTCGCCAAGAAGGTTATGTTTTTGGTCAGCGTTCGTGTGTGCGTGCGTTTGTGTACACGATAACTCGAGAATTCATGTATATCCCGGATGGATAATCTTCATATTCAGTATACTGGGTAGGTATCGTTGTACAATAGTATTAGACAAGGACTTCAAGAAGACTAATTAATAAAGGTTGGCATTCTAAACAAAAAAACAAACAAATTCATCTTAGCAAAAATTTTGTCTGAAAGCTGGAAAAATCTTTCATCTTGATCATTGTTCTAAATGCTGACATCCATAGACTTCTTCCGGGGAAAAGTTGGACATGTAAATCACTAAAAATGTCCAGACCTTTAGACAGTAGTATTGTATCGCTGTCAGTCATCACCAACTTGCACCACATAGTGCACAAAATCACGAAATAGATACCGAAAAATTAAGGCATAAAGAGTAAGAAACACATTTCATTTCCAACTTTGCGCCATGTGATTTTCATATGACCGCTAGCCTTGCATACCTCAACGGGAGTACACTTGGAGTCGACTCCGTGGATTTGCATACATTTGTAAACGAGACGTAATTCCGACTTGAGCATGGTCTTAAGGTTGCCCAAGTCGAGTCTGAGAAAAGGGGGACTTGAGTACCCAAAATGTCTGTTTACATAGTCCAAAATTTAAGTCCGCTGATTCAAGTGTCCTTGAAAAATGCGTCTGTAAACTAGGCAACAGTCTCAATACGCGCTGATGCATAGATACTATAGATGTACATTTTTGTCTTTATGCCAAAAAGAATATCCCGAAACATCCCATTAATGGATATTGTATGCTGTTTGCATACCTAACGAGAAGCCTTTGTGGCTGTGACATGTTTCTTCTTATTGCTGTTGGTAGCAAGAATCACATTCTCTTCATTGCAGGCATCCCTTGTAAAACACCTTAGTGACATTCACTGTTGCTAAGCGACGAAGGTATAGAAAGGTTTGATTGACGCGAGGTTTTGTAAAGACAGCAAGGCCATAAAATTCTGATGTTTGATTCTGTAAATTTTATATGCATTACATATACATTGCCTTATCAAAATGATTTTAGTAAAGAAGAAAACAGATATTTCAACAGAAACTTTAACATTGCTCACATTTTTCGTATTTCATATTCACTATGTTTACATCATACAAAATGACGAAAACATGATATCAGAATTGTTGATACAAAGTCCAGACATTTTCAATCTCTCTAAAAATAATGCCAGATCATATAATAAATCAATCAATCAATCGATCAATCAGTCAATTTAGGATAATGTACTTTTAGCATTACCTAAATGAATTAAAATGCAGACAATACATAACAGCAATATTGCGTAGCTAATTAGTAAAACCGCTCGAACTATTCTGCTTTAAAAATTCATACATTCACTCTCGATCGTTAAAAAGCCACCAAAAAAAATCATTTTCTACGGTGTGGCCTGTCTACCTAGTCAAATGTTGCTCAATAACAACGGTACAATCACCTATTTTGACGTATGCGACCATTCCCCCATAAGGCTCAACAAAAACCGCATTATTTATGATCTATAGCTTTACAATGTAATCCAATTTTGGCGAACATACGCCGGCATGACAGCTCGCATACGTGCGATTTAATCTGATTAATGTTTAACCACAGGAAACGGGTTCCTGTTATAAATAGAAAGATATTGAGCCAACGGTCCGTGTTATTGCGAAACCGCTCAATAGAGAAGCGACACCATACAAGCCACAATTGTAATAGCACGAGCCATAAACCACAACGTTAAAACGAATGGTAGATTGGGTGTGCGTAACATACGTATCTGGCAAGTCTAATTTAGTGCACTTTTCAAAGAAATCGGGAGGTGGCGTTACCGATACAGTTGGAAGACACTCAATCACTTGCCAGAAATCTCCAATTAAGAAAGCATCCTTCTTTCCCTCTATGCTTTTAACAATGATGTTATGTTTTCGAGATCCATACGTGTGTTTCGGACACTTAACCGGAGCAATCGCCAGGTGGCGTTAGTAACCTAAGCAGTTGTATTAAAGCACTCACTTGCCATAATTCTCCAATCAAGGAATCATCCTTCCTTGCTTCTTTACTTTTGCCAAGGTTATGTTTCGGGATCTGTGTGTGTATGCAATCATCTGTCGACGTGCTTTGGCTACGACGGGGTTATACCGCCCCTTACGGGGTGATATACCCTTTCGTTGGCTGTCATACAAGACGGGGATGCGCCAGTTCTCCCGTCCAGATATACTATGCATATACACTTTTCTGAGCAATTGTTAGCCGGTGTTAGGAACCAATACAGTACTCATCCACTCACTTGACAGAATTCTCCGATCAAGGGAGCAGCCTACCTTTCTTCCTTACTTTCGCCCAGAAAGTTATGTTTTGGGGTCCTTGTGTATATGAAAATATCAACAGTAAAGCTAAGAGGGGGTTGGGTTGAGCAAGAGTATGGAAAATATATAGTATACGGTAACATGTACATGTATGATGGATGTACATAATATGTGCATTGATATATAAACGTTTAACGTAACACAATGTTAGGATACTTGATTTCTTGAAACTCCGTCAAGACTATCATTTGCATTGTACTTTGTATGGCTGGATACTTGTCTCTGTTAAGTATCAAATCCTGTGCAGAAAAAAAATACCTTGAATTACTACCTTTATTTCACTACTGCAATGAAAAAGTATCTTGTGTTTAAGGTTTCGAATTCCTTGAATTTGTTTACCATGAACATGTTCGTCATTATCATTATCTTTTAGACTATTGATGATCATTTTGCGTTTAATGTAGTTTCCCAGATTTGTAACAATTCCTCTTTTTCACAACGCATAAGAATGAATTGTAATACAATATCTATTGAAAATCTGCCCATGAGGAGAACCATTGTAAATGTCTGGTTCAGCTGGCTGTTCTTTCTGGGGAAACCGCTAGCTGCCGCTCTTGCCGCTTTCCGTAGCCTTTTCGTGCGTTTCCTTGGCAGTGATGTTAGTTGTTGTCGTCTCGTGTCACACAACAAACTGACATCACTGCCTCTGTAGCGCACAATAACCATGTTCCCTTCCGATTGGAACTGGCTTCTCTGGTCCACCGTAGACGTTGTTGAGTGTGAACGGCTCTGCAGGACTACTGTAGAATCTCTGACGAGCTCGAGTGCTGTTGTGTCGTCCGATCTTCATGAAGTTGTCGTCTTCCTCTTCTCCATTTTCCCCGGTTCTGCTCCTGCATCCTGTTTCCTGTTGAGAAAAAGGAAGCGTGTTGAAATCGTTTGGTGAATAATTTGCTTTCGGTCTGTCTGTATGTTTGTTTGTCTTTGTGTGTGTCCCAGGTTTAAAGTCGTTTAATCTGAGTGGCAGGAAGTGAAGTTGGCCATGGTTTACATTTACGAAGCCTTGCAGGAAGGTAGGAAAATGCATAGGGCCATCCAAGGAAAATAAAGGTTTCTACTCTACTACTCTACTATAGACAGAATTAGCAAGAATTCATAATGATGAATAAAACAAGAAATTTACAAAAAACTCTAACTATTTCACGGAGGTATGATATGACTCGATGAGATCTTCGCTTTCTTGTTCGGTATAATCGAAGGGCCATATTCTCTTGCCATGAGACCCTGCATGTTTGTACCATCGCAATACCCAATTAAATACCCAATGAAATGAATTGTATGATCTTACATATCAATTCATTCTGTTTTCGTTGTAAGGTTTGGTGACTTCGATACTAGCCGCCGTATGAAATCAGTGTTGTATTGAGTAGATGTTCGAAATGCGAAGAAAAGAATCCTACGTTCTTCCCATTCTGATCTACACATAGTGTTTTATAAATAGTGTCCAGGTTTATTAATCATATCTGCATATACAATAAATAATACTCATCATCAACCCGGAACTTCAAGGCATATTTCCAAATATGGAGATATAAAATTGTGTCCTTACGCCCAAAAAAATCATTTTCACTGGCGAATTGAACAAATGTTCACCAAGACAGGGACCCCCCATGTTCTTTGTGGCAAACAAGGCTAGGTCTCCACTGACTGGACCAATTTATTCAAGGAAATACAGATTTTGTAGGAAGTTCAGTAGGTACTACAATCGTACATAATTAACAGTGCTAAAAGACATGTTTGAACTTTGAACCAAAATGCACTGCACTGACACAAAAGAAGACCTTGAATTTGTCCACCAAATGACTATGCCACCATTGACGAATACAGTGTCGACAACAAAACAACGGATTCCGTCCTCCCCAAACCGTTCTAATCGGGAAATGAAGGCCATGACCATAGTGCCACAGTGGGGTCGTGTGGCGTAACGGCAGGGTGTTCGGCCCAGAGCCCAGCAGTCCCGGGTTTGAATCCCCTGACCACCTGGCCACTGATGTTGTGCCTTTAGGTGTAAAAATGGGTTTACTGTTCTCTGTACGTGGCACAGTTAGAATAAGTTATGAAAGTACAGTGCCGCATCGCCCTTGTCTGTCCAACAGCGAAATTAATAAAAAAGACAACAAAACAGCCACTGGTCTAGGCGTGTGGCCGTGTATCTATCCTGGTTATATAAAAACACATTTTCAACACTCCCTTTGATAGTCCAGCAAATATTAAGCTTACCTACCTTCACATGCCAAAAAAATCTGTTCCGCTAGAAATGGACTTTCTAACTGTTGCTCCTGCTTATATAGCACGCCATATAAAAAGGAAGAACCCACTCCTGCAAAACGCTTACGTACATGCACGATAATGAATGACGATGCTCATTACGTTTGACGTAGACTATTTCATTAGGGTACTAATGTCGCTACTTCAAAGCGAATTGTTAACGGCCATTTGAAAGAGAACAATTAAGACCGCATGTATGTCATAGGTTTGTGATGTCACGAGCATCGCAAGAGAGGGACGGAAAACGCTAGTAGTTAACACAATTCCCTGTGCTCCAATAGAGAAGTGTATTGAAAGGAACAACCGCGATTTCATTGGGATCATTTGACTTACGTCACGGCCCAGTGACGTCAAACTCAGCCCTTACCGCCTTTAAGAATTCCAATATTCAATGACTTAGAAAAGACCGACTTAGAAACAAGAATATGGGCTAAATTTTGTGCATCTAGTAAAATGTTTTCTCTTGTCCAACATTAATGCATTGATAAACGATTTTGTTTTACATTTTACTGAGAAAATTGACGGTACGTCGTTTTGACTGCATATTAGGATAAAGTCGCCAGATGTCGCTATTTGCTATTGCAACCCGTGCAACAGGTAGGTGCGGCCTGACGTCAATGGACACCATTGGCGTTAGATCTTGCCAGCGGCTGGAAAGCGTTTCAACAACCTGAATTCCACGATTCAAAAACAACTGACGTGTATCAAGACGAAGGAATGAACACTACGCAACCACTACACGTCCTCAGAGTGCGTCAATATCACCAAGGCCATTTTTAAGCCATTTCAGTTGGGGGGGGGGGGCTTCTTGCATGAGCTATGCTGTAAGAAGCTAAGAGCCATGCGCACGAGACACAAACGACACACGTGCACACACAAATAAGCGCGCACACACAAACGTACGCACACACACACAGACAAACACATGCACAGACACAAGCACGCACACACACACACATACACACAAATACACACAGCCTAGTTAAATATGCTCTTTGCTGATGGAACTAAGCGTTCAGTGACCTTTATAGGTTTGAAGACTGAACCCATTTGACCTTTCAAAATGACGGGCCCAGCCCTTAGTTTGACCCGTACCCCACCCATCCCCACCCCTAACAGTCACCCTCAGATGACCTTGCGGTTTACACAGGTGACATTTTCTTTGACGTAATCTTTGAACCACTGACACCTTGGTATGTGAAGCACAATTTTGTGCCAAACTCAACATTGTTAATGATATTTGAAGAATTTTCTTTGGAGCAATCATATCAAATATTTCAAAACCTGACATATTAATGTTTGTTAAAAATGAATGCAAGTTTGATTGAAATACGTGTATGGCCTCTGGTACCCACAAAGTCATGACGTCAAAACCCAATATGTCATAATTTTATGCCCGAGGCAACGCCGCAACCTTTTGTGTTTCATCGATGCATTTTCCTTTACTGCCAACTCGTCAGAACGCAAAAGGGCAAGCCAGAAAAATTGTGATATGTGAAAACCTAGATTATTATTTCTTATCAAAGAAGGTTGATAACAAAAGTGACAAACTGGCTAAGAAATTAAAATGAGAGACGACAAAATTTTGGAACGGAACTGTGAACTTTCAGCACAGCCCCAAGAATTTCATTTGGTACCGTCCCGAAACTTACGGCTTCCGAGAAGTCATTGTTTATTTGCCACGGTCAAATCGACTGTAATTCATACAACTTCCGCCAGGATCGCGATTTAGGTGGAACCGCCCAAACTGCACCCTATTAAATGATACAATTTCTAAAGGGCTTATCTTGAAAGTACAAGGAAACATTCAAAAAGTTGTCAATGAGTTGAAAAAAAAGGGTACAAAATGCCCCGTTGAAGAACTGAAGTCTTAAGAATTGCATAGGTGTGTATGCTCGACTACAAGGTCACATTTGAAATCTCGCCATTTCGATCCACCAAGCGCACACAGGAAGACCATTGTTTGTATTCACTCTTGTTCAACAAAGAAATGATAGGCGGGGCCATTCGGTCTGCTTAGAACATGTAGAAAGAAGCTGAATACGGGAGGAACCAGACTTTCTTATGTTCTAAACTTCAAACTGATAGTATGCTAGGTATAGGCTCAATGGGCATCTATTATTTTGTTGCAAACATATTCAAATTTCAACCGTGGCTAATGCCCATGTCACACGTGCACAGCAGAAAAAAAAAATGATCCGCCGACAAGTGTGCGAGCTCTAAATCCATATTCTGCAGTAATGCGCCGTTCTCTCGGTCATTGCGCGATATTCACAGATTCCTGAGCCCCGTTCAATGTGACGGGGTTGATTTGAGAAAATTACGCTGGAGTCTCTGACGACGGATTTTGAGATTCGGCCACCTTCTGGTCAACAAATACGACCAAGGCGCGCACTATTCGATAGTTATTCACCAACCCCTATCAAAAACGCACACACTGGGTGCTCGATAAACCCTAAAGTAGCCCCATCTGTTTCCAGCAAATGAAATACTGGTAAACCCTTCACCCCTAGTGCATGTCAACCATCCCCGCCTCGCTTTTTGACCTATTACTCAACACATTCACATGTGAGAGTATCGAATGCCAACTATGAAATTAGTCTAAAACATCAGCCTCCAGCAAAGGTTCCCGACATTGAAGAAAATAGTCTAGCTCCTCACTACACCAATAAGCGTGAATGACACATTTATCCTCGCAGTTCTTGCTTGAAATGAAACTGTAATTTGTGACTCTGACTGTTAATCAGCTATTTTCAAACTCGTCGACAATGTCTGGTGTACGAGCCTACTTCTACCCAAAATGGCGGCCATACCGCCCGTCTCGTCCCCAGGAACCGGTGACTCATTCCCGGGTATGACTCACCCACCGACGAATCTGCCGCTATTTTCAGCCCCACAACCAGTCAAAACAAAGAGCCCAACACGGAAATAAAATTTCTCCCCTCAGATTCCGCTCATACGATCAAACCATTAAAGGAAATGTTCACTTGAACCTCTCTAAACAAAATTGATAACACTTGTTTTCAGCATCAGGCAAAAATGGCGGTAAATTCGGGGTTTTATTTTTCCAGACGTACTGCAAGCCCGCCCTCCCCCATAGTGACTCATTCGAGTGTGATTCATACCGCTATGTCTAGCACCCGCCCAACAATCATTAAAGATAACCATATGCTTTCCTGGTACAATTTTGGCTGACAAACTTTTCAAAGGTGCCCCAGTTTTAGTGAAATCATCTCGAAGCAAACCTACGTCTAAAAAAAACAACTATTAGGTACACTAAAGTTTTAGATACATACCCTTAAATGGTTGTAAAATAGACGTAAAGTAAAAGAGCAAAGAAAAGTGAAGGTTTCACAGACGAAAAAGGAGACGTAGTTAAAGTATATGTCGCTCGTCCGTTACCATTGTCTAAACAGTTCTGAAAGAACAACAACGAACCAAAAATTCTTCCTCATTTCTTTTCCCTGTTGTTACGCCATTAATAAATCTTGTATCACTACCTTTTTAGATATGGTATGAATAATTAAAGAGAATTTTGCTTACCAAATGTGGAGACACAAAGATTTGGTCTAGTCAGTCGCAGCCTGTTGTGCCGCCCGGCCAGTGTCTGATGTCCTAGTGCAGACTGACCGCAGCAGAGCACATGGCGACACCAACGACTTTCTTTTAAACGATAAAGGTGGGCGGTGGTACGCGGAGCAAACCATTCCACTTTCTCAAGGGGGAGTTATAAAAATAAATCTGTGCTTTCCACGTACTTTCTACGCTACCATGTTATAAGATTTGTCAAAAACACAGAACTTTTTAAGTATTGTTCATTTTTGTGAGGTTTAGAATGTTGGTTCCCTTTTTCAGTTGCGCAATTTGATTGGAAGTGACGCAACTACCTTAAACTTATCCCAGTCACAACTCGCTCTATTAACCTATTTTTTCTGAATGACGTAATTTGTTGGCAGACTACCTATTTTTAATCAAATGGTTCAACAATGTCTTAAATAACTATTCTAAGTTAAGAATAAATCTTACAGTGACATGTACTTACTATTATTTCCTCATACTGTATACAAAGTACAAACAACTAGTAGAAAGGTAAAAATCTTTTGGAAAGTCGTTTCCTAAAAATTCACAATTAGATACGTCGGGCGATGTTTTTGTGGTTGGATTTTCAGCGAGGCCCTGACAAAACAAAAAGAGAAAATGACGACAATTTTATAGCCTGGGTACCATCCTTTTATAATACTGGCTCCCATACTCGCTCACTAAAAACGTATGGCTAGGAGTATGGTAGCCGCGGAAAACCAACCAAGATGGCGCCCAGGCTAATATTTTCAGTTACAAGACATATGTACAGCCTCATTACCCCTAAGGGTACCTACTGGCTGAGCTTCAAGGTGAATATAATACTTTCATGACATGTCCCGACTAAAATACTCTCAAATTCGCTGTCGTAGACCTATCGCACGACCTATGTGACCACTTTCAAATGTTTTTGTTTTCAAAATGTAATTGTATGAAATGTTGCAATTGCAACAGCTTAAGTTTGTACAATTCTTCTACGACATGTCCCAACTAGAATACCCCCAAAGTCGCTGTCGTATAGACGTATCGCACGGCTGATGTGACCACTTTCACATCTGCATTTTCTGTCAAATTTATTTCTAAATCTATTCATTTGCAATTGCAACTATTCCTTTGATGAATAAATCTTGTTGAAAATAATAGGTTAAATTCAATATCAATCTAATTCAGATATTCATTGAGAGAGAAATCTAAAAGTAAAACACAAGAAAAAATAGGTTACCTCATTTTTCACTTGTTAGGTTAAAGTTGAAGTTAAACATTTGAGTATCACATGGTTGACAAAAACAGGAAATCGTCAATGGTTTCCAGAAAGACTTGTGACAGGAAGTTCTCAATGACAATGCGACAAGGAAAATAAACAGACGATTCAGGAAGCCTGATTTTCGACGAAAACACGAAAACCCTTCCCAAATAATCTTTACGAAAAAAAATGAAAAAAAATGCGAAAAAAAGATAATAACAACAAATTTATGATGAAAAAATAACTAAAACTTGAGTTCATCTGTGTCAAGCAATAACGTGAACATTACACAAAATTATAACACAAATGGGTGTTATATATGAAATCGTAGTTACAACGTGTGAATCATTTTAATTTGAAAAGTGATACAATAGACACAATGACATCAGCTATTCATGTTGAATGTTAAACATTTAAAGCAATATCTATATGTAATCCAAATTATTATTTTTTGTTTCTGTACAGTTAAACTGTAAGAATTATGATCAAAGACAGTTGCGGTACGTTGTAGGTTCTGAGAAATAGCCAACTTGCAATTGAAATGCCTATCACTTTGAAAACTCAATTCGTATATGTTGACACAGGAGTCGTATATGTTAAAAATGCACCAGATACGTTTTAGATATCTTAAACACATAACGTTATACCTAGTCACTTTTCTCTTTTTCGAATCAAACACAGAAAAACACCATTTTAAAGCATTCGTAGAGCAAGTGATTTCTTTTAGAGACCTACAAATTTGAAAGAATTAGCACAATTTTCTTTTTCATTTTCCAAATGTAAGACCCCCAAGTGTCATACAACATATGTTGATGTTAGTATGTACGGGTGTAATGAACTTGAAATTTGAACTAGAAAAATATATTTGTAGACATACAGATTCCTACTGAGACAATGTCCTTTAATATGTTAAGTTTAACGCTACAAATATCGTCTTGAATTACCATTTTGATCCTTCACATGGAAGCCACAAGGTGTTAGGATTGCAAAAATACATGTCATAGCCTGTTTTCTCCGATGATGACTATACAAATGTCTTTTCCTGTATACTTTTATCCCCAGTTCAGTCTTAACAAGAACAACCTTTAAACCCTATTGTTGACGCGACAAATCTAATCTCTGGTTAAAATCTGATTTCTCATTTGAACTCTGCAACGTTCTTTGAATTGTGGTGATGACCAAAATACATATAAATAGCCAGATTTGGTCTTTTGTGACTGTAGAAATGAATTTTTCTGTAACCTATCCTTGTGTATAATTCCGGCGTCAAAGATAGCCGCCATTTTCTTTTTAGGAAGAAATTTCAGCACAATATTTGACCATGTAAACGAGTATGATTCGCATAAAAGAATGTTAAAACAAGTTATGAAGTTTTTTTGTTAGAGAAAGGCCGCTTTATCGAAATAAAAACATTTTCGTATACAAAATATTCATCCAATAAAAAAATACATTATGGATGTAAGATATTTCGTTGTATGTGTACTTGCTAGCTGTAGAACGCTATATTGTACTTCTTTCAGCGCAGGTGGGTTTGATAAAACAGAATATATCTATGATGTTTTGTTGTTCCCAACCCCTTAACACGGCTTTTCCGTGTTAAACATGTCTGTTGTTTAAGAGTGTTAGCTTTCATTCCTGAAAAAAATGCAATAGATGCAAGCTATTGTGTTGGATGTGTACTTGCTAGATATAGAGCGTTAGATTGTATTTCTTTCAGCACGGGTGGGTTTTAATAGAATAAACCTATAATTATGGAATTTTCTTGTTCCAACCCCTTAATACGGCTTTTCCGTTTGAAGCATGTCTATTGTTAAGGGTGTTTGATAGCCTTTATCCAAGAAAAAGAATGCATTAGATGCAAGCTAGTGTCTTGTTAGCTACAGAACGTTACATTGCACAGTAATCTTTCAGCGCAGGTGGATTGGTTAAAACAGAATATACCTCTGACATTCTGTTCTTCCCACTAGTACCCCCTTAACATGGCTTTCCTGTGTCGCATCCTTCGTGTCTATTGTTCAGGGTGTTAGCTTCCCTTTTTTTCGTCCATTTTGCAAAATGAAAGGGATAAGGGACAGCTGGCGGAAGTATCCAATACCAGACTGTGAGTCACCGCGTGGTGGGGTAAAGCTGGAATTTTCCACGGCCTTTGTTAAAAACTGTGTCAAAGACAAAACGTGATTTTTTTTCAGGCGTAGCTATTTGTCTCATTTATTTAGTTTAAAAATTGAAGTCTTTACGCTAAAACACAATTACTTGTTGTATTATTGTTACAATCGCTAGTGAATAACAATGAGCAAACATTTTTTTTCAAGACTGTGTGAAAGATAATTAAGCGTGATCTTTTACAGGCGTAGTTATTCATCTCATTTATTTTAGTTCAAAAATTTACGTACTTCAGCCAAAGCACATTCACCTGTGGTAACATTGGTAAAATCGCGTGAAGAAGTACTAGTATTCATATATTAACCTCCTGCTAGTGAACAAAATTAACCAACACCTTTGTTTAAAACTGTGTCAAAAATAAAGCGTGATTTTTTTATAGGCATAGCTATTTATCTCATTTCTTTTAGTTCAAAAATTCAAGTATTTCAACCAAAGCACATTTACCTGTGGTAATATTGACAAAATCGCATGTAGAAGTATTCATATATTGAGTCCTACTAGTGAAAAAAATGAGCAAACACATTTGTTCATAACTGTGCCAAAGATAAAGAGTGATTTTTACAGACGTAGCTATTTTTCTTTCTTTTTTTTTAGTTCAAAAAGTATTTCATCTAAAGTACATGAACATGTTGTAACATTGGCAAAACCGCGTGTAGAAGTATTCATATTTTAGTCCTACTAGTAAAAAAAATGACAAGACACCTTTGTTCAAAACTATGTCAATGATCAAGCGGGATTTTTTTTTCAGGCGTGGCTATCTGAGCTCTTGTCGTTCAAAAATTAAAGTTTTTCAGCTAAAACACATTTACCTACACATTGCGTGTATAAGTAGTCATATATCAACCTCATGCTAGGGAAACACCTTTGTTTAAAACTGTGTCAAAGATAAAGCGTGATTTTTTACAGACGAAGCTATTTCTCTCATTTCTTTTAGTTAAAAAAATCAAAGTATTTCAGTCAAAGTATATTTTACTTGTGGTAACATTGGCACAATCCTGTGTAGAAGTATTCATTTATTATCGTGCTGCTACTGAAAAAATGAGCAATTTGTATACACATGTACAAGAAAGCGAGAAGCCATACCTATATCTTAACCAGTTTCACGAATAATTTGGTATGTTATTCTTCACAAGGCGACCTCTACGTTTAAGCACCGGGTATAAAGGTGCAAGAAATGTAAAGGCCTTTTAAAAGGATAATTGAACCCTCTGAAATTGTCTTTATCATTAACATATCCATTCAGAGGTTTGGTATAAAAACCTAGTTCTACCAGATCTGTCCTTAGTCACTGACGAAAGACAGCGGATGCTATCTGAAACGTCTGACTGTTTCAAAATTTTATCCAGTTGCTTGAGTAACTATTTTGGCGTATCTTATTACCTGGATGTCTAACCTTCATCAACGTGTTAATGCCTTCTTTTGTTAAAATCTCCGTAAATATGGCGACGTTTGCCAGTTGAAATTTGAAAATTTTCCTTTGCTTTGTTACTGTTTCACTAACTTTGTGTTTTGCCGATAAAATCCCGGCTGCTATAATATTTAAGATTGAATGGAATTCTAAATGTAGAAAATTAAACAATTGTATGGATACAATGGAATGCTAAACATATAGTTTTCAATTCAATTCTTTATCGAATGTGATATTGTACATTCGATTAGTTTCTTGCGATTGTGAATTATCTTGAATTGGATTGACATATCGTCGTATTTCAGCCTTGTTGATAAGTTTTGTTCCTTTATGTAACTGAATTTTAGAATATACTTTAACAATAAAATCGCTTCTTTGGTTCTTTTTCATCAAGAACAAAAAATGGTCTTGGTGGTTTACAACATAAACGAATCAAAACTTGTTTTGCCGATTGGCCGTTCACTAAAATGACAGTATCCTATCTTTAGTACAGTAGTCAACACTAAATGCCAAACATGCAAAACATCCGCGTGTTTAAATACACGCAATGCGACCACCAACGAATTTCTGTCCATGATACGAGTGAAATATTTGCTCCTTACAATATGGCATTTTGTATACTGTTCAGATATGTGTTTACATACACACAAAGCTACATGATAAGAAAATACTTGATATCCAAGAAAACTACCATTCATGTATACACAGAAGTAGATAATGCACAACGGATTAGTGGGAAATGAAATACATTTCATTTGTAAATGTCCTTATTATGAGGATGAAAGCTTTTTGAAACAATTCAAGCAATCTTCCCGAGATTTCACCCTCTACAAAACCTAAGGAAAAACTTTGACTACAATCGCAAAACCTATTTATCACTAAAAACGTGGGACTTTTTATTAGCCACTGCCTAAAAAAAAATCAAACCCCAGTGATGTACGTAGAAATAGCAGACAGATCCATAAAGACAAGACAATTTTACCATCGTATCTGTCATGTCTGTGTCACAGTGTCCCTTAAGCTTTACAGATTTGGGCATGGGTATGTGGATAAACACTGTCTAAATCGTCGTCTACATAGTGCGCATTTAGTTAGTTTGATTTTTTCTTGATCAACAAGAACATTAAAAGGTACAAATCACAGTGGTAGCAGACAAAGTAAAAATCAAAGCTAACAATGACCAATGAAAGAACAGTAGTAACATTACAGTATTAAAGTTTGGTTGGGCAAGCCGGGATGAAAGAGAAATCGAAAAAAAACGTCATATCTAGAGTTGTGTATGTAAATTGTATACATGTGCTAGTGTTGAGCGGTTCATACGTAAGAAAATGCAGTGAAAATGAAAGCGTTTAGTATTGACAGTATATTTGGGGTTGAAAAAGAATTATGTTAGTTTTTGGGACAAGTAAAGGTTAACTGAGTAGTAGGTTGGAACGGGCTTTTTCAGATAAATTCTTCAAATACACCCTACCATGTTCTGTGGTATATTGCAGGGAAGGTTCGCTATCTGCTGGATTTCGATTCATAGTATGTTACTAATATCAAGAAGCATTTTGTTGTCTTTTATCAGTTTGTCCAAGGAGGTTTAAATCAAAACCGCCTTGGTTTGTCATTGTTATTGATAGATTGATTGATTGTATCTGTTCTTTTAATTCATCTGAGAATTATTTCATTAGTATTGTGAGTAGTATTCGTTACGTTTAGAGTAAGGGGGCTTAGCATACGGACACGAATAGACGTAAAACAACTCGAATATTCGTTTATCAAGGTAAGACATCCAGGTAAACAATATACAAAGACACTTCCAACCGTATAGAATTAAATCTCCGGATTTTATCCAGTAGTAGAGTTTGAATTGTCTTTATGTAACTCGAATATTCTCTTCTAAATCTTCGATAGTATTTTCCCCTGTGAACTAATGTTAACGTAGCTTCCGGCATTACGGAAAAAGTGGAGGACTTGTATTTTAAAACACCAGTCCTAAGGTCTATAGCTAATACTTATGGGGCTTGAAAAAAAAACTAGTCTAATATGTCAGGACTCTTAATGCATGGGCCACAATGTGATAAATAATAATCTTTACAAAAGTGAACATTTGAACATTGTTTACACTTATAGCGTGGCTGTAATTTTTGACACTGAGTAAATTTTATGTAAGCTACAATTGGAATCTAGTATAGTTCTAGTTCTATCTTTTATGACCACTGTATATTCCGTGTCAGGCAAATGCAGCAGGCTTATGAATTATGCCCGACCTTTTAACAAGGTCCTAAGTCCGGTCAAAGATATAACCTGAGCTATTTTTGTACTCTGTGTGTGGCACCTGTCACACAAAGGGCATAGTCCACACCATACTAAGTACGCTAGCGCTGGCTGAAAAAAAGTACAGTTTCGTCAAATAGGAAGAAAAATTTGCCAGGAGAATTTGGTCAGCACAGGGCTTCGCTTGCCCCCTGAGTTACCGAGAAGAGATGTTGCCCCAACCGCGGGCGCTCTTGATGAATTTTACTGTCCACAACGCCTTAGGAAGGCCCGGTTGAGGTTATATAGGGGGCAGAATATTCTCCAAAAATGTGTTTACAAAATGGCGATATTCAAGCACTATAATGTACAAATCATTGTATTTCTAATGAATGTATAATGTCTCAAGTGTGGTACTTGGACAAGAAATACTGCTAGAATATAGATTTAGAATAACTCGAAATGTCGTATGAGAAATTGACAAAAGAAAACGGTGCCCTCCCCGACCCCCAATAAAAGTCTACATAAACTTAGTACAATACTAGTTTATAAAAGAGCTTCCGCGAGTAGATGTACGTGTGCATACACTCTAAACACATGTTTTAGTAAGGCCTACTTCCCTATTGAGGGAATATGTAACCTACGGGTGGTAAAGTCGGCAAAATGCCATACTTAAAAGGGGGAGGGGGCAAATATTACACCCGTATTACATACTGAAATTTGTTGGTGGTCACATCGTTCGTGTAATAGCTAAAACATTTGGGGAATGAAAGGACAAAATTTGATATTTTACGTGAACCTTTTTAGGCATAAAGCCTGACTAATGTAAATGTTGTACTGGTCATCTAAATTGGCGAAGTATTTAGACGGCTGTTCGCCCGTTGTTAACTCATCCGTGTCATAACATTTCAAGCGTAATACAAAATATTAGGACGTAAGGGTAACATCTACAAACAAAATTCCACCAGGGTACATAATTCCGCCACCCAGAAAAGACACTTTCAAACAGATTTCCAACCCAACTTCTCCCAGTATAATGCACTCCTGTATATCTAAACTAGTACTGTGCATACCTGGGGGGTGCTGCACTGGAGATCTCTCAAACGTACTGTTTTTCAAAGTGGCGGATTTATGTAACCTGACGGATTAATGTTAATGGGGGTTACTATCTGAACAAAAACGAACCGACTTCACGTAATGCGAATTTAGATACCTACATGATGTAACACGTGTAAATCTATACTTTGACCTCCAAATACAGCCGTAAGGTCGCTAAAAGAAGTGTTAAGTTGACCGAGCGAACGTTTCAGATAAAATCATGGTAAAAATTACATAATTCAGAAACTTAACCTCACGACAAGCATAAAAATTGGTCCTTATTTAATTTCTTACCCGTTTTCCAGCGCAGATCATGAGGAAGTAATGGCGGAAATGCGGGGCGTAGTCGGGGTCTGAAAATATATTTCCTGTCTCGCGTTGGGTTCTAAAAGCCGCTCGCTATGTCACCGGCGAAATATCTCCACCGCCCACGGTGACTAGCTCCAGTGTCGCCGCCGCATTTTCTTCCTCCTGTGCCCGGCTTTTGGCTAAGGTAAGACACCGTTTTTTAGTTCTAAGACTTCGAGAGTAAAGGCGGCTTATTTGTAAGAAAAACAAGGAGTGGTCTGTCGGAAATGAAAAGGGAGCGGCTTTGATAAAAGACAATGACCACAGGGTGGACCTGGAGCAAAATTCAAACACTTCAACAAACCCGCCCTTTCTAGTGACGTCATTGGACATCCGGTGACGTCATTACCTGGCGACAGCCAATCAGGGAAAAGAGATAGTGTGCACTTGAGGGGGTGGCTCGAGCTTTTTTGTTGGGGGGGTTCATCTGAAGATGTTGGTATACGTGTCTTTGAGGACGTTTACTTTCACTGAGTCATCCTCAGATGACCTTTTGAAAGATCGCGAGGTATCTGTGAGATCTTATTCGGTTCAGCGATTTCTTGACTCATAGCGGTCCTTGAAAATGCTTAGCTAGGGGATGGTACACTTTAAACAACATATGAGGGAAGGGACTATTAAGGGAAGGTACAAAGGAAAAGAATTAACACTTCATCTTAAACTTTTATCATTCAAAAGTCCCTATAGTAATCCTTTAGAAGTAAGAATAACTCTGTTTTATTTTATATGATGATGATGATGATTTTATCAAACGTGTTTTGAGCATTCACTTGCTGGACCCCTTGGTACATAGTGTCAGGTCCCGAATCTTGACAAACGTTGTAATTTTCTACGACCTAAGTTGGGCCCGTTCCCAACGTCCGCTAGCCGCCAGCTAACAAGGTTGGTCTCCAGGCTAGAATTAAGATACACATGTACCTCCATTAAAAGAGGTGTTTTGACCGAGCGATTGTTTCGCATGCATAATAGAATCATTTCGAAAGTCACATCATTCATATAACCTTTAACCGTGCTTTAAATCTACACTTGCTGGACCCCCCTTGATACATAGTGGAAGGTCCCCAATCTTGATAAATGTTGTCATTTTCTAGCTATTTATTGACACCGGACGAACGCGCCAGATATGTCCGAAAATACCGTCCGTGGGTAAAACGGTCGTGAGAAACATACCGACGAGAATAGACACAACTCCTGGGGTCTGACGGTCACATATTCGCTGTACGGTAGATTTACAACAGAAAATTATTTTAAGTGACATTGGGGCAAATTTCAGCTGTACGATTGCCCACAAGTACAGGTGTATTTTTTTCTGTTTTTTTTTTCTGGCTGTTTTAGTTTCTGTGTGTAATTCATTTTTCGTCGGTCTTTTTTGTAGGTCTTTTATTTCGCCCAGAACTGTGTTGTTTTTGTCTTCCTGTAATGTGTAACCTAGTTAAAGATCAAATTAAACGACAAAAATGAGAACGCGACTTTAAAAATGCACAGACTAGTTGTATGAAGGTGGACTGCCCTTAAGTGAAAACAGGCCTATAGCAAGTTATGGCACTGTGAGAAATGAACAATAGTCAACAACGTTCAGCCAATACATTGGGGTCAATAGCTTAAAATATTGAATATTTTTACATTGAACTTGTGATGGAATTTGTAATTTTGGTATTTTCGGTGTCGGTAGAAAAGCTAGTCATTTGAATACCATCGGAAACCAGTTTCGTATCATATATGCAACAAAGCATTGAAACGCTTCTCGGAAAGGTTTTAAAAAAAACAAGGGTTTCGATAAATATCCCTGAAAAAAAGTTACTGGATTCGTCCGAATGGACGTTTTAAGTATAATCCTAAGAAAAATCTTTGAGCAGATCCGCAGTGTTTTGACCGAACCCCAGGTCAAACACCGCACTTCTGCTTGGAGATGACGTCAAGAGGTTATTTGCGGTCAAGCCATGACCGCACCAGAAGACTTACTATAAACTTCCAGACTGGTATGTAAGAAATGTGCGGATTGGTGGAGAGGTCGCCAGCTCAATGACTTACTCTTGGATACGACCTAGGCACTTTGGGGGAAGGGATGAAAGGTTCAAATTTAATGATTCTTAAGACTAGCCAAGTTTTCTTAGAAATAGAATCGTGACATGCAGTAGCCTAGAACTCAAGGCGTTCAGATCAGGCAACAGCAAGTAAATTGTAAGGATGACACCAGGACGAGCATTCAAAATTGGAAAATATGTTGTGTTGTAGCCTTGAGCGTACTTGTAGAACTGACATTAGTGAGATAGCCATGGCTGTAGTTGTAGGAGTGAAACCAGTTCGGCAGTTGTGAGAAGCGACACTAGCGTGGTAGCCTTGAGTGCAGTTCCCGACTTGG
Source organism: Branchiostoma lanceolatum (assembly GCF_035083965.1). Taxonomy (NCBI): domain Eukaryota; kingdom Metazoa; phylum Chordata; class Leptocardii; order Amphioxiformes; family Branchiostomatidae; genus Branchiostoma; species Branchiostoma lanceolatum. The sequence continues at coordinate 5,684,880 of NC_089739.1, forward strand.
TAAGGGAAACCAGTTTACCACACCAGTGTACACTGTGTGCACCTCTTGAATACAGGAAGAAAAGACTTATTTGACTGTGATGACATGTTTGGTCGCTTCTTGATACAACATTTATGGTCTCGTTTTTTTTTTCTTTCACGCATCTAGCTTTTTTTCACGCTCTTGCATTATATTTGGAGTCTAAAAAGGATGCCATTCATAAGGTTTGTTTGCAGCGGCCTTAGGTTGGTTGAGAAAATAGTGAGTTTCACTCATTTTGTGCAACGTCTAGAACAGAATAGACATATCTTATTCTGGACGTCTCAGTATTTCTTGATTTTATACACAGTTTGTAGTAAGTCTACTATTCCTTCTTAACTTGTTTATACTATCTTATAGTTCTAAACTTCTAAAGGATTATGGGTAGACCCCCAAAATGGACTGATTTGCCATGGACTACCCACAGGGCAGCTTGCAGCAGACGAACTTGTAGCAGCGCCGACTAGAGATTCATTTTCATACTGCAGGCTCACGACGAAAAGGCAAAGTCATGATTGTTCTAGGGCATTCTAGACTCACAAAATGTGACAGTTAAACGTTATATGGATGAGCCTCGAAGTATATATGTCAATACTTCTCAGATAATGAGGCAGCTATGTGTGTGAACTAAATACGGACGGTCACAGAAATTCCTAACTGAAATCCCGGGACTTATTACACTTTTAATTTTATAGAAAGTCTTGCCCGACTCTGACAAGTTCAGATTTCTGATGTATCACATTAGTTGCTGCACAACGGGCCCCTCCCCCTTGTCTTAAAATTGTTTTTCTACATATCTACTGTCAAAACTGCCCAAGAAGACCACTCAGGGGACGATATTATAATCTGGTGGACTGGTGGTCACTATTCTATATACATGTATAGGATTTTTATGTCAACGGGAAAATTTGAGAGAGTCTGAAAGACCATCAAAAAGTGGCCAGGTGATCTTAATGTAAAGATGGCTTGGCTGTAACTTTCCTCTAAATAGCGCAAAATTTTAATCTAGTAAATCTCACCTGTATCCAGTGCCACCAAGGCCAAGTACACGTGCAGCACAACAAACTCTCTCAGTCTGTCTCATTTTTTGTTTGTGAAAAAAAATCAGCGTCAAATTCGCCGACCAAATTCATTTCCTTGTACAAGTCAGCGCTTTTCCAGGAAGCACACCGGATATCCCCTAACGGTTCCCCAGTCGTCTGGCTAGCTCGTTTCCTCTCTTCTTGACTCTTCATTAAAATCCCCTAAAATCATAATAGACTCGTCTTTTCACCAACCATAAGTGTAAGGAATAGTATATTCTGTCTACAATTCGGGGAGAAAAAATATATGCATAAAAGATGCCAAATTTCTCAATACCATTCCAAAACCTATAAAATGGCTGATATCAAGATAACGCCAGAATGAACTTTTAGATCATTTTGATTTGTTAACTGTATTTTGATGGACTACAAATAGTATTTACCTATACAAGAAGTGAAACGGCCTAAGCTATATCCGGGTGGTTGGGAAATCCCTTACGTCACCGGAAGCAGGTGCCTGCGTCATAGGTGATCCCGTCTTCGCAGTAGGTAATTGCTTTGGCCTTTGTTGTTGCGTGTCCACGATACAGCCAGCGTCACGTAAAGCGTTTTCGGCTCAACAAAGCGTATTGTTCCTTTGTGTGCGCTTCAGACTTGCTAAGACCTAACTCTAGAAGGTTCGGGGTACGATTTCAACCGGAGAAGGTGAGAAAAACCTCGTATTTTCGTTAATTTTGGGGGGTTATAATTTTGGTGATGTTTTTGTGGTTCCGTATTTTGGTTCTGGTTTCCTGTTTCTAGTAGAATTATGATCGAAACAAAGACCCTAGGCTTTAGGACCTTAACACTACCGATACATTTTGTGTGAAAATTATGGTAGGGCATTTATAGCATTTGATACTGTATTTTTTTTTTAAATATTGAAACTAAACTACGTGCTCACATACTAGTACACCCGTACACAAGGCTGTCATACTCATAGGGAACATAATATTGACTCAAGAAAATATATCAGTTATTTACGTGGATAATAACAATTGCTCGTTTTAAAGACGTTCCACAATATTTCTAGACAAGCAAGCGAACACAGATGTTTTAGAATTTGAATATTTTTAGCAAGGACGTGTACTTGAAAGCCGGATGTGGCATGGTGAGCATTCGAGCGGTGCCTTTGTTATGCGAACGCAGTTGTTTTTGCAATCGCTGGATATTTTTGGACTCTGTCCCCCACATATTTGTTTCGTCACGGTCTCTTGGGTGAGAAAAACAAAATTATCGCTTGATACAACCCACTTGATACAATAATCTTTAAAAAGATGTAAAGACTGAGTAATATTAATGGCCATTATTAGTGTAACTAGCCGTAAAATTTGTAATATTTATTCATAACAATTATCAGTCATGGTCAACAAACGGAAAGGCATTTTATTACATATTTTAATGACAATCCTTTGCATATTTGCGTTTATTTTGGGGTAAATAATAGTATTGTAAAAGAAAAGTTTGGGTAAAATCTAAACCTCCTTGGTAAAATATACACATGCCACGATGAACTTTAACGTGTCGGGGCCTTCAAACTACTGTTCGCAGCGCATCTTCAAAGCCAAGGAGGCCGACGCGACCCGGGCTAACATTTCATTTTGTGATTAACATTTTTGTCCGTCTTTTTTCTTTAAATCCCTTTGACGTCAAACCCATTTTTATACTCTTATAGTCTGTTATTGGGATTTGGAATCCAACGCAAAAATGAGAATGTGTATTTCGACGGACAAAGAAATTGGTCGGGTCCCAAAAGAACAAAGGACTTTAAGTCAGACTGAAAAAAGTGTAGACGCTAGACAACGTTATAACAAAGGAAAAACACGTCAGAAACTGCACAGAGAACTAAACATATAACCGTACAATGGACAAAGGAACAAGAAACAATAGCTGTGAATAATTACCCTAAACATCTGGACTGTTAAAAATTATGCAAACTGACCATCTGTGTAACGCGAAATCTGCATCACGTAATATATAATGTGTGAAATTACTGCATTTATTCAAAGGGTTACTTGTACTTTGAAATTGGTGTAAATAATAGCTCAATCTGTGGATGATTTGTGCATATTTTACGGTAATTTCTTCAGCTAATGGTTTTGGGATGATTGCCCTTTGCACCGTAATTCTTCAATTTCTCAGGTTCAAACTTATTTTCAGATAATCTAAGCATCTCACTGAATTCACTTTATCTAATAGAAAAGAACATTTTCAGAACTACTTTTGGTGGTAACTTTTAGCAAACTTACAATGTAGGAAATCTAATCTGGCAAAATTAAACTTTAATTTAAAGCCTGACTAAAAAATCTCAGTTTGCAGTATATTCCAAGATTCAACACTCATGCAGAATAGCACATGTAATTTTTTTCTTACTCAAAAGAAAAACAGACTTTTAAAAGTTTTACCTTTCTATTATTCAATCTCCAAATATAGAAACCACCGAAAGCTGATGTTATGATCCCAAGGGACCATATGTATGACTCATAATCTAGTCATCTTTCTTCCCATTATAGTTTATACACGTAATCAAATGAAAAAAATCCATTGTCAAGTTCCTCCCGTAGTCAGACCACATGTCCCAGGTCTATTGTTGTAAGAGTGACTAATAACCAAGCAGATGTTTGGGGTACACAAGAGTTGGGCCACGCAGGCCACTACAGTGGGGGCTAGTCCACTTGTAGTGTTCAACTCTTTCTCCTAAATATATAAAGTCAATCTGTACCATTTTTTGATTCTTTGGCATGACCCGACCGGGATTTGAACGGTCGAACCCAAAACCATCCGAATCCATTAGGCAAATACTCCAACCACCATTAACATTAATGCGCCATGTTACTTAAGTCTGCCGCTTTGAAAAACAGTAGGTTTGAGAGATCTCTTAAGTACAGCACCCCCCAGGTATATGCACAGTTTAGATAGATATACAGGAGTGCATTATACTGGGGGGATTTGGCTTGGAGATCTGTTTGGACGTATCTTTTCAGAGTGGCGGAATTATACATAAAATTAAGTACCCTGGTGAAATTTTGCTTAAATGTAAAGATGTTACGCCCTAACGCCCTAGGCGACATTGTGCCGCCCAATCTTATAACCGTGTTGACGTTATCGTTTTTACAGCGTCGAAAGAGGAGCGTGCAAGATGCGTCTGCTGGACCTGACACGTTTTGACCTTGTTGACCTTGACACGTCAGAGTGCGACGTCTGTCACCAGGTCACGAGAGAGGAGCTGGTCCGTTGTCAGGCCTGTCTCGAAAACTCTCCCGGCACAACAGCGAAAACACCTCATACATATGCAAGGTAAGATGCCATGACTAAGTATAAAATGCTCCAAACATTAGGCTTATAATGGCTAATTGTTTTTCACCTCTATTCAGTTCACCAAAGGGTAATGTTTCAGGTCTGAATGTTGGTTTGTTTGTTTCTTTGTGAATATCACAACTCAAGAGATTGTGGATGATGTTATGACTTTTGGTATGTTGTCAAGTGCAAAATATAGAATAATCAGCCACCTGTTGCATTTCACTAGTACTGCAGGGGAATTAACTTACAGTTCTAAAATCTCGTGTTCTAGAACAATCTTAATCTTGGATCAAACTTCATTACCTTTCCCAGGCTAATAACATGCATAAGGTCACACCTTGCATACACGAAAATGTCACTGATCATATCTAAAAGTCAGGTAAACTTATTGCACAAAGACAGGGCATTGCAAAAAAAGACCCCACCCATTTTCAAACTTTTAATTTTCAATCACAGCCTTTCGCAAAATGTATTGCAATGTTTCCCATCTTCTTTGTGTTAACTTTCTCACTTTTAGATTCAATTTTCAAAACGTTGCCTCTTAACGGAAAATCATTTGTGCGAGATTGTTTTCACTCTAACTTAGAAAACAAATGAATTATCCATAATTATATTTTTTCCATTGTTTAAACTCCACCCTTTTTGACCTTTCAAAAGGCACTGCAAATCTGTATGTTCCAAGCTTCTGTGTATCTATAATTGCAATTATGGAGTTAATTAGGGTTTCAAAACATTGCCGTCCTTAACAAAAGTCATTAGTGCAGAGCTTAACTGTTTTCGCTATAACTTAGAAAACAAAAGAATTATGTATAATTTGATTAGGTTTTCTCGTAGCTTAGACCCCACCCTTTCTGACCTTTGAAAACAAAGGCATTTCTGTGTCCACATTGCAATTCCAGATTTAATTAAGATTTCAAAACATTGCTGTCCTTACCAAAAGTCATTAGCGCAGAACTAAACTGTTTTCACCGTAACTTAGAAAACAAAAGACTTATCTCAAGGATCTATAATTACGTTTTCGGCCTTTTAAACTCCACCCATTCTAACCTTTCATCGGAACTGACGACCTTTTCAAAGCGGCTGTGATCACACGTGTCACTAATGCGTCACTCTGACTGAAAAGACGACATTTCTACGCAATCAGTCGCCTGTGCAAAAGGTCACACCATATAATTATAGGTCAAATCTCACTTGAAAGGGTGGTGCTGCAAGCTTAAGCAACAGGTGAGCTTTCTCTTGTGTTAGATTTCAGATTTCGAGCTCTAAAACCAATTTTTTTTGTTTCAAAATCGGTCTTGTGATTGCTCCCCAACCGAGTTAATAATAATACAAGTTATGGGGTAGCTTATTTTTGTGGTTGTAGTTCTTTGAAGAAGATTCAATCGTTTGTGTCTTGTCTTCTGAGGGCCACACCCTGATCTGTGTAGTTAAAGAACCTGGCGATCAAACACAGATAAATGGTGTGCCACGGTGTACAAACTCTACCTGAGTTCTAAAACTCTAAAACTTTTTAAGTTAATCGCATGTAAGCTTTTGAGTCTTGACCATTGCTGCTTTTTGCTGAACCAATAATTTAAGAAACCAGAAACAAACTAAGCTAATACAACAATCTACCTTACGATTAGTTGCAATATGCAATATACAAAATATATACAATCATTGTGATCCCTCTAAGCTCTGTCAATTCTCTTAGTTTCAATTAGAATCCAGCCCTACTTCTTTTCAAACAGAAACAAAACCTTTTGCAATAACATTGTTAGTCAATTTAACGATAGGCATTGCCAGCCTTCTTGAATTCAATTGTTGACAACACTACAACTATTCATTATAACAACTGCATTTGTATGGCGCCTGGTAACACTTAACCAGGTACAGAAAAATCACAAAATATGTCCCATACTCTTGTCATATCTACCAGGTACCCCTGAAGACCACAAAATCGGTGTTCTCGAGGCCTTCTAAAAATGTATTGAACACCTCAAATGATCATACCTCATGCAGGTATTACAATGCTGCATTGTATATAGAAAATCTCTTAAAATTCATTTTATTTCCAAATGGTGGTCTTAAGGTACTCTGTGCAATTATAAGAATCAACCTCTTATTTTGTGATTTTTTTCTGTACCTGATACTACCTGGTACCGTACAAATCCAGCCGGTTATAATACACCGATGAATCATAAGCCGTACTGTCGGTAGTAACAAGCCCCCAGGACGTTTTCACACCAGTCCTTCTGAGAAGGGTCGGGCCCGGCTGTCACATGTTGTCTCATGCATGTGTTAAATGCCCAAGGAGTTACTTGGCTATTTGCATTGTACGGCTGCTTTTAAAAAAAAAAAAAAGACAATGGAAAAAGTAGAGCAGATATTATTCAATGATCATAAGCTGCAGCAGAAACCTTGAAACTTTTTCGAGCAGTGTAGCCAAGTTATTATATACAATGTAGACGTCCCTTGTATGCATGCCCCAATTCGCTTATTATGATTTTGTATATGTGCTGTTAAAAAGAACCAAAAAACAATCATTATGGAAAAAGTAGAGCAGTCATACATGTATAATGATAGCCGGAGAAACCTTGGAACCGTTTTGAGAAGTGTGGCCATTCGGTCATCACATGTAGTCCCATGCGTGCATTGCCCCAGTTTGGGTCATCACATGTTGTCCAATGCGTGCAATGCCCCAGTTCGCTACTCTAGGCTATTTGCATTGTATGGGTGCTTGGTAGTAAAAAAGAACCAAAAAAACACTGATATTGGAAAAAGTTTAGCAGATATATCAAATCATGATAGCTGCAGCAGAAACCTAATTCTAAATAAAACTGGGCTGCATACTTCTTTAGGTTAATGCTATTTGTATGGGTTCATCCTTCTGTAAAAAAAAAAGAACAAGGGACAATGGAAAAAGTAGGGCAAATTTAATGATTGCTGCAGAAACCCTAAAACTGGACAATTAGCCTCTTCTGAGTAACCCTCTCTTGGCTTGTGGCACTTGTCATTGGTGCACAGTTCTTCAGAAGCTGAGAAAGACTCGACGAGGTAAGACATGTAAGTCGAAGCTCCTGTGAAACGATTGTTGGGAGACATTTCCAAAATTGTTCATGTTGTCTGTGATGTTTAGCGAAACGTGCAGAAAATTAACCACTGGGTGTGTTTATTTTTCAGAGGTCACAAGGACTGTTTCGACAGGTGGCACGACATTTTGCGACGGTCGACGCCCAGTCCGCAAAGCTCTCCCATCCTGAAAGTCTCAATGCGACCAGAACAGTCGACCTATTCCGAAGTCAAAGACTTTGTCAGCACAACCTTGCGGTGGTTCAAAAACGACATACAGAAATCTAACGCAACCATGCAGAGCATTCAGAACAGTAGATTCCAGAATGTCACCTTGCCGAGATACTGCAGCAAACGCATGGACACAAGGAACAAGTTCTTAGCCCAACTGCAGGGCCTTCCAGTATACAAAGACAATACTCTCCTCAACTTGGTGAAAAAAAAGAAGACTCCGAGACCACAGTTTTACCTCGGCGACTCAGAGGAAGAAGAGAGAAGAGAGATCTACGACGAGTTGCGGCGAAACAGCTTGTCATCATCGTCTTCGGAAGACGAAGAAGACGTGTGCGTGTACGAAAAAGTCACCGTACCGAAGAGAGTGACAGAAAACAAGTCATCAGGACCACTAGATTTCTGCATCCAACTGCCAATAACAAAGGAGCAATGTAAGTTTGGGCACTTCACCGTTTCTAATTTTTGTGTAGCAGAAAAACAATAACTTAATGTACAGAAATACAACAACAAAAAAACTTTTTTAGAGATGGATGAGCTCTCTGGTGATGCATGAGTAATGCGCCAAGTCAAAATTTACTTGTACATGTACATATCTAGATAACTGAAGGTTTTAATTAACCAGTTTTTTCTTGATTTTTTTACAGTGCAAAGCCTGAACTGTGAGCAGTTGGAAGCCTGTGTTGCCTTCCTGAGAATGAGAATAGATGGTGAGTCAAAATGGTATAATAGCTGTCAGAAATTTTGATTCTAAATTCTGCTTGACTTGTGGGGAGTGGAGAAAATGTTGTGAAAGTACATGACGTACTATGTGAACACCTATGTCTGACTCAATATCTTTATATGAAACTTGCAAGTAAAGTTTCAACATAGCCAGTAGAGTCAAAACACATGCAAATAGACCCCTCAGGGGACTGATAAAATCTGGTCTATGTGGACAGGTGTTCACTACATGTACATGCATAGGCAGGATTCTTAATGCTTGTGTCAATGGGAAACATTATCTAAGGGACCAGCAAAAACTTCATGTTCACATTGGCCAGGTGGCCCTTTTATGTAAATTAAAGGTGTTCACTTCTACAGGTTTGACTGAACCCGGTATATCAATGGCCAGGTGGTCCTTATGTAGAGGTGGTCACTTGTACAGGTTTCACTGTAGTTGTTTCATGAAAATATAAGACAGTTAAACTTTTCTTTTGTGCTATAGTCTTTATGATCAATTTGTGTCTAACAAAGTCCTTTTTAAAAAATACAGACACATCCGGCGACCTGGTGTCTACACTACAAGAGCGTGACTGGACGCTCAACCAGATATCGGTCAAACACACGGTCATCTACCAGCTGCATAAGGCCCAGGACCGCATGCCCCACCTGCGCCCCAACTCACCCGACAGTCGCCACATCCCTGCTGTCAATCAATCAAGTCAACTGACCAACCACAGTGTCTTTAGAGCTGAAAGACTCATGAACACTAAGGCATAATTTAAGTGACTTCCAAAACTTTTGGCATGTCGATTGCCAAAATTAGGGATTAGAATTGCGAAACTTGACTGTACAGTACTGTAGCAACTTGAAAGAATGCCTTTGAAACTCTATAAATCAAGTTTATATTTGCTGAGCAGAAACTTTAAGATCTTCTAAACCTTACATTTCAAGTTCACCACTAAATTTAGGACTGTTATTCAGTTTAATACTGCACTAATGGAATATGACTGGGTTATTTCTTTCCAGTCAAACATTGCACGAAAGGAACTGTAACAGTATCTGCAAATTGTACTAAATAGATTAGTTTATAATGACTGACTGACTTATATGAAACTGGAGTCACTGCCTGAAGTTTGAAATGAAACTTTGATCCCAGACCAAAAAGTTGTAATTTTGTACATTTTGTAAAAATTAGGAAGCTAGGAAGATTATTGACTAACATAATATATTTTTGAATATTGTGGTTTATGATAGTTGTTAATGGATACAAGTGACATATGGGATGATGGCAAAAATACTCATGAAAAACAGTTGTAAACTTAACATTTTGTTAAGGTATAACATATATCACTGGTAATATGTGAATGACATTTTAGGTAGTTCAAACCATTATTCAATTTCAATCTCCAAGCAGATGTGTTGTTTTGGCCCCAATGTAGATGATATCATCTTAGTTTGTGATTTCATACAGAACTACACATTTGTGACAGAAGAATGCCACTCAAGAATATCAAAACTCTGCTTGAGAAACAAATGCTTTGTATCGTTATCCTCTTCGGAAGTTTGAAGCTGGAAAGTACCTTAAAGTTTACTACATGTAATAACAAACGGTATCAATTTAGTCAATGTAACACTTGGGTCTTCTTCAATAAAGTTCTTTCGAGTAAACTATGCGTCATGTGTTGATGTGTTTTAGATACAATTATCAAGGCAATTACAGAATGTCAGACTCCATTCGGTGTCCCTGCAAATACCAACAACTCAGAGCAATTGACCTATGAAATATGCCATCCTTGGCCCTTTTAATTACTTTGACCTAGTATACAAAATGTCAAATATAACTACAGGTCATTCCTCTCAGGACATTCATCTCATAATTTGGCACAGGTTAGTTGAGACATGACTAGCATTTTAAGTTAAATTTGTATTAAAAAAACATGAGTAGCCAACATTGTCATTTGGAAGTTTGATTTCCATTACACCTGCAGTAACAGACTGATCCCAAATGGTCCGGCCAACCTCTGTCTAAATGTAGAAATGTAAAATCAAAACAAAGATTCAAATATTTGACAGATATATGGCCACTCTCTCATTGGTCGAATTTTTAATTGCCATACTATCATTGGCTGAACTGCTAATTGTGATGGACAGTCAGGAATGGTCTATTAGACAACACTAGTACCATTCTCTTTCTCAGAAGGGACTAGAGTGACAAATGCCCCAGGGCCCTGTATGCTTGTATAACTCCAGCTATATTGTAATGTCAGTTGAAACTCAATTTACTGTACAAAGCCTATACTTATATTTTGTAACCTTTTCTTAAGGACAAACTATCAAAGGGGCCAAAAATGACAAATCTTAGGTCATTTTGACCTCAAAAACACAGATGCCCTGCAGCACTGTTAACACAGATAAGTTGACAAGGTTGCTTACCGGTATTCTCCTTATAGGGACAAGCCATGTAAAGGTCAAGTGGTTGAACCTCAGTAAGGACGAAGCAGTGCTCTTTTTCGTTATCTTAAAAAGTGCGATGTGGCTTCGCTACGGTTCGCGTGTTTAGCCAAGCACACCTGAGGTCATCCGTACACTTCCAATTAAAGACTGTGTTGGCTTCTTAAATAAAAGTGCAGAGGTTTGAGGCTTACACCCAAAGCTCCCTCATACATAAGGCCACCGGCTTTACACCACCATCCAAAATGAGAGTGCTTAATAAAGGCTCCTTTAAATATAGCAGGTGGATTCAAACTCCAAACCTCTGGTTAACCCTATTAAAGAATAACTGGACAAGACGTGCTATAAATTATAGCAGTTTTAGATATATATACTCTCAATGATAGGGGGCTTGTGCATTAACATTACCAAGTGCTCCAATGTTTAAGAAGTGCAGACTTTATTACATCATAACCATACATTGATTACATCTTAATACTATTATGAGAATGTAAGACTTGAAATGACACATTTGCACAATGTAACAATACAGGAGCAATGGCATATAGGAGAATGTGTAGACTGGTAAACTGCAGGGGTTTGCATGTTAGTAACTCTAGCAATAAAAAACCCCAAAACACAATGCTGTGATTCTCAATTGCGCATCATAATGAAATCATTTAGACATATGGCAGTAATCTTGCTCGGCATTAAGTTAGCTTAGAAAATTCATCTTACTGTATGTCACAGTGATTTTGGTAGAATAATTTTCTTATACCACAAAAACAGCTTCATAGCTCTCATTTATCAAGTCTTTGAAAGGTACTTGTATATCATGTATTTAATATTGAGAATAAAAAAATCAGGTGTTGTTTATTTATCTATTTGTTTTTGCTCTCGAATGTTTCCTTTACGTACATGTCTTAAGAATTTGTCCTGAAGAATTTTATATAACATGAAAGGTGGCCAATAAAAACATGTTATCTTTAATAGGTTCTTTGTTTTAACCATCCAAGTTTTTAATGCCCAAAAATGCTTTATATGTCATTGTAGTATGAAGGGATAGCCTGGATACAGTCCTTCTTAAGACTACTTCTACTACAGTAACAATATACTTGTCTGATTAAAGCCTATGTGAGGATGTCACCCAGGCTAAGAAAATCATATTTCTATATAAGGTAGGATTAACAATAGCCTGAACACTGCCCTTCTTAGGATTACTAGACTGCTGCCTATTACAGTAGAGTGTTACAGTAAAGTGTTGTCTGATTTTACCCTAATGATGATAACATCCAGGCTATACTGAAATTTGCATGTTGTTTTATGATTTGTCTATCACCCTTTAAACTAGTCTGTATAACCCAAACTCCAGCTGTCCGGGGATTTCTGTCCCCTCCCCGCGGTTACAGGGCGGCAAGCCGTTACAGGAGCCTGATTGAGTTCAGGCTACCTTTAAACAAATCAATGTTATTTCATACATATATGGCTTTTCATGAGAGGGCTTGGATGAAAATCTGCTTGAAACATGATTTTACATGTTAAATACTCTGTACAAACTGACATTTTTACAAGTTATGGATATATTGTTTCACTTTAATATACAATGTAAGCGTCCAGGTACTGGAATGTTACAACTTTTTGATGATATGCAAGTTTGAAAACTGCTTTTCTCATTTGAGTTTCACATAGATCTTACACCAGGATTTTTGCAGTTCTGTTAAAATTTTGGCTGGATTTGAACATATCTGTAATATCTATGATGTGATGTATGGAGATATGGTTATGAACCAGTTCATTTAATGATAAGTGAGGTATCAAAATTATTTTTTTAAGACCATGTAAAACTTTGTGTGTAAACATGGTGACAAAGGAAACATTGGCACAGACTGTTAAGATTCAGTAACTGCATACATGTGTATTGAATACACTCAATCTGATATAAGCTTTTCTTTTCCGCAAAATGTGATGTATGTAAAAAACTATACGTTTACTTGAGATTAAAGCACTATTCTTAGTAAACACACTTAAGATCTATTAGTTCTTTGGTGTATTTTAGCGTTATTTGTAAAACTATGATCATACAGTGTTATGGGTTAGACTGTGCAATTATGATAAACATATAACTCTATTTGTGAGTGAGTTGTGAAAATATAACTAACAACAATTTTAAGACATTCAACCCATTTCTTGTTAAAAGCTCCAAAATGGATCGAAGTCTTGTGAGTTACACGTGTTTTGGAACCTAGCTAATTGCGACGCTATCTTCGCGCGCCTCTTCTCGGGTCTCTACCGTTCCCGTGATGCGACACGTTACCGCCATTATTCGAAGGACGCGTCCCGTTTCCCGGGGGCCCCGGATACCGTTGTCCGTAGCCACCCATTCCCGGTCCGGGCATTCGCGAACCGTTTGAATATCCTCCCGTTGGCTGGGGATTACCATTCCCTGGTGCTTCGTAGGAGGCAAAAAAATAATAATAATCAGATCAACAATTATTGAAATTATGCAACTTGATTAAAGAACAAATAGTGAATATACACAATACAATTAATACAGTGTCTGGATGTCTAACCTTCATTGACTATGTTTTCAAAATACAAAAAAGGTAGTATAAAAGCTTTCAACTGTAACAGGTCAAAATCGTAATCACCTGGATAGCCTGATTGGTTAAAGTTGGGTGGGGCTGATCCGCTGTTTCCTGGACCCTGATTGGTTGCTGGTCCTGGCAGCTGATTGGCTAGATTTCCCCCTCCCTGTTCTCCCTGAAAAATTGGAAAAAGTTCTGTAAAATTGCAAATAATTAGCTTGGACTGCTTTGTTACTAAAATATGAGACTGACTTACAGTGAGTCAATTGTTATAAAATAAGAGAGTAACCTCGAACCAGTTAAGCTCAAATTAACACAATAAATAGCTAAGTTACTCTTTGACTGGTCATGACAGAGAAAATAGTATATATATAGTATATAACATACAGGATATTTGGAGTTTCTTTTAACACAACCAGGTAATCTCACCTGCTGACGTTCTACAAACCTGATGAAATTATTTTCGGAAATATATAACATTATACAGTTTATACACTCAGGCTTATTGGACCAGGGGAATTTCCTCTTTAGCTCTTTTCAACAAGTACAATAAACAGTGGACCACGGCTTAACATCCCGTCCTAATGGTTGTGACCCTTTCCAGTAGCGTGCATGTCAGATGAGCGACACAGCCAGGATGATGTTAACAGACTTTTTTTCCCTTTTTTTTTAAAAAGCGAGAGGGGTCAAGACAAGGGTCTGTACCGGCCACTAACCTTATTTTGCTGGATGAATTCCGGGTTAGGTTCACTCATGTTTGGTGCCTCGGTAAATACCATACAGAACCTGTAAGGTGTGCAGAATAGTTAGAATGAATATATCATCTTTACAAAGATTTGCAATCTAACTCTAAATATCATCAATGCTGAAAACAATGTGATTGAAAAATCATAAAACAACTGCGTGACTTACTCTCCTATTTTTCTGAGATCCCCCACTCTTCCTGTATAGAGTGTAAGACAACCTTTCCACACAGAAGCATACCTGGAATACAATATACAATTGTTACACAAAAAAAGACATCATTACAAAAACAATACAAAAACTGATTTCGCACAAGGGAGTATCGTGACACGAAAATAAGTTGTTAAACGATCAGGATTAAGAAGTTTGCTTAGTTTATCATGATAAGCTTTACAAAGATGAGCGAAGAATATACATAACAAATTGCTAATAATAACTTATTTTGCAAACCTGAAATCTGTTTCAGTAACATTACTCTTCTGAAGTTGACACCATAAAGTTCAATGGAGCAGTCTGTATAACTTTTCACTTGCACCTGATTGGTTAAACAAAGTCATGTGACCTACCCTTTGCTCAGCTTGATGATGTCACCAGACTGCATCAACTCTCCGACTTCGTCCCAGACTGAAATGTTGATGGAGCCGGTTTTGTCTGCGACTTTACACGATCGAACTTCGTGACCATCTTTTGTTTGTGTTGGCCGACCTAGAAGCAAGGGAAGAAAGTAGTAATATTCGTAATCTGTTCAATCTCAAAGCAGATGTCGGGGTGAAAAAAAGAACATTTGGGAAACCCAGTATTCAGAGAATGTTTAATATGATCAATCAATAAACATTTGTTTGGAAATAGGCATCGAAGCTCAATCCGTGATCAATCTATAAATTTTTAGAAACGAATTGAAAGAACTATCTTATTTCTGATGAAATAATGTAACCATATACAAACCAGAATTACATCATCACCACAATCATGCAATGAAACGTCATCAAGCCATTTGGTAGAGCCTTCGTACCCCCATTCCAGTCGTGGCATCGTCCAAATTCTTTGTATGACCTCATAGACCTATGCTGTTCTATCTACCACTGCTACTCCTCAAAAAACATTGACATCACACGAGGCTATCGTTATCGTTTGAATAAGAAAAACACGATATGCATACAAAGAATACTCGTTGACAATATAAAAGAAAACAATTTCTTGAAGTCTTACGAAAATATCACAAATATGAAAAATACGTCACCGGCATACAACAAAAATGATACAAGACTGATACATGGAACAGCCAAAAGATGGCGGCCTGCAGTCGGCATATGCCATCATTTTCAGGGGGAAGAGCCCGCCCAATTGTTAGGGGAAATCTTATTAAGACACTTTCATTTCAGTCTTTTAGTCAGAATACTGCGAAATCATGTGTCCAAAGATCCTGTTATTGTTTCGAAGGATTCATGAAATATATTTCAGACCTTTTAAAACAAATAAAAATATTTGACCCCTATCAAATGGACCGGTCCTACTTCCTGGGCCGTCTGAAAAATACCCACCTATGTCTAGGACGATAAAAATGGCGTTCAGGTTCTTTAGTCCCGGCTTGATGTCTTTTATATAATAGAAGGTTTCAGTAGACATCTTTATCTATAATAGAAAAGCCCAATTTCGCCCCAGTATTTGATTTACATTGTAGAAAAAGCGTGTGAAAGGAGGCCTTCCTGGCGAAATTCTTTCGGGTTTGGGCCAAAACTTTGCTCTAAATCTCGATATCCCTTATCCCCGTCGTCGTGAAACCTTCCTAGGATAAGAAAAAGGACGTGGGCTGTGCAGTTATCGGGCGCAAACGGAGAGTTTTCGTTCCCGGGGTTTGCACAACACAGTTCCTTTCCCAAATCTTTGTCCTGCGTGACAAGGAATGAATGCTGATTCATCTACTGCGCATTGATACTGCGCAGATGATAGACGTTTGTGAGTAGAAGCGCCACCTAGTAACGTCACAAGTGATTGCAAGTTACAAATATTCAACTCTGATGATGATCATGGCTGGAAAGTCTCACAAATAAAGAAGATATCGGCTTTTTCAGCAAATATGAGCATTTCAGATCTAGCGGGTTGATTCATATCCTACATTGCGCACGCAATCCTTTATTTCATACTTCCTTCTTCCTTTCTTTCTTCCTTCCTTCATTTCTAATTACGAAAAAGTTCATCCGTGAATCTAGATCTGGAAAGGAAGGAATTAAATTCATTTGAGCCCAATGGAAAAATTCTAAAAAATTTTCATATGGAAACGCGCATAAAAATCCAATCGCAAAAAAATCTGCATTTCATTTACAGACCGCTAGGTAGCGCTTCCAACTAGTGAGTTCTCGCGCGAGTTTGTCGTGGCGAGATCAAAATTGCAGAAATTGTTTTTTCCCTGTCAGATGTCTTGTCTACTGACAAATTCTGCGATTTAGCCGGACCAAATCGTCTCTAGAATGTCGGAAAAGGACGGAGATCTCGGGAGACCGACGGAGGACGGGCTGCCGTCGCCGATAGACTACCCAGCCGCCGAGGGAACCGCAGAAATGGTCGCGACTCCAGAGGCTGATGCTGCCGGTGGGTGAAACGCCCCCCCCCCCTCTTTTTTACTAGCAATTTAGCTTTTGGGCTGTTCCAAAAACATAATTTAGCAAGGGGAGGGGGGAGATGACACCCCCTCTGTCCTGCTGCCATGATACTTCACCTTCACCCTCACCCCCATGCGCAAGTGTCCAGTCCGGTGTTACAACCCCCCACCTCATTTATTGAATTATTTTTTGGCAACATAATTTCTGTCATTCTGTGTTCCTATAAATCATTATCATACTCGTAGTATACATGTAGTGAACATTGTATTTTATTTATAACAGAAGATGACTGTAAAACATTATCAACATGATGATTCAAGATAACCAGTACAAGTGTATCTAGTATTCAACACGTTTTTTTTATTCATTACCAGATTCAGAGAACCTGATCACGGGACCGCGTATGCTCAGCCTCATGTCTACGTCCAGCACTCCGGACAACGAACAAGCGCCGCTGAAGAACTACACGGGGAAGGACCCGCCGTTTACGTGCAGTCCCAGCCAGGGACTCACCATTATCATCGCGGGGTGGGTCAGCCTGGCCGTGGTGATCACGGTCGCGCTGATCATACAAATCTACGTCGGACCTCCGCAGGTGATCCACTTTTGATCAGTGAACAATTTTCTATTTCATTAACTAGAGTGCATCTCAGATCTACAGATCTGTTCGTCAGATATCCCTGGCCACAAACATTAAAAAAATACAATCAGGGAAAAAAAAAACAAGTATCTACAAATAACCGTTACGTTAATAATGAATCTTTAGACTTTCGCAGGAGTTTTGTTTTTCTAGTTTATGTAATTTACCTCTCTGCCCCAAATTCACAACACAGGAGATATATCTCCTCTAGTGTATGTCTCACTCTGCTGTACTACAGGATTGATTCAACCTTGAATTTAAATTTGAAAACATGTCCTTGTGAGATGATTAACAACATACAGATTAGAAAGTGAGAAAACCTCCTTTTCCCCTCTTGCCGCAAAATAAGATTTAATTATCACAAAAGTATGAATTTACAGTGCTACAGATCATAATTTCAGATTGGTATTTTGGAGTGGGCCAATTTTGTAGGGGGTGATTTCATGATCAGGATGACACAATTTTGCACAGGTATGAGTTTTGAATAGGGTCCATTGTTTTGCATTGCAATGAATGTGAGTGACATATTCTGCATTTGCTCGCAAATGTTGGCTTTTTGTTTTGGCAACAAAAAATTATGCTTCATTTTATCCAAGCTTGAATTGTTTGTAAGTTATGAAAAATTAGTTTGTGGGGAATTGTACAAACAGCCGTAATTTTTGTTTGTACCTTTGTTGATTTGTTTATCATTATTGTTTGTTGTAGGTTGTGCCCCATGGGGCCGTGGTGTCAGATGCAGCGCTCTGCTCCGATATCGGAACGGACATCCTGAAGAGCGAGGGATCAGCGGTGGACGCCGCCATTGCGACCGTTCTGTGCCAGGGGGTCGTCAACCCACAAGTGTCTGGGATCGGAGGGTATGTCGTTTGTATCTTTGTCTTCTTTGCCTCAGTGTACGAATTTTTTATTTTCAGTGGGTCTGGATGTTTGTGTTCTTCTGTGTTTGTAACTATTTGTCAGTAGACTGTCAGGAGTTAGTGGGAAGACTGAATAAAAAGACTCTTTTTAGTTTTACACAACCAAGTGATTTAGTCAACCGATGTTTAGGTGACCATCTGTCCCTGTCATCAAGAAGGCAATTCTGACTGGTTCACATATTGCACTGCAGCACAGGTGTCACTACTCTTAGATGAGTTCCCAAAATGCAAAGTACATATATATATACACTGTTACAGGGAACAGCATCCACAATGCGGTCCCAAACGTACAGGAGTGTAACACATTCACTGCTATCAAGCAATAAACAATGTAAAGATTAACCTCTACTTCTTAAGAATGCGGTCCCAAATGTTACTTAGTCTATATCATCCTCTTCACGGTTCATGACTGTGGAAGATTGTGTCACCACATTAATATAATTATAAAGGTCAGATTTGCAAAACATACAGAAACCACTACCAGTGGACTAGCTCCCTGCTGTAGTGCTTGCACAACTGTGTGACCCAAGGGCTATCATAATGGTAACAGTGATAGGCACTGGACCACCGAAAGGTTTGTAAAGGATTATAACTGAACACTTTCGCCGACATTACTATCATTGTATATCATTGTTTGTTTCAGTGGTGGATTCATGGTCGTACGACTGAGGGACAAGAGTGCTGCCGTTATCGACTTCAGAGAAACCGCGCCGTCTGCGGCCACCAGAGACATGTTCCGCAACAAGCTCAGTCAAGTCAACGTGGTATGGGACTCTCCTCTGGCCTCTCCAAGTTCTCATTCATTTATTAATTTGTTCGTTCCTTCATTCATCATTCATTCATTCATTCATTTCCATTCAATCATTAATTTGTTCCTTTATTTTTTAGTATACATAATGTGTATACATAATGTGTTTTCAGGTATCGTGCCAAAATTATACTTTGAAGACCGCTAAGAATTTAAATTTGAGTATTGAATACCTTTTCCCTCCTTTCACAGGATGGCCTGGCCGTAGCAGTTCCTAGTCAGTTACGAGGGTTAGAGCTTGCACATAAGATGTACGGAAAGTAAGTATGGCACTTTGTTCAAAGTTCAATCTCTAATCAGTAGGTGAGAGGAATCAAGGAATACACTGGGACTGTGATCAAAGCTGTGTTGGTCGATTCTTGTGTTCTCATGCCATATGAAGACATTATCAAAATGTTCGAAGAGGAATTCTTTTGTATCTTAACCAGAAAGAAGTATGTAGGAGACTTTAAGCAGAGCTTAGGAACTAAGCCTTACCAGTGAATGTCCATGTTTTTTCCTTCTCTCTCACCTAACACTACTGGTTTTCAAAACTGCATCATCTGGAAAGTAATTATCACAATGAATTGTGTTCTTGTGAACATTCATTAAACTATAAAGGCTTCATACTTCATAGCTATTTCCAGAAATTAATGAATTGCGCCCCTTGTGTCTAGGAGAGGCCGGGAACTTATTGAACACACCCTTGACATGTGTTTAGTTTTGCGTCATTCCTAACTTATGTTTCTTTAACCCTCAGATTACCGTGGTCCCAGTTGATCAGTCCTGTGGCAGAACTAGCCAGAGACGGGTTTGCAGTAACGGATGAGTTGGGTAGGTGGCGCTTCTTAGAATTTCATGTTACCCATTTTGTGTTACATTTTCCAAAACAAAAGCAAGATGATATTCTTATTTATGTCATACTTGGGCCGTGACAAACTCTATAATGTTATGAGTGTTCCAAACATGTCTGTATTTTCTGGTATCACACACTCAGGTTTCTACTTGTATCACACAGGCTTCCATCAAATAGTTTGCATTTGCTGCGTGTAGTACTGTCTAAAATTTCAATACCGGACTTAAACGCTGGAATTGTGGAATTGAATGTTCTTACAATGTTTTGTTTGAACACACCAAATTTTCTAAACTTCTGGTGCAATTTGCATTGAAATGACTCGTGTGTTTTCTCGGATGGATAAAACATTCAGGTGATACGGAATATGCTGACAGTGTGTATATATGTTGCACAAAATTGTCACTAAAACTGACAAAAATATTATTAAAATTCTGACATTTTTTCTACAGCGGATGCCCTGTCATCCATTGGTATTGACAGCATGTCTGGCGACTTTAAGAAAGTCTTCGCGCCCAACGATAGACTGTTCACTGCGGGACAGAAGATGACGCGGTCTGATCTGGCAGACACTCTCGAACAGATTGCAGAGAACGGGGCAGACGCCTTCTACTCTGGACCAATAGCAGAGAGTGTTGCAACAGCTGTAAGGACTCAGATTATATATGCCTTCTTTTCATTGGTTCTCAAACCAAAAAAGAACCCTGACATTTCTTGACCCCAAATTTGTTGACTGATTTGTTTTTAGAATTAGAGTTATGAAAACAAATTTAAAAATGCCCATTATTCCTAAAAAGGCAACAAATTTACTTAATTTACCTAAATTCTGTGAAAGCTTTGTTAAGGTACTATGAAGTAAACCAAATCTTAAGATATGGAGTTCCAGTGTAAAAATTTGAAAATTGAACTTGTAAGAATTTGAAAATTCAAATTATGACCGTTATTTACTGGTCCATCCTGACAGAATTTACTGTATTTTTAGGCACATAACACAGGAGGCATCATCACTGCTCAGGACCTTACAGACTACCAGGCTTTGCTGAAACCAACACTCAACACCACCTACAAATGTGGGTATCATCAGCACCTTTTATACTACTCTACTTTATGCATGATCTTCTGCTTTTGAAAATGTTTTAAAACAATCCAGAAAACTTCTTTCATATCAAGTAGATTGACTTTATTTTAACATAAAACATGAAACAGTAATCATGTTTTTCTAGGTGATCAGTTTTTAACAAAAAGTAGTGATGAAAAATTATGTAGCATTCTATACTGTATTAATCACAAGTCAAAGACAATACCTCCTTGTGAATACCTACTTTGCGACTGTGTACACAGAGGCAAAGATATTGATGTTATCAATAACAATTCTCCGTTACAGCGTCCTATATCCTGACTGCCCCGGCGCCATCGGGTGGACCCAGCCTTCTGTCTATACTGAACATAATGGAGGGATACAACCTCACCGACAAAGACTCAACTAAGGCGGTCACTTACCAACGATTGGTGGAGGTAGGGACAGATCAGTAGAGGTCATGGGGGAAGGGGAAGGTTGGGGATAGGCCATTAGTGTTCATGGAGGGAGGAGAGACAGTTTTTTGTCAATACTTAACATTTTGGAGAGTTATAACTTAACAAAGAAGCAACAAAAAGCTGTCACGAGTACCAATGACTGGTGGCGGTAGGGACAGATCAGTAGAGGTCATGGGGAGGGGAAAGTTTGGGGCTGGGCCATTGTAGATCATAGAGGGAGGGGACAATTTTCTGTCCATGCAAAACTTTGTGGATGGCTATAACCTTACCGAAAAAGAGGCAAAAAAGGCTGTGACTTTTGAAGGACTGGTGAAGGTACAATGTATCTGAATGTATCTGTAACAGTTGTCATCGGCGTTTGGTTCAGTGTTTTTAAAGTGTCAGTCTTGAGTTACTATAATAGTTATGTCCTGAAAGAACTATTCTAACTGCAAAACACATTGTTTCTAACACAACGATGCCTGTGATGGGCAGGTGCAAGAAACATGTTTTAAATATTCTGTTTCATAACTTCATCATCATCATTACTTACAGGCCTTCAAGTTTGGTTATGCCCAGCACACAACACTGGGAGACCCTGACAAGGCACCTAATGTGACAGAGATAGTGGCCAGGATCATCAGGTAAGGCAATTTAACCCAGTGAGTTCCTAAGAGTAGGAATCCATCCGGTATGAATGGAAAAATCATCAAATTTTTTGTAATTTAAAGGTAAGCCTTTACTAAAACGGTTGGACCTCAGACTGAGGACCAAACACGACACTTTTTTACTAGCTTAGTGTTTGCAATGTGGCTTCACTACGGTTCGCGTGTTTAGCCAAGCACACCTACTCTTCTCAATAAGTGTGTTGGGCTCTTTTACGTGCAGAGGCGTATGCCTAAAGCTCCCTCATACACGGGGTTACCGGCTTTACGTCACCATCCGAAATGACAAATGCAATCCTTTCTGACATGTCCAAGCTGGCCCGACCCGAGAATTAAACTCCGGCCCACAGAGCCATGCCCAAGCAGGGGAGTTGTGTTACCCCTTGCAACTTTTTAATCACAAATTTAAGGCATTCAATTTGCATCTTTGAAAAAATAATCAAAAAAGCTGTTTCGGTTACAATTGTATTTACAGCAAAGTGGAGGCCAAGAAGTTACGCGGGAAAATCAACGACTCGCAGGCCTACACGTCGCCGGACCACTACGGACCGTTCTACACCCTCGGAGACGACAAGGGGGCGAGCCACGTGTCCGTCATCGGACCTGACCTGGACATTGTGTCCGTTACCTCGTGAGTTTGCCTACTTCTAAATCTGTTCTGTTTTGTTCTGTTCTGTTCTGTTCTGTTTAGTAACTGTTGTACTTGGTCCTTTTCCATTCCATTCTAATTCTATTCTATTCTTTTCTATTTTTTCCTGTTCTATTCTATTCCATTCTAATTCTAATTTAATTCTATTCTGTTCTATATTAGGTTGATAAATTCTATTCTATTATATGTAGAAAGAACAGAGCAGAATAGAGTAGAACAAAGTACATGTAGTCCAGAATATTAGATAATCAAAGTATGGAATTTCTAGTCTTCCTAAAAGTCTACGATCTTGGATATCTAACTCTAAGGGATATTCCTGTCTACAAAATGTGATTCTTTGATTCTGTGTTTTCCAGGAGTCTTCATGACCTCTTCGGGTCAGGGGTCATCACCTCTACAGGGATCATCCTGAATGGTCACATGGCCGACTTCTCCATACCAGGGCAGGCTTCTCAGACCGGGGCACCCAACCCTGTGAGTCAGGCAGCCATCTTGAACTTGGGGACTTAGTTCATCTAGAAACATTGAACCATCATTTTTAACTTTTTTCATGCACCTTTCTTTTCAGAGCTGCTACGTCACAATCCTACATTCTGACATTCCATCTACAGTCAACTAACAGCAATGTATAAGCATTCATGTACATGAACACTTCCTGTAAAAGTAAATGTAAAGTTTTTTTACCAGTCGAGAGTTTTTGCAAGACTTACATGTCAACGCATTGTACAGCTTTCAAACTATAGACCCAAACACAAAATGCTGGAACTGATTAAAAAGGTACATGAAAAACCTTTCAGAAAGGGCATCCACCATCTTGAATTTGGAAGTTTCAGTAATAAAGTGGCTGAACTTGAGCTCCATGTATATGTATACACAAATTGTAAAAAATGTGATGAATTTCAAAAAAAAAAAAGAATGTTTAACACTTTAAACAGCAGCTCTATTTTCTAACTTAACATAAAGTTTTGATTTCTGAACCCCGAGACTAATTTCATCTTCTTACAGGAGAACTATATCGTGCCAGGGAAGCGCCCGCTGTCGTGGCTGAGCCCCACGATCGTGGTGCCGATGGCGAACCCGTGTGGGAAACACCTGGCGCTCGGAGCCTCCAGCGGGACCGCCACGTTGTCGGGCGTCGCTCAGGTGGTTCTGAACATCCTGGCATTTGGGAAGGAGCTGGAAATCAGCGTGGAGGGACCCAGGCTACACAACCAGCTCCAGCCAGACGAGACACGCGCTGAAGGTACTTTGACCTTTCACCTACGACCCAAGTCAGCGTTCTGACCAGTTTTTCCACAGTGTACAGGACTCTTGTAGCAAGGTACAGAAGGCCAACTTTGCTTGGCATAAGAAACACATGGAGTGCCAATTAGACCATAGTAGAGGGTGCTTCAGGCTAACGCATTTTCATCCTTCCCCAGAAAATTTTAGAATTCTTAACCAAAGACGCTTTGTCCTGCATTTTGAGGGACAAACGTTGTGAAGTAAAGTTTTCCATTTGCTTTTCCGAAATGTTAATTTTTTCTTGTTTATGGAGGGTCACAAGGTTCAGCCCAGAATGAAACACCCCTACCCTGGTTAAAAGACAGCTTGGGGGCCGGTCCTAGCCTCTACCAGACTCCATAGGTTGCTGTAAAATATCAGAAATTGGTCAGGCTTGGAAGTACAGTGGTCCTATGGTTCTACCAAATCACAGCATAGGAGCCCTAAATCTAGAACACTGCTTAGTACAAAAATATCTCGTCTGACTTTCATCTTTCACCCAAATTTGTCCAGAAAAACATTAAGGGAAAGAAAAAATAGGATTCGTTCAATATCTTGCACCATTTAGAATAAACTTGAAACCTGTTGTTTCTGTTGCAGCTGGCTTCAATGCTGCAATTCTGAGTCAGCTGGCAACATGGAAACAGAATGTGATTCGTGACCAGGAAGCGCTGAACGTCGTACAAGCGGCGTACCGCGTGAAAGATGCCATCACCGGACAGGCCGACACGCGGGAAAAGGGAGGCAAGGCAAGCATCTTTTAACCAATGGCAGCAAAAAAAAGATAACCATGAAACGCTAGTCACTTCAGAGTTCGTTTTTCAATTTTGTTGTTGTTGAAATACTGCAAGGTGGGTACATATTTCTATTACGGCATTTTTGTACAAGGAAAGTTTTGTGTAACTTCATTTTTTCAGGAAAAAAAATGAATACAAGGAGCTGAAAACTTAAGATAGAAACCAAATTATGTTAGGAATTGACCAATAGAAATCAGGACCAGTTTTAGATAGGAAAGACAAGGTGGTAGTTAGTTAGTGGTATTTAACTTACTGCAGTTATGGTCACTCCTGCTAGAGGGCCTCATTGCACCATTCCAAATTGGAGAACTTGAGAAAATCGCTGCTCACTATGGCCAGAATGTGCTCAAAGTTTGTATATTTCGGCAAAGGGTATTTATCGCTTTTAAGATAATATGTATATCTGGTCTAGCTTTAGTTCATCTATATATTTCAGCAGGGGTGCAATGGTATATTGGTGCAATATTAGAATGCAAAGTATCTGCATATAGATAACTGAATGGTCTAAATTATCAAATCTCTACGAGTTTAAGGTTTTGGTTGTACATGTATTTATTGAAACGTTTATAAATGTATATGGTGAAACAGACACTTTTTTAATTTTCAAAGACTATAAATATCAAACATTTTTTTGTGTACACATTCCATTCATTGAAAACTATAAGGCTGAGTGTGAGTTAGAATGAATAACAGCACCCAATTTTGAATTACAGTTAAAAGTTTTAGAAAAGTTTAGTAAAAGTTGTGCATGTTGCTAGAGTTATGGCTAAGGTAAAGAAAGTAAATGCGACCATCCGATCGCATGTTTAAAAAACATTCTTGTTGTGCTGTTATTTCAACCCATTTACATATACCTGGTAGGTACAGGTATTAAAAGCCCCAGGGTGTCATAATTTTAGGACCTCCCCACGACGTTGCTCTCGATTACTCCCCAAGCAAGGCCGGCGCTGTGTTGGGAGTAGCCTGGAATCCATCCTATTCTAGCTCCGGTTTGCTCCTCTGGTCACATCCAAGCAGAACATGACTCTCCCGACTTTGATTTTTCAAAACTAGTATTCGGCTGGTGCAAATGACTTGTAAAGACTAGTAGGCAACCTTGCCAACTAACTCCCAACCACAGATGATCTTGCTCACGACTAACTCCCAACCACGGTTTTGGACAAGGTCAGTAGGCCATGGTCAGCTATGTATATACTGTATGACAGTCACTAGACTTTAAGCAGGTCAAACTCAAAGCAGTTATGATTGCTGGAGAAGAAGCTTTTTCCATAGCTAACAGCAACGTGTGACTTCTCTATGGGTCGTTTCTATAACCAAGCACACCGGGTCACTTCTACTAAGTAATGAAAAGTATCACGAACACAAACATTTATGTGAAGAATACAGGAATTGTACAGTTTTATTGTTCAAAATGGCTCCGTTTTTCCTACAACTATAATCTTGGCAGTTTTTCCCCAAACCGCATCGGACGGATCAAGGACATTATATATAGGACGGATCAAACTTTCTACAACATGACTTTCGCAAAGATCTCTCTACAGCTATTGCAAAATCCTTGTACAATACACTGAAATAAGTTAGGGACAATCATAGACTTAAGCCGCCACATACACATATACCGAGTCTAACACATTGAGGTTACTGGATGTATGAGTATTTTAGGATTGCATGTCCAGTCATGTAGACATGGCCCTACTATCATTATTGACACAATCTGATGCATTCTTACTAACAAACAAGTAACAACACTAGTATACAAAGTGTATGGCACAAAATGTATCATTGATGAAGTATACCTCATTTACATATTTGTTATGTCTTATAGTGACTTCATTTGCATATCTGTGAAAATTGGATGACATATTGACATATTTCATAGTACATGTAACTACACACTAGCTTTTACAAGTGACCACATGGACGAACTAGGGGCTGTTCCAATAACATTTCGGGAGAGCAAAATGATTAACGGCACATGGAAAAGCCCTATTGACGGCTTTCTGGTCACCAAATAATCCAGAAATGCCCCCCTTGAAATGTAATAGAACAGCTCAAATCTAGCTTTTAGCATCCATACAAAATGCACTAGTCAGATGGCTAGACCGGAAATCATATTTGAAACAAAAAAAGTTTGAAGAAAATTGATAAAGAAATAAACTTTGTTTCTATCATTTTTTTTCTATACACATAAAACATTCTCTTTTAACAAAACAAAAAGAGGCGTCAATAAACAAAAAAATATGGCATGTTCCAAATACTGAATACATAATGTAATTATCTCCTTTTGGCAAAAACAGTAACTTATTCTAATTTACTGGACGGAAAATGTACTAAACAATGTAATATATATAAACTTTTCAGCTGACAAGAGAGTTAAAGTTTGGAAAAAAATCTCACCTAGAATTCGACCACTGGAAAATCATCTCATGTAGATGTCTGATAACCCCAATTTCTCAATATCATTTATGGATTGTTTCAGTTATGAAATAAATTAGCGGGATGAATGTCAAAATTGGTTCCTGATTCGTAGTTAGTATTTTTCATCTGCTCATGTCCCATAATGCACCTGTAACTGTGCATGACCAAATATGGGCATGTCCCGATCATGTGACCGCTAGTAACCAACTTTGGTTGCCAGAATTCATGGTAAATTTAAGTTCAGAAAAGGTATTTTTAACAACCAAATACAACAATGCTGTTGCATGGCAACAATAAAATAAAATCATCTGAATTCATCTTGCAAAATATTATTATTTGTTTCTATGGTAGCAGACAACAAGAATTGGTAGGACATATGAGGGTGTTACTATGACAGAAAGCTAGCAACGTATAGTACATTGTACACATTGTTTTCATCACAGACTTTGTAGATAAATATATAAAGTTTAATATATACATGATATTCATATTGTTTATCACTGTTGCATCTGCACACTTATACTTTACTAGTACAGTTTCATAATTGCAGTATTTGTCTCTAATAACATTAAAAAACACATTTTAGACATAATTGATATGATGTGTTATGCCACCTGTTGCAAAAATACAAACAACTGCTAAGAGTCTCTTTTGTTTCCAAAAATATTTTGCTGCAAAATTCTTGTCCAAAATTTTCTTTTTATAAAGTTGACAGTGACATTTAAAAATTGAATTTATACATTCTAAAGTTGGGGAAATTTTGAAACAATTTTTTTTTCTCTTTCAAGAATGAAATAATATGCAACATGTAACAAAAGTAACGATGAAAATGAAAGAAAACTATCACAAATATATAGTATACAAAAGTTTTGAAACATAATGTCGATTGAAAATAATAAACAACATCTGTACTTAATGGATTTAAAGAATATACCCCCCACTTGAAATCTGTATTGGAACAATCCAGGAACAGAACAAAAATGTACCAAGTATAACCACTGAGCGACGTGCACGTGTAAAAGCAGGTGGGCATGTGATGAAATGTCTGTGTTGATGCAAGGCGCCACTAGAAGTTTGACTCGATTTCTTTCATCAAGTCTTCTTCGGATTCGTTGTATTCCACCGGAGCCTCGATAAAGCTGAAAAATACAAGAGAAGATGCCATGTCAGTTAAACCTCTCCCTGCTGCCTAACTCTCTAACCAATAGGGATGTGGTTGCCAAAAGGGATCAGTGTGTTAAAGGTTAAACACTGAAAATCAAAACAAACACATTTTACAGTTTGTCACATTGAAAACTAGATTGCCAAAGAGAGGAGGAACTTTTTGTCGATTTCTATTAGACGCGGAAATGTGTAATTCCTGATAACATAATTATTTTTTATAATATCAAAATTGTGACAGCGACTTTTGCAACAATATTCTTTTCCACATTTTTATTGCCCCCAGCAACTGATTTATTTGCACAAAGTTTGATAAGGGCATGGTCACATTCGTCGTAGGGCGTTGTACAATTTTGATGTGCAATGTAAAGCAGGCTGTGACAGAACCAACCGCCGACAAGGATCTATAAGACACTCTTCTCCGTATAAAAACAATCAGACAACAGAGTGCGTGACTGACTATCCCACACATGCACGACTATCCCACAATGTTCGTGTGTTTGCACGACGATCATACCACGTATGAGACTGAAAACTGGACATAATGTCAGTAGCAAGATCAACAGTCCTAGCAAATGAGTTCAAACGAACTCTTAACTTTACGCCAACACTGTTTTCAGGTTTAATGTGACATGGCGCCTATTTAGCGTTGACAGTTTTGACGCCATCGGAAGTCAAAACAGGTAAACACGAGTATTCCAGCGTAACGATACGCACATACCGTCTTCGATTGGTGTGAGCTCAATGAAAGAGCTGTTCGTGACATTAGCACTTTAACCATGTTTTCTTAACGGTGTTTGGAATGGGCGTTTGGAAAACATTACCATTCCAAGTAAAGGCTCTTTCACACTGTCGGCAAGCTTCAACTGTGTTTATTGATGGCCAGAAGATCGCCGAATGAAAAATCGACAGAGAACTTTAGCGTATGTTCAGCCTGAAAAGCTACATGTACCCCATGTATCACATTCAACGGGCTCAGGGACCTGCGAAGATTGGCCGATTTCTAAAAAGAGCGCAATGATCGAGAGGACAACGGGTGTATCACTGCCGAAAATGTCATTTAGATTTTGCAGTCTCTTCCGATGATGGATTTTCTAGCTGAGTGACAAGCATGGTAATAGAAGAACATGTTTTGCGTATGTTTGTGGGATTTTGAAAAGGCTAACTCAAAAAATTTTAACGGAAGCAAAATTAAATTATATCTAGTACTTAATAGTTATAGGGCAGGCAAGCATTTGCCTATAAGATTGAATTTTAGTGCATATCTTTGGTCCCATTTTTTAAATTTTATTAGTGAATATAGGATCTTGTAGCTTCCTTAAAAAGTGTAAATTTTAAGTATTAATATGATTCACAAAATAAGACAAATCAGGTTTAAGAAATGGGGGAACTTTGCTTGCCAGGCAATGCTTCGCACTCTCTGTAATGATCTCTGGTCTATGAATAGAAGTATTTGCCAACTTTTGGTCTATAACTAACAAGTAACTCCTTTTTAACACAATAATAGGTTTGCTACCGTAACGTCCAATGACATCCACATATTTGCATTTCACACGTGAAAGTGTGTTCAGCGCGCGGCCTTGTTGGAACAGCGACACGTGGATGACGTGTTTGCGGTGAAAATGTCGCACTTGTTTGCGAGGCAAACGTGTGAAGACCCAAAGGTAACATCCTTTCACTGATCAAACAGGTGCTACGGGTGATGAACAGGTGGAGTGAGAATGCAGCTGATTCACTGGCAGGTGAAACAACTGGGAATTGGAAACACTATTCGCAGGTGAAACATCTGGAAATTAGCAAAACGTACTGGGAGGCGAAACACCTGGGAATTGGACAAAGAATTGTCAGGTGAAATACCTGAGAATCAGCAAAAATAGAAAATAATCATTTTGGTAGATGAGACACATGAAGATAAAAAAAATACTGGCAGGCCAAGCACCTGGGAATTAGAAAAATCACCACAACTGGTGAAACACCTGTGAGTTACATGTAGAAAAATAACTTTGGCAGGTGAAACAATCACTTTGGCAGCTGAAACATCTGAGAATTAGAGAAAGATACATTTGGCAGATGCAACAGGTGAAACCTGGAAATTAAAAAAATCAGCTTTGGTAGGTGAATTACCTGGGAATTAGAAAAATAACAATTTTCTTGATGAAACACCTGGGAAATAGAAAAAATCCCTTTGGCAAGTGAAACATCTGGAAAGTAGAAAAATCACCACGACAGGTGAAACAACTGTGAATTAGAAAAATCTCTGGCAGGTGAAACATGTGGGAATTAGAAGAAAATACTCTGTCAGAGAGAGCAAACTTCCACCAGAGCCAGCATTTTTTTCTCAGTCTGTATAGAATTTGATTGTGTATACTCTTGCAGTTTTAGAGAAATCTGCTAGGTTTCACCAAATGTAGTAAATTTTTTCTTTGAAGCTAGAGCATACAAATCTAATTATGTAACTAATCTGTAACTTATGGCAAAGCCAAAATGAATATCAGGCTTTGTTCCATCAAATTAACAAAACGAATCTTTGAAAAAAAGAGAGATGCCTCCTTTCAAAGATGCAGTGAGAATTTGAGACATTTTTCGTTTGACGCAAACAAATTTCCTGTCATCAAGACTTTAAGTCATGAAAGTAAGGCTAAAGCCAGTGTGACGTCAAAAGGCTACATGATACAACAGTTGCCATGGAAACTGCTGTCAATCATATAACCAGGATAGCAAGCCTTTTTACTAATGATATGTGGGTGTGAATGGGTTTGTACTTGTGGAGGGTGCGCATGTGGTTTTAGCGGTACTCTGTGTTCTGTCTAAATGATGAAATATGTGGGTATTAGCTCTTTTGTGCTTCAAACGTGTTGAGAGACCATTCATGCTAAAGAAGGCATTTTGTTTACTTTTTCAATTAGCCAGAAAAAAATGCAGTTACAGTTGAAACCTTGGGCTTTTGCATACAAGGGGCTTTGAAAAATGAGGCATGAAACAATTAGAAAACAAAGCCGTAATTCGATTCCATACTGTTTGCAATCCTCCTATTTTGACATTTTTTTATGTGCTCCAAAAATTGGGACGCTTTTGAGGAAACATGTTGCATTTTTGCATGAAGTATCTTTTATTTTCAGAAATGTTTATTGACTTCAGAAATGTTTATTGAGATTTCTAAAGGTCTTTCCATTGTTACTTTTTGTTCCTTTAAATACAGCATATTATAAACACATAATACATTGTGAGAAATGTTTTCAAAATTTTACATGCATACACAGTTCTAATGTTTGCTGAATTGCTGTCATTTCTAAACTCTAGAAATGTCAGGAAGTTAGGTCAAAGTTCCCCCAAAAAGTGTGATATATCTAAATCTCACTTCCTGTCTTTAATTGCCTGCTATATGCTTGTCTGTTGCCTTATGGGAAAATCCATGCAGACAGAATGAGCAAGAAATTCACAACAATGAATAAAAAAGACATTCACAAAAAGCCAAAATATTTCACGGAGGTATCTCTATCTTCGATTTTTTTGTTTTGGTTCGATTTTTGTTTGTCAGTCTTTCAACCGGTTACCCAAAAGACTGACATGTCCACGCTGAATGGAGAAAAGGTCCCACAGTTCTTAGACTATACAGTCACGCAGCCCCTTGTCACACAGTTAGGAAAACACCCCACACTGAGAAATAATTGGGTCCTGGCATTGGAATGCGAAATAACGACATTCTATTCAGCGTACTCTGTTGTTAAGGGCGCCAGTGTACATGTACGTTTGACTCTTAAGTGCACCGCTCATTTGTCATTGTAGCACTGAACTTTGAGCTTAAAGATATTTTACCTTCCATATGATATCCAAAATTTGTGTTTTTGGCGATGCCTCAGGGTGGGAGGTATTTTTTGTTGTAAACTTTATTGCTAATATAATACTAGTATCAGTTTTGAATTCAGACAGTCAGTTGTTTCAGATTCTGTCCTTTTATAGATACACTTTATCTCAGCTTAAGAGAAAAAAATTATCATGAATGAAAAATTTTGCATCCTGTTATGTATTAAAAATGTATTTTTTTTTGGCGACACCTCGGGAAAGAGGATTTTTTGTCTTTGAAATCATCCCTTATCATAACCCCACCCCATCATTATTGACCTGTCCCTATAGGCTGTTACTTACTCAGGGGAGGGATCATTGCTGCTGCGGTGGCCATCAGGAGAAGGTGGGGCCAATCTCTGGTTGGAGTAGAGACCTGTGTCACTTGTGTTGTTATTCTCTGTCGTTGTCGTTGTTGTTGTTGTGTTCTCTGTGTCGAAGATGAATTGTTTCTGGATTGGGAATAAACAAACATTATATAAATACAAACACACATGATACACATTGTATATATACAATTCGATTTCAAATTGTACCTTTTTTTTTACAATTTGGGTGCCCTTCCCAGATTTCGTATGATCTGTCCCTACAACACTGTAAATTCATTTATTTTCGCGGTGTTTTTTTTTCTGCTGCGAATACGCGTTTCCAAAAATGATTGTTTCAACCGCAGATTTCAAACACTGCAATAACTTTTCGATCTTACTGCAGAATAAAACCGCTGGGAAACTACAGTATCTGTTAACAGTCCAATTGACCCCTTCCTAAGATATCATCTGAACTGTCCCTATACAACATTTTCAGTACACACAATCATCAAGGCTGACTGCACATCCAACCAACAGTCCCTCCACTTGAGTAGTCACTCAAAATAGAGTTTCAGTCACTTGGTTACGAAGTTTGTTTACCTTCGGGTGGTGGTTTTAAGCCCTTGACTAGTCACAACCGGTAAGTTGGACCCCAGCAACGCTACGCGGTTTGTCGCGGGGGGCCTGGAAAACGTGACTCACTCCAGAACACGATTATGCTACTTTAAAAACGGTAAAAAAATTGGCTAATCAGAATGGAGTACTTTGATTAATTATTATGGCCACTATCTCATTTGCAAACAATGTACAAACTCACTATTCTATTGAACCATCTGAAATTGTCTTCATAAACATATCTATTCAGAGTTTTGGTATAAAACCTAGTTCTACATGTACCAGATCTTTCTTTAGTCACTGACGAAAGATAGCGGATGCTGTCTGAAACGTCTGTTTCAAAAATTTTATCCAGTTGCTTGTCAATGAGTAACTTTTTTTGGCGTACATGTATCTTATTACCTGGATGTCTAACCTTCATCAGCATAATGTAAAAAAATGCTTCCTAGCATTCCTTTTCCAATCATTCTATTTGATTTTAAAAATTTATGTCATACTAAGTCTTAGTAATAGTAAGTCTACGTTTAAGGTGTAGCATGCCAGAATGTACACCTGGTCATAATGTCCAAGGGTAGTACTACATTTAAGGCATGGGGCATCTGGTCTGTTACACTGGCACCATAAAAATTTTACAGGTGCTTCAGAATCAACCCGTCTTAAGTTCCACAAAAACACCTTAAGGTTCTGCTGAGTCAAAGACACTTCACCTGGGGTCCACAGGTGTGGTCTTAAGGTCGAGCCATCGAACCCTTAAGGACCACCATTCACACAGTCTTGGCTCAACACCTGTTATTATAAGCTGTCTTAAGAGACACTTAAGAAGACTGCCGGATGTCTGTTAAGGGTCTTGAATTGTTCTTTTTAATGGACCATTTCAACTGGTAAGGACATACTAGATGTTATAGATTCTGAGTTCATCCTTTGATTATGAGTTATTAATAAGATTATGTGATTTTTTATACAGTTTAGAGGAATCTCTTATTTATTGAGGGTGGGGGGAGAATATAATGTCAAGAAGTTAAAATTAGTAAGGTTCTTAATTTCACTTTGTCAGTTATTCACACGAAATACAGGACTGCTATAATATGGTTTTATCTTCAACCCAAATCAAGTCTGATTACTGTAAGTCTTTTTGTATTTGCAAGGATTTAATTTTGCTTGACTCAGAGATTGAAGTTGGCAGCAAAATAAGTTTTTCTGTATGATAAGATCACAGTGAGAGGTACGGAAGACCACAGTGACTGCAAATATTTCACAGTTTACAGTACCTGGCTGGCTTACTTGTGGGACTACAAAATGTGGGGCACAATTTTTGCTGAATCATTGTGAAACAAAGCAATCTTGAATCAAAAACACCTGAACGCCATATCTATTTGCGTCTTACACACGATCAATGTTTTGTATATGAAATTATACTCAGACTGACTTATTTCAACACATCGTTCATTAATTTTCTTTTACAGAAGGTTACATTAATGTTATTGATAGCATTTTAGAATCTAGATATTGCTATGAAAGGCCAATAGTTACACTTAGACTGTACATATTTTACAGGCATTCTATTTTACACATTTACAAGCTCGCTTAAAGCCTCTTATACCAATTAATTAATATGTCACAAACATTACGTAACGGGTACTTCATTACCTCCAGGAAGGAGGTTTACCTCCAATGGGGGTACTGTTTTCGGTTGTGTTTGTCTGTATGTACCTGCATGTATAACTCAAGATCCTTTTGATATATAAATTTAGAACATGGATATTAAGTTATTGAGGTCCAAATCAAACATGCCTATTTTTGGCCCCTTAGCAGTATATTTCGGTACTGCAGAATAACAGACCAACACCCCCTTCCAGAACATAGTGTGGTATAGTCCATGGACAGCTGGTCAGGCGACAGCCAAACGATTGACCCCTTATTGGGGGAAGATAGCTGCAGGGATTAAGAAGGGAAGGGGAGGTTCACTAACATCAGTGTGTTGGCTAGGACTATATGATTATATGGCATTAAGAAATTCTCTAGATATTTTCATTGAGGCATGAGTTCTTCAATTTCTTCTTTGGATATGGTGCCAAAGCTAAATCTGGTAAGTTGCTTCAGGTGTCTATCTAGTTAGATAACTGTAACCACCCCACCCTACATTAACCTCTTAACCTATACACATAGAACAGTCTCTAACCAAACAAGTCGTAAATTGTCTGGGCGGAGTCATGTCCTTTTCAATAGCCAAACTAACAGCGCGGATGTTACTAAATGTTCAATGTAACATTCTATCCCTACAGAAAGCGCTCGGTATGTTGCGTGCATACATAAAGCGTTGTTGCTTTTTTCCCTCCAACAATGTTATTTTTACCCATGATTTAGAGTGCACAGTTGAAAGGACTCTTAGCGCACATACCGACCTAACAGTACTTGTAACGCTCTATTTCATTCCTACGTGGCGCCGCTTTTTCGGGTGCTACATCTGTTCGACCCCCTTCCAAGACACTTATACCCCCTGGGCAGCAGTATTCTAAACAATTTGTTATGTTTTTCCATAAGTACACCAATTTAGTGTTTTTTAACCATTCTTTTTTCCTATCATTTGTTTTAAAAAAATCATTATGATCAACACTGTATGTGCAACCCCTTTTGAAATTACACGTCCTACATGTAATATTCTCATGTATTTAATGATGCCATTGTACCAGGCACAACAATACAAATACATGTGTCAGTGATATTATAGACCTTGTTGCATGATCAGAACGGATTGTCTGTGTGCGTTGCCCTTTGAATTGCCTAGGAAACCCATGCACACCCTTTCAATGCATATAACATACACATCTATTCTCTTTTGACATCCATTCTATTGTTAATCACTTATGACAGGTACGGTATTCAGTCTTCTATGTACCACTAATTGGATATTGGAAATATGTCACTTATGAATTATTTTGATATTGTATTGTTAAGCCTGTAGCAACTAAGCTTTGTTTGCATAGTATTTATCATAACGCACTGATAGATAGAATGGGGCGCTGTAAATTCACTTATTTTTGCAGAGACTTAATTTCAGAGGGAAATGCGGGTTTAAATTTGCAGTTAAACAATTCTGTTGTCGGTATAGTAATACATTGGAAGTGCATATTTACAATGGAAAAATGCAAAAACTGAGAAAAAAAAAAAAGCAAACATTTTAATATTTACTTTATAAATGAGTGACTAAAGAGCTGGCATTTGCCATCTTATGTAAGATGTCTCCCTCCCCATCTTTTTTTAAATGATGTGACCAAGTAAAATTGTCTACTTACATTTTTGTTGACTGCTTTAAATCTCTCTACATCCACTGGCAAAGGTCTTTGCATCTGCAAAAGGACAGAAATCGTCAATCACTGAACAACAAAACCCCTGCAGTACCAGCATAACTGCTAGGGGCCCAACAGTTTTAAGAGGAGAAATGTCAAAATTCTCACCTGCGTACATGCAAAGAAACCCATTAAAATCCATTTCTATATTATTCTAATCGAAAATAGATCGTAGTAATGGGGTAACTAGAAAAAATATCAGAAGGGATACAGAATAAATCAAAACCACGCATCTGCTTGAAAATTCAAGGTTCCTTAAAATTGCTTCCAAACTTTGATAATAATGCAATGACGAAAACATGCATGCATAGTTAGCGGAAGTAGGATGGAAAACCTTAGTCGAAGTTTTCTACTATTCCAGATTCAGTAATGCATTGTAACTACGCCCGGACTGCATTTCGGACGTCTGGTAGATTCGTTGTATGCTCTAAATCTTTTTTTAAAGAAGTTGGGACCGCATCTGTAAGCAGCGACACCTATAGCTGCAGTGCAATGTGGTCCAGTCTGAATGGACCGATCCCATAGGTCCAGAAACTTCCATCAAAACGTAGAAAGTGAAAACAAATACGTCAAAATGCAAAAATAAAACGGACATGCAGCCATTTTCTTATAGGTTGCTGATTGCCATTCCCGGTCCCCCATTGGTTGAACTGCTAATTGTGATGGGCAGTCAGGATCGGTCTATTGCCCTGAGGAAGGTGACAGGCGGTCACCGAAACGTTGGTGGAATAAAACACCTGATTGTGTACAGATAGTTTATTCATTTATTCACGCTTTGAATTGGTTTATAACCCGTTTTTGAGTTTGATTTCTGCTATTGACGGAGTGGGTGTGCGGTCAAGGTTACGTGAACATCTTTCGACAACCAACGGTGTAATAAGATAAGGCTTGCGGCTTGGGGTTATATGCGGTCACACACCTATACTGTTACGAATACAATTGTATGTGTGGCCCGTTGTTTAACCGTTTCCAAGGCGTCTGAAAAGAATGCTTCAAAATGAACCACACCAAACGTTATCAAAACCCCATGGAACACCGTATCGCAAAACATGGCAGTAAACAACGCTTTACTTCATTTTAAGTGTCCCCAACCGTCGGTATGTAGTAGACCGCTACGTGTTTTAAATCTACCCTGTCGGTTTAGCAAAAGTCCCCCACCCCTTTTTGTTTTGTTTAGGTTAACTGAGTTGAGGTGGGGCCAACCACAGGTGGCCTTGGGTCTGATTAGGTTACACCAAACGGTATGAAATTTACACCAGCCCTTCTGGGGTTTCCTGACTTAAAAGCAAAGGGCACGTGGGGTACTAAAGACAGGGGTGGCCAGAAATGTACCGAGTATTTTCCTACCTGTATGCTATAAAATAAACATGTAGCGAATTTCCGATTCACGTATCTATAAGAAAATGCGACACTTTTTGTTTTAAAAATCCTTATTTTTGAGTAGCAAAACAGACGTCACGTGTTCTTTGAAAACAAATGAAGTACTTTTCTTAGAGGGTTTGTTTCTACAGTTGACAGAGTTTCAATAAACGTGTTTTCAGTCTTTTGTGCCTTTTTGTTGAGTGGAAATAGATAGCTTATATTTTTAGATATGATGTCATATATTTCGGGAGCTCGGTTACCTATTGAAGTGTACGCTGTTTAGGTTTCTCATACGATAAACAAAATCCACGTGTCCTAAAGTGGCCTAGGATTTTTCGTACATGAAATGACTCGATCTGATCAATTTTGGCACAATTATATTCCAAAAGAAAAAAATGTTGGATTTCAAAACACATTTCAAAAGAACACATTTCTTATATTTAAAAAGAAAGAATATTTCAAATAAATTTAATTTTGAATTATGTAAGATAATCATTAAGGAAAGGGTTTCAAAAGTCGATCTGCCATAAGTTATTATATGACAGAAAACGAAAACAAATTGTTTAATTTCTCTCACAAGAACGGGATAGAAAGCTTCCAAACAGAGAAAGATATAGCTCTTATATTGATTTATATATTATTTACTTATCTGTTGTAACAGAAATAGTGCCACAAAAAGCCCTTTAAAACTCGCCCGATTAAATACTTAAATGCATCGCCCTTCAAAGTGAATACACTGCGTGGTGAAAATGTCAAAAGTTCCAATAAGGGCTACGGGTTGTACCAAAAAAGGAGGTAAGTAGCATATTTCTTAACTTGACAGAAATGCACATCACACACTTCCGTAACAAGATTGGCAACATAAAAAGATGTTGCCATGGCGACGGTGGTCTCTGTTAACGTTTTCGTTTTTAGCCCACATGCAAATAAGGACCTCGCATAAATCATATCAGTCGATCACCTTCTCTACCAAAATAACACAAGTTGTCCAATGTATGAAAATCTTGTTTTCACAAAAAAAGATATCGTACCATTTCCTCATAGATTATGTAAATGAGGCCCTCTATGCAAGATTTGTGTCTAATAGTGGCCACATTTACTTAACAACCAAATGGTGCAAAATGAAATCCCCATCATTTACCACTATGGATTTATAGTGTTTTGTCATTAATTATGCAAATTAAGTATCAATTTGCATAATTGATATCTATCGATATTTATCTCTTTCTCAGTTACATATGTCATGTGTTTGAGAGTCCTATTATAGAATTCAGCTGATTTATTAAGTGTCCTCATTAATTATGCAAATCAGATATTGATTTGCATAATTGGCATATGATTATGTAAGTCATCACTTAAGCTATCTACACACCAAAGATTATGATGATCCGTCATCCCCTTCTTAACGCTTGCGTTATTCTCTTTCAAAGTTTGAGTCAAAATCAGCTCCTGCAGTTCCCAAAAAAGCCGCTAGGGGGTCCAAATCTACAGGACATATTCCCTAACAAAGAGCTTAAAAATCATGACTATAGCATGTTCAGAAGACGAGATTTGAAAAGTGAAAGTTCCCCTGCAGTACCATAGAAAGTTGCTAGGGGGCCCAAAATCCAATCATTACAAAGTCTCCCACAGACCTACCCACCTACAAAATA
This sequence comes from Branchiostoma lanceolatum, assembly GCF_035083965.1. NCBI lineage: Eukaryota > Metazoa > Chordata > Leptocardii > Amphioxiformes > Branchiostomatidae > Branchiostoma > Branchiostoma lanceolatum. The sequence goes on from NC_089739.1 coordinate 5,724,397, forward strand.
TGAAGACAATACCTCCAGGCATTCTTGAGTTATCGTCCCATAGACTTTCACATTCCTGTACAATTCCTAGAATTCTTGCAATCTGCACACAATATAGTAAAAATTTGGCTTGCCCCTGAGGCGTCGCCAAAATCTAAATGTAAAACCGTCCACCAACAAAAGAAAGAAAGAAAGTTCCTCCCGTTAGTATAGTTAATAGACCGCCCCGTTAGTATAGTTAATAGACCGTCCCTGTAAGAGTGTGTTTTTGCACGTACTACGCTTCGCGTTGGTCCCTTAGCTTGTCAGTCGCCGTAGGCTAGGATTCAAACACACCTTTAAACGCACTGACATACACATTACATTATATAAACACAAGTTTCTACACTCTTTTGTATGTATCAACTGTAACTTGTGCAAAGAATATCATTCTTTTTGTTTAAACAGGGAGAACTTGAATGAAATATGTTTATTTTTTGTATACATTCTTAGATCGACACAAGAAAAGAGCGTGTAGATTTGCTGTTATCAGTTTTCAACCCAGGGCCCCAAAAAAATGTTGAGTATGTATTTGATTGACATGTCTAAGTCTTTACCTTACCTGATACAACATTTGTCGCGTGTTTTCAGCACGTGGCATTAAGAATACGTGTATTGGGTTTCTTTGTTCTCGGAAGTATGACGAGGAAAGAAGAAAAAAAATCCTATCTTAACTGAAGGCTGTTAGAGCTTCACTTTGAAATAACTTAAGGACCGAATTCTAGGGTTAGTTGGTTCATGACTCGAATAGGTTTTAGAACATTTTTTCGTCAAGTTCCGAAAAGGCAAAACAGAAATAGAATTTTCTTCGAATAGGGATTACCCTGTTTTTATTGCTTTTAATCTTATTTTTATTATCATTTTCTCTCATGTGATGCCTTAGCCTGGTTTCAACCAAGCCCCGTGTCCGCCCGCCGCCTGTAACGGCTATCCACCCACGGAGCTTGGTAGGAAGCGCCGGTAACACGGGAGGGGAGAGAAACCCCCGGACAGCTGGAGTTTGCGTTATACAGACTAGTGATGCCTATAGTGCGTCGTAATATTAAAGCATTCGTGAGAATAGTAGAAACAAAACCGCTATTTAAAAGCATTATGATATAACATGGGCAAAAGAAAGTGAAGGACGAATCAGCCGATACTAAATATATATTTTTGGAAATCAGTACATGTGTAATATGAGACGCTGGCCTTAGAATACCCAAGAGCCAAACGTATAAACCTTTAATGGTAGTACGGCCCACTTATAGCCTTGGATCCAGAACCCGGCATATAACATCTTAGGGCACGTCATAGATTCAAGCCGTAACCATCGTTACTTAGACCCTTAATACGACTAAGTGACCAGCAATATAAATATAAGACCAGAAATTAAGTCTAGTTCTAGACGGCTTTTGGTGAGTCGGTTATTATTGCTGAGACTTAAAAATAGCAAGCCCTTCGGAAGGGAAATAGCATAGCTGAAGATGCAATTTAGATAATAAGTACTTATGGGTATCTTATTACTGCCTAAAATGTTTTACGCAGACTTTTCATGTGGTATCAAGTGGGAATAAAGCAGATGGTAATAAAGTTGTTATTTTATCGTCACCATTTTCTAGTTGCTACTGCTTTTCTGTTGCTTCTGTTTTCCAGTTGCTACCGTTTTCAGGTTGCTACCGTTTTCTGGTTGCTACCGCTTTTCTGTTGCTTCTGTTTTCAGGTTGCTGCCGTTTTCAGGTTGCTACCGTTTTCAGGTTGCTACCATTTTCAGGTTCCTACCGTTGTCTAGTTGCTGCCTTCTTCTGGTTGCTACCGTTTTTTGTTTGCAACTATTTTTGTTTGCTACTATTTTTGTTTGCTTCTATTTTTTTTGCTATTTGTGTCGGAAAAAAAAACTTCTAGCGGCTTTTCGACACAAAGAGAACAAGTTATCCAGCGAGTTATTATTACAAAAGGCAAGGGCCATTAAAAAAAAACAGAACATAACCCTGAAAAAGTAATATCATAACATCAACCGGATACTGTTATAAAGCTACGTTGCATCTAACCATATGAAGAAAAACACGGCGGAAATCGAAATCAACGTTAATTCTTCCATCAAACGGAAACCCCCAGGCAAGAAAAAAGAGTATTTCCTGCTGACAGAATTTTTTAAACTTCTTCTGGTCTTCAAAATTATAAATCTAATCTCCAAGCGGATGTTAAGATGCATCTCTGTGTTATACTGAATGTTCTTTGAACATTAAGTACGCACGTGTCTTTCCAAGGGTTTATCTTTTTAACTCCTCGCCGCATCCTACGGGGGATTAGCCACAAGGAAGAGCGCACCACAAGAGAGAGGCGCAGAAAAGGCCGCAAAGAAACTACAAAATAGCCAACACCGTTTCATCCGCTAGTAGATTATTCTGAAATGCCGGCTCCCGCGGCACTGAAGTTCCGCAGCGGCGTGTTCGCATTCGTCGAAGCCCGCCGTGCGAATTTGATGTCGTAGAATCTTTAAGCAGGCTGTGGCAGAACCTAGTCTCTACCAGACTAACTACGCCGGCTATAGGGAGAATATTTGCCAGGGAAGTTTGGTCACTATAGAGGGTTTCGTTTGCAGGCGCGGGCGAAGTATTAACTTTATCGTGGACTGACTCTACTGGCCAATTATTCTTTTTTCTGCCGAAGTCTACGATCCATACGCCCGTAGGAAGGCCTGGTGGAGGCTAGACAGAACCAACCACCGACAAGGATCTAGTTTCCTTTCCGCACACAAGGAAACATGCATGTGTCCCACAAGATCCAGCTGTCTTGTTGTGGACAAGGCCGTCCGTAACAAGTCGGCTAGATTTTGTACGAGACATGCACGACTATATCCCAATAATGCATTCAGCTAGTCTATGAATAGGTTGAAATCTCCATGCCATATCTCTGTGTCGTGTAAATCATTAATCTATGCTAACCTTTGCTACGTATTGATTTTGTGAAGGTGGTTACGCACTTGAAATATCACAGCTGTAAATAATATTTTCATATCATAACCCGCGACGGTCGGCTTAAAAACTATTGCGGCAGTAAAATAATCACCGTGAAATAATGATATTTTCACCTTGGCAACGCAGAAGAAATCGACTCATTCATACATTCATGAATAAATTATGTAGAAAACTAAATATACCCCTTTCAATGTTTAGATGGAGAAAAATATGATTATGAAAATTCCATTTCAATCTGACTGAAGAGGTCTCTACTATTTTGAATATATCCTTGCCAATCGCCTTTCTTTTTCGATAACATTCATTATTGCAAGAAGACTCAATGTTTTGAATAGAATATCTAAAGATTTTTGAGTGCTGTTCAATATCTGAATCAGAGGTTTAGAATAAAGAACTTCTTGTTGATAATATAGCAACGTTCGCGAGTATCTATTTAACCGACCACTTGTCAAATAATGGACATAGAAAATCGATTTGACCAAGCTAGCTATAAGGACAATGAAAAAATAGTCCGAATCCCTTAGTGTTGCCTTGTACCTAAGTTTAATTCAATTCTAACTGCATAATTAATTTTGATTACCAATGAAACAATTGCTGCCACACACCATATGCTTATTATGTCAATGAAAATAGGTAATATTTCAAAATACATTTGGTACATTACGTAACCTGTTTTGAATGAACTCAACCAGGCGTTAGATATTAAGTATGCCACCATTGTTGTGCCAAGAGCACTTCAGAAAATGGAAAAAAAATCTAGAACGCATTTTTGGTGATATTTATAGATTGATCGATATTGAAACAAAACCTTGCTGATTTGAGCTACGTTACTTTTTTGGACCCCTGTTATTCAAGACACGTTTGAGAACGCTAAGAAATATGTGCTAGTTCGGTTATGGAAGGTACCATGTATCTTGATTCTAAACAATATCATTTTGAAAGAAGGCATCATGGATTTTTGAGATCATTTTTGGTTTATGCAAAAGAAATCTGTTTTTCAAAATGCTGATTTGGCCAAAGGTTCGCGCTGTCCTATTGAATCTATATACGGTTGCCAGTTAGTATGTTTTCAATGTGACGTTAGCGTGTTAAGACCATTGCACGCAACCCAGGATAAATGGATCAGCCAATAGAATGCTTGAACGCCTAATTAACTTACATGATCGCTTTTTCATTGGTACAGTAATAAATGACCACGGTGTCTCCATGGAACACTTTTGTTTTCCTGTTACGCTTTCGGTAGGGACGTTTCAAAATTGATATTTAGGGAGAGGAGGAATGGAAAATGGTCGACCCCAAATGCGTTTCTATTATCTGAAAGGATAATCTGATTGAAATACTTTATATTTTTTTATTCGCTTATCTATTCTAATGAATAATGCTTAGTCATTCATGATTTACTTGGTTTAATCAAAGTTAAAACAGATTGAATGTATGTTATTTCCTTCCATTGGCGCAAGGGGTTATATTATGCCACCTGTTTCGGTTGATTTAATCAGACCTGTATACGTCACACGTTTGATGACCATATATATAGTTACCGTGGGTAAGTTGATTTGACGGCGCCTCTAATTCAATTAGTCAAGGGACGTTGGATCTAAAGAGGTGATCATTTTACACCGGAAAGACGTAGTTTGTTGCTGTTGTTTTTATCGCAAGTTTTAACAACAAATCTTTGATACCTATCTGTGTGTATAGACGTGTAGATATCCTATACGTTGTACATTTGTTAACACACAAATTCAGGACAACGTAAAATGCACGTCTTTAAAAGAGGGCGATCTTGGCACGCACAACGTGTCGTTTTTGTACAGGGCTTTTCATTCGCTCGTAATTTGCGTGTTTTGTGTGTTTTTCGTGGTCGCCTCGTTGCTAACCACCCTACTATAGCACGTCCTGCCTATAGACCGCTTGTATACACAGGGTCCTACCCGCTAAAAAAGGGGGACCTTGCTGTAGTGAATGGGGACAATTCTTTGCGCATACAAGGGTGTTTTTTGTTCCAATTGGGGCCCTTGGCGGCTTGCGTTGCCAGGAGTCTTCCTACGCCTGAACAAGATTCCTGAAACGACCGGGCGCTAAGTTTGTGTACACTAAACTATGTACAAAAGACGACTGGCCCCGTCTTTTTACAAGGGGTCATCGTGGGAATGTTGCAGATATCCTCTTGCAGTGGAAGGAAAGGAAGGATTAGGGGAAGGAGGGGGGGGGGGGGGGTATTATTTCGTACTCTCCGTGCACAGGTTAGGCTCCGGCTCGTTTTGGGTTAGCCTCTACCAGGCTCCGCGGATAATGGATTGCCTATTATCTCCCTCTCCGTAGCCGACTCCATTTGGCCAATTTCTTCTATTTTTCAGCAATAATCCACGGAGCCTGGTAGAGGCTAGTTTTGGACGTCTTTTCAGGCGTTTTCATAGGGATTACCATTTTGTCAGTTTATGCTGACGGATAAAAAGAAAACCTGACAAAATACTAGTAGAAAGCCCTGCAAAAAAGCCTAAAAAGACGTCCAAAACAAACCTACTTTGCTTGGAGAGTAGGCATTTTGAGCAGTGGTACTAAAAATATTGAATCAAACCAATCTGTCGTGCGATATATGTCCTGTGAAACATGACCCCCTAGGTAGCGACTGACGAGGTAAAATAGACCAACTCACCTGATACGATGGCGCTAGGGTGTCTTCTATGTCGTTGTCGACTTCGGGGGAGTAGTTTTCCACCCCGGAGTCGTCTCCCGTGCCCTCGGGATCCTTCCCCACCCTCGGGGAGATACGAGTTCTACCCTCTGGAGTCAAGCTTTTCTCCCTTCGGTCAGCGTTTCTATTATTCTTGACGGTGAGGGTGTTAGAAGTCTGATAGTTGTTGGTGTCGCCGGCGTGCGGTTTCCGCCGGGCATTGGCGGGTTGTCTGCCGCCGGTGTACTGCCGACTGTCCCGTAGCGCTTCGTCCAACTCTCCCGTTAGAATGTTAACTTCGGCGTCCACAGTCCTTGACATAGAGAAATCACTCTCAGTCTGCCAGTACGGTGATTTTCTACCGGTATTTTCATTGGCGACGCTCAGGGATTCCCGTTTCTGTCGTTTGTCGCCGCCTCTTTCCTTCCCGTCTTCTCTTCCATGTTCAGAAGGGATGGTTTTCCTGGTGTTGCCGTTTTGCACGTGCCCCTTGATGCCTCCTTGGGGTCTGTCTTCCGACGCTTTCTTGCTGGACCCCGATCCCATATTCGCATCCCCGTTTTCGTCCGCTTTCAGAAACACTCCTACTAGCGTTGTCCTGACCAGCACATTTTTCTTTCCGACGGAAAAGCGTCCAAATATGCCGCTGAATCACAACCTTACGCACGTTTCAGCTTAAAAGAGGAATCACGCCAGAATACGTGGTCACACCAGACCTGCACCATAACAAGTGCTTCACCCCTTTATAAGACTGCTTCTGACATCTGAATCACGGTACTATGACGTCACTAAATCCCTTTGAACTACGGACCAATCAGAGTGCGCTCACTAAACAAACGGGTCGCAAAGGGTTCACGGATAAGCGACAGGAATGACGATTGGCACTGCATCTTCTTTACATGTTGATTGTGTCGTCATCTTAGAATTCTGACATACTTAATAATTTACGTTTAAATAGTAAATTCTAATCCTATGAAAATGAAGAATATCAATGGAAAATAACTGAAGGTACGCATAGCAAAGGCAAAAAGAAAGCTTTGAAAGTTGCAAAGTTTGCAGAAGAAAGTGTGAGTTCAGTCCTCCTACTTGTGTTGTCCACGGGTGAATTGTTGCCAAGAGGCGCTTTTTAAGGGTTATCAGGCAGTGATTACGGCGCCTGAAATCGTCACGGACCCTTGAAACAAAGGCCTCGGTACAACTGCAGTGTTTGCTTATCCCCCAAAGTGATCCTCCCTGCTTGGTGTACAAGTGGTCGCCGAAGGGACGGCACGCTCCACGGCATTACAACGTTCTAGAACTTGGATAGAATATTGAGTAGGAGACTAAGTCTAAATAGGAGATCGCGGCTTTACGCAGATCAACCTCTAAGCCGCGTGTTTGTGGATTATTGACAAATCGCTTGTAGAAAAACACGACTCTTGAGCTGCTTAGTCCGGCGTTTCAAAGTCCGCAGAAATGCCTCGCGGGTTAAAGTAGTGTCAATATTGATAAGAAAGTGTGCACACATATAGATTTGCGTAGGGCTAAACCAACATTGACAGACTGGTAGCACTTTCCCTGAATTCGCCACATACTTTCTACAATTCGTGAAACATGGTACTTAAGAAAAATCAATGCTTTTTTAACGAATTTGTTTTTAATTAAGATTTTTTGCTTCTGGTTTTTGGAACAAAAGAAAGCGTCCAATGCGTTAAAAGTCTAGCTACATATTAGTTAAAACTTTTAATCGATTAGCAGCTAGTTAACTAAGACTACCTTAAAACGCCATTCCAATTTGTTTTGTTTTTGTTTGTTTTGTTTGTTTCCTGATCCATGTAGTTGATCGAGGCAGTTTTGATTTTAAGCAATCAAGCACTTCATTTTTTTTCTCTCACCGTTTCAATGTCGTGAATAGACGAGTCATGCTGCAGGGGCAGAGCCGACGCTAGATGGCGCTCGTGAGTGGACAAACCGACAGCTACGGGGTGAAGCTCCGAAGAAAGAAACACAAGTACATTATTTTACCTTCGTCCAGAAGGTTATGTTTTCGGCAGTGTTGGAACAGAATAACTCAATAATCTATGGGCTGCTTGTTATAAAACTTGGTACGTGGTGAGGTCTTGCTTTATCAAAGAAGTGATCAGATTTTAAACCCCTGGCCTTCCTTGGTACTGCAGGAGATATTTCGTGATCTGGAAAAGCCATAGTACATTAGTATAGATCAACACAGAAAATTACAATGTTATGATGACAATGAAATTAAACTGTATTGCATATTCATGCCCAACATGGGATGGATACTTCACGTTAGATAACTGCAGCTGAAATATGATAAGACAAAATTCATGCTGTATTCGATATTTGGCTAGAGAGTCTCTTCCCTCTTCTTAAAGTAGATACAACAATAATGTGATTCTTTCAATTACATCGTAATTTTTAGATGACATAGTATACGTTTTATGAAGTATGCATATTTTTGGTCTAGTTTTTTGCGTATGTCTCAATGAACATTTCAAAACAAGTGTACTTCATCTTCTCTGGAATTATTGTTACAAGATGTACATATTCCTTTATAATGACAATCAAATCCACTGAATTTTCCTCCATACGTACGGTAGTCAATCAGGGTGCAGTAAAGTGAATTTTAAATGCCATAATTCTCAATTATGATTAGAATTCTCAAAGTTGATACTATATTGCCTTCCCTCTTCTAAAAGCATATACCCCCAGTATGTTGACACATTCAGAGTTTTTCAATTACATCGTAGCTTTTAGATCACATAATATACGTTTTATTGAGTATGCATATTTCTGCTCTAGTTGTAGGTTATCACCAAGTGTATTACACATGTTTGTGTATTTATTTATTTATTTATTTATTTACACTTCTCCAAAACTGGAAGGCATGGCGGAACAGGTGAACCCCCGCAGGGGTCACCTTTTCAAGGCCGCCATGCCGAAACATACAAACTGTACACAATATCAAAACATAATAATACAATATAAATGACCAATATAAATGAATCAACATGGTATTCAACTTAAGTTAACTTAACAAGATATACAATACAAAGATAGAAATAAATTAAAGAAACTGCACAAGATACAATAATGAGGTAGTATTACAAATTAGCGGGGCCTGTTTGCAACGCAAGTTGCACAGCTGCATGCAAGTAACCAAGAACAGGGGTCTTCTAAATTGAATGATTGGCGGAACCTGCTTCTCATGAATGAAATGAGATTGCTCTTGAAAGTAGTCACATCATTTGCGCTTGACGCCCTTGCTCCTAGCCCTCTAGTTACAGCATCAAGTCTGTTCCATATTGTGATAAAGCGAGGTATGAATGAGGACGCAAATGTTGAAGTTTTTACTCTATGTGGAACTAACATGTATGCTCTAAGACTACGGGGCGTTCTTGTAGGAAAGTTAGCTAGCCTGGCTACATCCGAGTCAAACACCTTTGCATGGGACTTAACAAATGTTATGACATCGGATACATCCCTTCTGTAAGACAGAGGTAGCAAGCCTAGGCTAGACAGTCTTGACTTGTAGTCGAGGTGACCTGCGGAAGGCCCAAGAATGAATTTCGATGCCCTCCGCTGGACACCCTCAAGAAGGGCTGTTAGCTTACGTGACGTAGGGCTCCAAACTGGTGAGCAATATTCCAGTACACTTCTGACAATGGAGAGGTACAACGCTTTCCGAATGTCAGAGTTTGAACTGAAGCCTACGGTACGCTTAAGAAAGCCAAGCAATGAATTTGCTTTAGCTACTGTACTGACAATGTGGTTGTCCCACTTAAGGTCCGATTTTGCTGTGACACCGAGGTCAGACATGTTGTCCAATACATTTGAAGATGAACCTGACATGTGATAGTTGTAAGTGATAGGACACTTGGAACGAGTAAATCTCAACACTTTACACTTGGATAGATTAAAACTCAGCTTCCATGTGTTACTCCAGTCGTGCAGTGAACAAATGTCCTCTTGTAACTTCATACAGTCATTTGTGTTGCGGATCTCACGGAAACACTTACTGTCATCCGCAAAAAGCGCTGTCATAGAGTTACTGGCAGAGTCAGGTAGGTCGTTTATATAGAGTAAAAACAACAGCGGACCTAGGATAGAGCCCTGGGGGACTCCTGACGTCACGGGACGCCATTCCGACTTACTTCCTTCAACTACCACTCTTTGACGGCGGTTTGACAGGTAGGACTTAATCCATGACAGAAAATTTCCACAAAATCCGAACATTTGTAATTTGTGAACTAGAAGACTGTGGGGAACGGAGTCGAAAGCTTTAGCAAAGTCTAAAAACAACATGTCAACTTGGCCGCCCTTATCCAGAACTGAGCCAACATGATGGTAAACTTCCAAAAGCTGGGTTGTTGTAGAACGGCCTTTCATGAAACCGTGCTGTAGATTGTGTATTGAGCCGTGTAGTCTACTTGATATACTGTCATGTACGCACCTTTCCATGACTTTACTTAGAGTAGAAAGTAAGGAAACAGGCCTGTAGTTGGAAACTACCCCTTTACTACCTTTCTTGTGGACAGGAATGACGTGGGCATCTTTCCAGTCAGTGGGAAATTTCCCTGAAGCAATAGATTTGTTAAACAGTAGAGCCAAGGAAGGTGCGAGAATGTCAGCACATTTCTTTAGAACAAGAGGAGACATTGCATCGGGGCCTAAGGCCTTGCTTGGATCTAGTGTGGCAAGCACCTTGTAAACCGAATCAACCGAAAACTGTAAGTTACATAAAGCATCGACACGTACAGTATCTATAGTAGGATATGTAGTGTCCTTGTCTGGTTTAGTGAACGTGGAGTAGAAATAGTCATTGAACAGGGACGACTTTTCCATTGGAGACTGCGCAATAGTACTGTCGAGCTGTACCACTGGTGGAAGGGTCTTGGATTTAGACTTGGCCCGAACAAACGCCCAGAACTGCTTTGGAGATTCCTTCAGGGTTGAAGACAGACTGCTTAGGTAGGTGTTGTACTTCTTAGACAGAAGATTCTTAAGTTTATCACGCAGCTTACGAAACTTAGCCCAGTGTGAGGAGGAATTTGTCCTTTTCGCCTTCCTCCACGCTGTACTCTTGCGGTTTTGGAGTTGGCGAACATCACTGTCAATCCAAGGCGGGACAGTTGAGTCCTTGAGTTGTCGACAGGGTACAAACTTGTCAACAGCTGTGCTAACTGTAGAGTGCCAAGACTGCCAAGCAGGGTCGACATCTTGGTGTTGTTCTATAACCAACGGAAGTTGAGTTTGGTCAAGATGTGCTCTTAGGCCATCCCAGTCAGCACGTTTGTAGTTGTATACCTTCCTTGGAATGCCTCTTTTCGGATGAAGCTTGCACTTAAAGGTAAACTCCAGGATAGTGTGATCTGTGTCAAAGTCAGCAGGTAACTCTGCAATGTTTGACAGTCTCTCAGGACAGTTTGAGAAGATGAGATCAAGTAGGTTGTGGTTTTTGTTTGAGGGAATTTGGTTATGTTGATGAAGAAAATTATTGTTGATTAGATCGCAGAAGTCTGCCTCCTTCCCCTCACCTACAGCTGTGCAGTAATGCCAGTCAACCCGGGGGATATTGAAGTCGCCAAGGAGACAGCACATGCGATATTCCCTTTGTACTTTTTCCATGACCGAAGACAGGTTTGCCGTGAACGAAGCCAAGTCCCCCGATAAATAACTTTCTAAAAAAAAAGGTGTAATTAAAAGTCTGCGGAATTCTTGTTACAAAATGTACATATTCCTTTATAGTGGCAACCAACCCAACTACGGGTGTCCTCTATTCAGTAGCCAACAAGAGTTCTACGACCTCATACCTTCGCGAAATGATTTTGACCTTTATGACTGACGTATTAGGAGTGTTTTTCATCAATCAAAAATCATACCAGTTGATCCTCCTCACCCAAATAACATAAGTTGTCCAAACCTCCTTGTTATGATTATGAGCTTAACAAAGAAGGTTATGCTAACATTTTTCATCAATAATGCAAATAAGCTCCTTATTAGCATAATTTGATTCAATGGTGTTCACATTCACACAACTTCTAAATGCAACAAGTATGAAATTGCCGTTATTTACTAGTATGGAATGATAGTAGTTTCTCATGAATTATGCAAATTAGGCCTACATTTGCATAATTTCTATCTATTGACATTCCTCTCTTCCTCAGTTACAAATGTCACATATTTGAATAGTCATATCATGGAACACAGCAGGTTTTTAAAATTGCCTCATTAATTATAATCTGATTTGCATAATTATCATCCAATCATACAAAGCATCACATAAGCTATCTACATACCAAAAATCATGACCATCCATCAAGCCCATCTCGAGTTATATTATTTTCTCATTAATTATGTAAATGAGGTTCTCATTTGCATAGCTGATATCTATTAATATTTCTCTCTTCCTCAGTTACATATGTCACATGTTTGCGAGTCCTATCATGGAAATTGATGAATGTATAAACTTTCCTCATTAATTATGCAAATTAGTTACTGATTTGCATAATAAGTATCCAATCATGTACATCATCGCTCAAGCTATGTACATGCAAAAAATCATGACCTTCCATCAAGCCCTTCTTGAGTTATTCCCTTTCAAAGTCTGAAGCAAAACCTACCCCTGCAGTTCCAAAAAAGTTGCTAGGGGGCCCAAACCTATACCACTTACTCTCTGCCCAACGAGCTATCTACCACTCAAAAATCAGTTCCATAGCATGTCCACAACACGAGATATCATAACAGGAAGTTCCGCTGCAGTACCGTAACAAGCCGATAGGGGGCCCAAAATCTAATCATTTTCAGGTTTCATCGAGACCTACCAACATACCAAATACCAAGACAATCCTTCCAAGAATTCTCGACTTATCGTGTTCACTAACAGACACACAGACATGCTCGGTATTCCCATGCTGTGGCACTGCATTAATGACTGTTCTTACTCATATAAGGCCGTGTATATCCAACTTTGGTCAAAATTTGTATGTTTCAGTCTTTTAATTGGTGTAAGGAGATATCTTTGTGGTTTGGTTTCACATGCTCCGAGTGGACTCTTCCAGGCTGGGAGTAGGTCAAAGTTGACGATTGTTTTCGTCTGTCAGCTGTTACGAGAGAACGAGCTGGTCAACTGTCTATTTTCTTTGCATGATTCTAAAGTAGACAGATGTGGCTTTCTGGTGCATAAGAATTTTTGGGGCTTGCAATTAAGGTGAATCCTTTTCTGAGCCCTTGTTTTAGTGCTTTAAAGCATTACTGCCTATATGGGCAAGCCTATCTCTTGTATCTGCCCTACAGCTGGCTGATAGCCAATTTGTCCCTGGCAGTACATGTAACTGACGTTTCCTGCCTGCCTCATGACCCCTCATGACCCCTCATGACCAACTTTGCCCCCATCTACCCGTATCAATATCCCCTGAAACAATACAGCCCACACGTCGCAACCAGAACGCATAGTAAAGCATACAATTGAACACATTTTTACACTTTTCTCGTTAATTGTGCAAAACACTTCGCCCAAAATCTAATCATCTTGAGATTTGCCACATACACACCGACACACCAACTACGACAACAAACCATCCAGGCGTTCTCGACTTATTCTGTTCACTAACAGACACACAGACAAGCACCATCGAATAACCTACTCGACGAAACCATTCGTCGCGAAGGTAATTATGGTGCAGTAAAATAAAATGTAAATTCCATAATTCTCAATAACACTCAGTACCAAATTTTTGTATGTCTAATTTCTTCAGGCAAACTATATGTAATATTTACCAACAATTTACATTGTATAGACTTAGACAAAACAGATTATACTTAGGTAAAGGAGGTATTCATCAATTAAACACAGCTTATATGGAAGGGGCATTTAGGTACAAATCATTTATTTCAGATTCTGTTTCATATGCTCCGCAAGAGCAAAGTAGTCGTTTGACTTTGTGTCATCACCAATGTCTCTCCAGGCTTCACCTAAGTTGTAAAGCGAGAAGACTATGTCAGGATGTGCAGTGTCCCCACCATAGATACACCGTCTCATCTGTAGTGACTGTTCAAGATAGCTGATCGCTTTTCTGTAATCACCAAGGGCACTCCAGGCGGTACCCAAGTTGTTAAGTGAGTCGGCTATGTCAGGATGTTCAGTATCCTCACTATAGATGCTCCGCTTCATCTGTAGTGACTGTTCATGATAGCTGTTCATCTTCCTTTGATCACCAAGGTCACCCCAGGCGGTACCCAAGTTGTTAAGTGAGTCGGCTATGTCAGGATGTTCAGTGTCCCCACCATAGATGCTCCGCTTCATCTGTAGTGACTGTTCATAATAGCTGATCGCCTTTCTGTGATCACCAAGGTCACCCCAGGCGGTACCCAAGTTGTTAAGTGAGTCGGCTATGTCAGGATGTTCAGTGTCCCCACCATAGATGCTCCGCTTCATCTGTAGTGACTGTTCATAATAGCTGATCGCCTTTTTGTGATCACCAAGTTTACTCCAGGCTATACCCAAGTTGTTAAGTGAGTCGGCTATGCCAGGATGTTCAGTGTTCTCACCATAGACACTCCGCTTCATCTGTAGTGACTGTTCATGATAGTTGATCGCCTTTCTGTGATCACCAAGGTCATTCCATGCAACAGCCAAGTTGTTAAGTGAGTCGGCTATGCCAGGATGTTCAGTGTCCTCACCATAGATGCTCCGCGTCATCTGTAGTGACTGCTCATAATAGCTGATCGCCTTTCCTTGTTCACCAAGGTCACTCCAGGCGATACCCAAGTTGTTAAGTGAGTCGGCTATGTCAGGATGTTCAGTGTCCCCACCATAGATTCTCCGCTTCATCTGTAGTGACTGTTCATAATAGCTGATCGCCTTTCTGTGATCACCAAGGTCATTCCATGCAGAAGCCAAGTTGTTAAGTGAGTCGGCTATGCCAGGATGTTCAGTGTTCTCTCCATAGATACTCCGCTTCATCTGTAGTGACTGTTCATGATAGCTGATCGCCTTTGTGTAATCACCAAGGTCACTCCAGGCGGTACCCAAGTTGATAAGTGAGTCGGCTATGTCAGGATGTTCAGTGTCCCCACCATAGATGCTCCGCTTCATCTGTAGTGACTGCTCATAATAGCTGATCGCCTTTCTGTAATCACCAAGTTTACTCCAGGCGGTACCCAAGTTGTTAAGTGAGTCAGCTATGCCAGGATGTTCAGTGTTCTCACCATAGATGCTCCGCTTCATCTGTAATGACTGTTCATAATAGCTGATCGCCTTTCTGTGATCACCAAGGTCATTCCATTCAACAGCCAAGTTGTTAAGTGAGTCAGCTATGCCAGGATGTGCAGTGTTCTCACCATAGATACTCCGCTTCATCTGTAGTGACTGCTCATAATAGCTGATCGCCTTTCTGTGATCACCAAGGTCACTCCAGGCGGTACCCAAGTTATTAAGTGAGTCGGCTATCTCAGGATGTTCAGTGTCCTCACTATAGATACTCCGCTTTATCTGTAGTGACTGTTCATAATAGCTGATCGCCTTTCTGTGATCACCAAGGTCATTCCATGCAGAAGCCAAGTTGTTAAGTGAGTCGGCTATGGCAGGATGTTCAGTGTTCTCTCCATAGATACTCCGCTTCATCTGTAGTGACTGTTCATGATAGCTGATCGCCTTTGTGTAATCACCAAGGTCACTCCAGGCGGTACCCAAGTTGATAAGTGAGTCGGCTATGTCAGGATGTTCAGTGTCCCCACCATAGATGCTCCGCTTCATCTGTAGTGACTGTTCATAATAGCTGATCGCCTTTCTGTAAGCACCAAGTTTACTCCAGGCGGTACCCAAGTTGTTAAGTGAGTCGGCTATGCCAGGATGTTCAGTGTCCTCACCATAGATACTCCGCGTCAGCTGTAGTGACTGTTCATAATAGCTGATCGCCTTTCTGTGATCACCAAGGTCATTCCAGGCTTCACCCAAGTTGTTAAGAGAAGCGGCTATGTTATGATGTGCAGTGTCCTCACCATAGATACTCCGCTTCATCTGTAGTGACTGTTCATGATAGCTGATTGCCTTTCTTTGGTCACCAAGGTGACTCCAGGCGATACCCAAGTTGTTAAGTGAGTCGGCAATATCAGAATGTACAGCATACTCCCCGTATTTTGATATATTTTTCTGAAGTGTTTGCTCTGTGCACTCTTTAAAACTTTCGTAATCGCACAGACTGCCGTATACCTCTGCTTTTAGCTCTGAAGAATTTTCAAACAAAACTGACTGCTCTTTCTGTGACCCACTTTCGCTCAGCTGTGAAATGAAATGCTTTAACGGCCTTACCGTGTAATAGTATCTCATGAGTTGCCGTCTATTTGAGAAGTAAAACACTTTCTTCAATTTTGCCGCAATATCTTTATCTGTCGACATTGATGTTAAAGTGGACAGATTTTCTACCTGACCACCGTTGTGCATGTATGTTCGTAGCCTCAGTTCTGCTGAGATACTGACCATAACCAACAAGTGATGTGCGTTCTCACTACTGACGACTCCACTGTTGTTCAGCTCCTTAGTAGTCTCCCAGATTGTGGTTTGTTGTATATTATGAAGTAACGCCCAACAAGACACTGCAAGGCTTGAAAATCTATATATCTCTTTCTTTACATTCATCAGATTGGCAGTGAGATCTTTCGCTTGAAACGTTGGTGCATTCTCACTCAGTATAGTTTTTGCTGTCAGAAATGGGATTATTCCATCATTTTCTTGCAGATGCTGATTCCATAAAGACGTGTACTCATTCACCAAGTCCTGTTCTCCCGTGATCAAAGACACATTTCCAAGCACACTAGCAAGATGGTAGCCTTTCTTCAAATGGAACGTTAGGTCGTTTTTCAGAACATTTGTCATGTCGATTGGTGTGTGAATAAGTTCACTTGTTCCTGTTCTGGATTTACCTCTGCCCAGTGGAGTTTTACATGCCTTTGGCATGGCTCCATCGAACGAAAACCCACGCGGTGTTACAGAGTCATAGTACCAGTTGTCCAGTGGGTCATCTGAGTAGAAATCATTAAGACACTTAATCCCCATTGACGGGAGAATGGTTTCGCCCAGATTGATCACTTTGAGATGTAGGTAATGGGTGAGGTTGCGGAAATACTTAACATTATGCTCGGTTTCATCCTCTATCAAAATGGCGAATTCCAGATCAGAGTATGGGGTTACCAATCCGGTGGCTTGTGAACCCAAACCTATCATAGCGTACTTACAGGGAGGTGGGCCCATGACTTCAGTACATTCATCTACAAGCCCGGCTATGAACACCTTTCGTTGATCAACAATTGACTCAAACAGTGTCTTCACTTCTTCTATTCTCATCTTCTCCACTTCTCTTAACTTTGGGTCGTCATCATTAAGGCTGTATGGATCTATGTTTTCATCAATTCTATTGATTTCTTTATCCACATAACTTCGATGCATTGTAATGTTCAACTTATGTTTCTCTGCATCATCGATGTTTACCGTTTCTTCGTTATTCAGTACGTGCTTAACAAATGATTGGGGTATCTTGTGGATTGCTTCCTCTATGTCTTCCCTCCTTGATCTTACCAGTGCTGCATTACAGAGTGCTGCAGCTTTGGTGAAATCATCTCCGTCTTTGGACTCGATTCCCCTTGTCAGGTAGACCCTTCCCAACTTGTACAGGGGCTCTGCCTCTTTTGGATGTTGACCTGTCATAAAATTGTAATTTTTTTATAATTAAACCCGTTAATAAGTGTTGAAAATCTAAACACGCATAATGTTACTCTATTCCTATTTTCAATTGCCATTCAACAGTGCACCATTCCAACGTTAATGGTATTAAATTGAGTCTTGCTTATTATCTAACCCTAAGGCACAATGACAGCTGCTTGCATCACATGCGTGTAACAGTATTGAGAAAAATATTTCTAACTTTGGAGACCCTTATATTTGCAAAACGAGATGGACAATATTACTTCACTAAGGTCATACTTCTAGTAGCATGCTAGCACTATTTGTGGACAAAAACCAAGTATCTTGTTTTACTACTTACATTACTGGCGGCCTTTGGGCGACTTTTTGTACTCTTTTGACTCACCTTTAACATGTACAGTCTTGAGCGCTGCTGCAAAGTTATGCTCTGCCCTGTCCAGATCTCCTATCTGCAGGGCCCTGCAGCCTTCCTGTAGGTGTTCTTCATATATACTACATAAAGGATGTTGTATGATATAAACGGTAAGTTATGACATTTTACTTTCAATAAGATACGACTGACATCGCTGACTATCAATTCAGTAAAGATAGAATAAAAAAAGATCATTAAACGTAGTTAAGGAATCTCTATCGTTGTTTCATATGTACACGTAGGCCAACATGAAGAAAAGCAACCAAGACGTCCCGAGTTCGAATCCACCTGACGCCATGTGCACCGATGTTGTGTCCTTGGGAAAGGCAATTTACACTTCGCCCAGGTGTATAAATTCAAAGTAAAAATGGATATGTTGTTTTCTGTACGTGGCACTGTTAATATAAGTTATAACATCTTAAGTGCAGTGCCACGTCGTCCTTGTCTGTCAAAAATCGAAGTAAACAAAAATAATAATAAAATGCAAGTCATGGAATCCGTTATACCTGTCGGTGTCTTCCTCTGTTTTGCCAGTGGTGCTTGCTTCTCTAGCATAAGTGCTGCCCTCTCCTTCAGTCATTCTGCAAACCATTAACTCATTGTTACCCCTGACATAATGAATAGGTTACTCATTGATGTCATGCTATTCTCCAAGCTGAGGTTTCGGTGGGTGGTGGGTAGGTAGTGACCGCGATTTTTAACGTGTGCTTGGAGAATTGTCATACACTGCAGCGGCTTGGCGCACCAAGTCGGATGCTATTTTTATAATTCATCAATCAGTCTCAATATTTTCGGATTTCTAATGTTGCAAGTTTCGATAATAACATAAATAACTAGTTCCAAATATCTTCGCCGAATCCTAATAATCTCTTCGAGTGGCCCATCAAAAATGTTTGTCATTATGAAAATAAGGTCGCCATTTGCATCTATTGAATCAACTTATCATGTTCTCTTCTCAAAGAATACACGTTGTTAAACGTATGAAAGTTTTATTCTATCAAAGGTAAAAGGTAATGAAATTGAATCTTTACTGCTGAATAAATACATTTGTATTTATCCAGTAGTAAAGATTCAGTTTTATTCCTCTTTTCCTGACCTGGATGTCTAATATTCACAAACGCGTCATGCATAATTAATGAAGAAATGCAGAGTCAGGAGAGGTTTGCTGTCTCCGAACCCTATCAACCTACATCTTTTACTGTGATGTACAAGCTAACATGTTACGCACCTTGTCTTGTTTCCCTTATTCCCGTCACAGGCTACTTGTGGTTTTGGGCTAGGAGAGGTGAGTCTATTTTCGTCATCACCTTTCCTTTTTCTTTGTTCACCACTTTCTCGTCTTTGCTGGGATAAGAATATTGTGCAAGTTAAAATCTAAACACATTCTAATTTCAATACAAGCAACATTTTCCAAGCAACAAGGGGGTGTCATAGCATTTTCTCATCTTAGAATCGCAAAAAATGCCATTCTAGTATTTCATCATCATCATCATCAATCATGCAGATTAGGTCCCAATTTGTATACATCAGGTTAAACAATGTTCCTACTTAACTATCTTTAAGTATCAAATTCCGTCATTTACCGTCTATGGAATTATCACTTAGGTTTTTATTTACATAATATGTATCAGTTCATGTCCCTCTAGATCTCATTCTCAGTTACTTATGTCATATTTTTATTAGACCTACTATGGAACGTATTAAATTTACAAATTTTCTTCATTTGACCAGACATCTTGAAAAGAAAGAAAAATCTATTTATCTTAATACATGAGACCTTTGACCCCTTTGGGGAACCTGGCTAGTTTCTTTGTATGCTGGTGAGCCATATCGCTTGTAAATCGCACGATTTAGTGCACTAAGAATAATAGTATCCCTACCTCCAATTGTTGTCTTGTGGGTGCTTCATGCAGTGCTTCAGGTTTACTCTTAAATATCCCCATTGTCTCAGCTGACCCCTCGGGCGGTACAGGTCGTCTTCTCGGTGCCCCTCTCGGTCCTACCACTCAATAGTCTGCAGATTCCTTGTCGCACCTACATGTACCAAGATCGAGATCTTAACTTCTCCTTTTCCCAAACGGTAGAGTCACACGGCTGATCGACGTCAGTGGATTTACAACCTTGTCATAAAATCCCCCTGGGTGGGGATTCCCCCTAACTGTATAACACTTTTGTAACACTTACGAGACTTTTCCTATTTTGGGGGCGTCTTGTAAAATAAAGAACATTATTGCCTTATTACCAGATATAGGCTTTCTATAACACTGGTTTGAGATCAAGATCTTTTTATTTTACCAAATGGTAGAGTCACGCGACTAAGCTCAGTGGAAACAAAGTCCTGCTAGGCCAAAGGTAACGGTACATACACACACCTTTCAAAGTTAGTTTCAAAGTTAGCCTTCTAAAGTCAACGTTGCGCTGAGTACTGTTAACTGAGTCAATGATAGCGGACTTTTTAACGTGAAACAGACAGCGTTCTCATTCAGATCACAGGTGAAAAGTAACATGACCCACTCACGGCTGATACCACGAATGCTGAACTCCTGGGTGACGTCACCTGGCGTTTGTCGATGTCGTAGTCATGGTACCATGGTGTCGTCTCCGAAGAGTTTATTATTAATCAAGCACATGAGCTAGGGCATTGACCGCCAGATAGAAATAAGGCTTTAAACCATTGAAAATCAATTCTTGGTGGTATTTTGTTGCCGCGAAAATCTGGGAAGTATAGGGGTGGCTATGGTAAAATAAAAGAATCTATACTTGCTGAGTTAGTTCGAAAAATTACCATTTTACATCTTTTTTTTTTGTATACTGACCACTCATTGGATAGTGGGCTGATCGTCCGCCTGCTATTTGGAGCCTAGAGGACACATCCAAGTGCTCTGATTAGGGGGTGGTCATTTGCAGAATAACCTTATGGAATTTTCTAGGAAATGCGTTTGATGACAGCTGACAGAACACTTGATTACACTTGATTTCTTAATTACACTTAATTTCTTAAGCAATAAACACACAACTGCGTGAAACGATGTTAAGTACTTCTTGATATAAAAGAATGTGAAGATGTATTTGTTATGATGACAATGTTTTTACAGAATAGATAAAACCGTTAGATTCTGAAAAAGTTTTCTAGGATTTTTACTTTGCCTCTGAGTCAAGGTTTATTACTTATACTAATAGCATCTGTCTAATGCTATCAAAAAAAGCTGGCAATGCAAAATTCTGAAATATTACAATCATTACGAGAGTGGGCTACAGCAGAATTCATAAAAAAATATTATTGTTGCCTTTTGGTGTCATCTTTGTCTTCTCTCAGCGACTATCCAATGCCCACGTCGGTTTTCTCTGATGGTGTTGCCTAGCGGAATACTAGTACTAGTAGAGATGTACTGTAAAAATGTAGCAGTCCAATGAAACTTTCATGTAGGTTCTGTTTCTATCCAAAGAGCGACTTTTGATACGTTATAACATAGCGTTGGTTTGGCTCTGGCTTGTTTTTGACGTCTTTTTAGACGATTTTTGTGGGCTTTTGATTTTGTCCCGTTTGCTTGGCTATAAAAAGAAAAGGCACAAAATATAGAAAGCCCGACAAAAACGCCGAACATGACGTCAAAAACAAGCCAGAGCCGAACCTCTGGTTGGAGAGTAGCGGAGATGTAGATGAACAAAGCCTGATGAACGTGCTTAAAAGTAACAATTGACGCACTGAACGCTCTAGTTACTATGGTATTGCTCTTCAGTGATCTTTGTTGACAGTCTTCATTATACGTCTACAGTGCCAAATATTTTCGTTGGGTGGCGCTGACAGACGGTCTCAAATTGTGTTGCGGAACTTTTGGCTGACCTTCTTTCACAGACTGTTTACGCCTGGCCCTCGGACATTACAGTATTATCACGTGTAATGACGCTTTTGATATTTGACGTCAAACGTGTTTGCAAATAAGCAGTACCAAAATTTAAGCACAGAAAACGGGGAACAACAATTTCTGCTGTAACGTTACTTTTTTTTTAATGATTAAGACGATAAACGTATCAGGTACCACATACAGTATATCATAATTGCTCTCATTAGAGTAATCACTGTAAATAGATTAGATACGATACGCTTTGATTAGAAATACACATCAGATACCAATAGTAATTCTACCACTAGCCTGAAATTGTAATACAAAGTTAACGAATTTACCCATGATTGTTACTGTTACTAAAGAGTTACCTACTACTAAAAACAAACATAGCTTACTTCTAATTTACTTACATCAATAAAGGATTGAAATGAAGAGGTATAGAAAAATACAATGTAACCAGAAAATAGATTTGTCAGTAAGACAGCCTGCCAGCAGGCATGTCTAATGACATTGCTTGTAACAAATATATTCTTCATGTTATTTTGTTTTTCTCTAGTTCTTTGGGACAAGGTATGAAGTGCTTTATGCCGGTTCTATCTGGTTTGGACTAGTTTTAAAAGCCCTGAACCCTAGTAACCTCTCCGTCAGTGAACCCCGTGATGCTGCACTTGGTCCGCTGGAAAAACCGCTCAATGGAGGTGCCGGTACGCTATTGGTCAAACAGAAAAATAAATAAGAAATTACCCAATGGCAACAATTTAAAATAGACATGAGTTCATACCTACACTGTAAGTATAAGTATAATCTTCCCACAGTTTTACGTATTGCGACAGAAAATTTTGGATATATATCGTAGATGGAAGCAATAAGTAATCGTAGTCAAACATGCAGACACGAACGTATTGTGACAGGCAAACGTAGATTAATAGGTAATAAGTACATACTGTTACTATATAGATAGATACAAATATGAACATGTAGGTAGAGACTATAAACTTAAAGATGCAAATATAAAAAGAGTATAAAGCGTAATACCAGATACTCCTTTTTAGCCTTTCTCAACAGATTGTTGGCCTTCCGTTTCTAAAAGAACAAAAAGATTAAGCCGTATAAGATATATATACTGTGTGTACTACGTGCTTTGCACTTAGATTGTATATAGATATAAAACCTCCTTGGTATATCTAAGCAGCAGAACCCATGAAACACGTCTGATTTTTATACGATGAAATTGTTAAATTGGTTAACCTGGAGAAGTCAGCTGCAGACTTAAATTTGCATGTGCATATTCAAGGACCTCGTGCTCGGGATCGTCATATGGAGGAAGGTGAGGCGAAGAAACAGACTATTTATACATAAATAAATAAAGTCCAAATTTACCTAGCAACGTGGAAGTTTAACCATCCAATATGGCGAACAACACGTTACGTCATAGTCACGTGAGTGCAAACACTCTACAGCGTACATGACGTCACAAGTATGACTAGCCGCCGCCATGTTAATGGACAAAATTACGTAATACCCACGTGACCAAAATTACGTCATACCCACGTGACCAAAATACTCTGTTTCTTCGCCTCACCTTCCTCCATATGACGATCCCGAGCACGAGGTGCGCGAAGATGACCAACCCTCCCAGCACGGCCATGGAGACCCGGTCAAACACCACGGGGTTAGCCACTGCAGACACCAGGGCGTTCTGTACCGCCACCAGGCATTGGAAGATCATGCACAACAACACGTACTTGTCCTACACAAAAGATAACAATGAGAATAAATGACTATGACCAATTATGAGCGCCATTTTGAAATGTGCTCCCGCGAGAGCGTGACGAGAACGCGCGAGAGCTTGCACTAAAACGAGGACCGAGCTGGTTTGCGGTTGCTTCTGACAGTCTCACCATCGCGATCTGTAGGAATGAAATTAATCGATAACATTCCCAAGGCCGGCAAAAAAACATTATCTACTTTGCACTTATATGAAAGAGTATGCATATGACAGCTGAACACACATCACTTCCAGCGAACTAGCCGCCTTCTGTAGTGTAACTTAGTGACCCAAAGGATAATAGGAACGGACATGGGCACACCCATACACGTACGCATAGAAAGGTGTTGGAACTGCAACAACTGTATTTGAACCATTTGTGTAAATGAGCCACCACTGTTAGATTACATGGCACTTACCAGTAGTGTAAGGTAGGAGATGGTCGGCAGATTCTGTGAGATCATGAACTTGAAAGCCACCGACGTGAGCAGGAGGGTGAGGCTGACGCTGAGGCGGGATTCCGGCTTGTCGGGGGACACCGAGAACGCCGTGAACGACAGCGACATGATCAGGAACTGCAGGCACAGACAATAAAAATATCTCAAAAATAGCTGAGTTGATATCTGATGTTCCAAAGCTCATCTTCCACTTGTCGTGACAGACACAGTGTGCAGTAACTTAATCTATATAGAAAAAAAAAATAACCGCTATTGTAAATCTAGACGTAACTGTTAAGGCCCTGCCTTAGCATGGATAAGGTGTTGTGACGGAAGTAAAGATACTACTATCATCTAATAGTGTGAATTACCTTACAGAATAGATGAGATTCAAATGAGACGGTATGTACGGTACGTACTTGGGCTTTACTTACAAACATGGTGCCAGTCTGTCAAACCCATCGTTCGAGTCACTTATCAAAGCGATTGGCTCAGTCTTCATGAAGAAGTACTAGGTACTAGTAACGTTAGTAGGTACGGCCAAACTTTATTTCTTTAAAGGGCGAAATGACAGCTCACGATCTTTGGGCAGGCGATAACTTCAAACCGCCGTCAGATACATGAACTATGATGGACCAGCGATGGAAAAATGTTTTTAGGGTATATTTTGTCAATCAAACAAAACGTGCTGGAAACCTCTGGTGTTCCCCTTTGATTTATGCTTTAACATTTTGTTGAATCGAAAGTATTTCATACATGATTCCTAAATTTACATAATAATCTTTTGTGCTCTAAGTCTCTGTTGATTTTAAATACATATTGATAAGAAAATGATTGATTGATTGATTGATTGATCGATTGATCGATCGATTGATTGATTGCACCATGATTACCATGAGTAAAGCAACGTTCCAGACGTAGAATCCTGACTTCCTCTTGACGTGCATGGTGATGTGGTACAGCGGAAACTGTTTGTCTGACGTGGACAGGTCCTTTTTCGTGACGTCATGATCACAGAGAAGATGCCCGTACAGCTTCCACTCCTGGGAAGCTGGGAGAAAGAGTTTGTTCGTTTGCTTGTTTGTTTTGTCGCACAGAAAAAGGGAATGAAATATATATGACATCTTAAGAGAAAACAAAATGCAGGAGAAACTATGCCTAACTTAGGATCATGCGGAGCCGCCCTGCTTCAAACTTAACGATACAAGTGAATTATTCATCAGATGATTTGGATTAAATAGATAACTTTATAAGAATATGGTTACAGAAATATGTAGCCTGTGTTTACACGAGCACTTTGGCGGAGGTTAATGACCAGTTACAGTCGGCCGCTAGGAGCGCGATTTAGTCAGGCTACAGAAATGTGTAATTAGTCAATAACACGTTTCATAAAACTATCTTTTAGTGAGTGTAAGAAACTATTTGGTAAAGTTGATCTTAGAAACCGTTTGGTATTATAACATGCTTTATAACACGCTTCTATGAAATAGTGAATAAGCGTAACGACTATATCCCAAGAATTCATTCAAATTTGCGATCGTACAATCATCGATCGTACGAACCCTTATTAATTACCTGTAAAAGAATCCGTCCGGATGGTGTCCTTGGCTCCCATGTTTTTCATCAGCTCTACCTGGTCGATCGGCCATCTGGACCTCAACTTGATGGTCAGCTTCTAGAGAGTCAATTTAAAATAAAAGTTGTTATGATCATTTCCCCAAGACTATATATATTGATTGCAGGTTTCTTTCAGAAAAATGTGATCTGTCGAGAAAGCAAATAAGTGAGAAATACTGGCTTTTGTAGATAGGAATTGAATATCATTAATGCTTAGATATGATCTTAAACAACTATACAACTAGAAATAATCTTCAACGGAATGATCGGCCTTCCTCGTGTTGTACTAGCCCACTCACTTGAGTCACGTGACCTGACGTGAGCAACGGGTCTATTTTAAACGTTAAATCTACCAACACAGGGCCCAAAGTTTCTCCGCCTAAACTCTAACAAGGACGGTCTTCCAGCCTTCTCTCTGCTAGCTGGCCTTCAATGGATACAAATTTGGTGCCAAACGGTTACCTTAGCAAGCTAGATGTTAAGATAAGATAAAGCATACCTGGTAGTCAAAGGGGAAGTTTGCTAGCTTCATCGGCTCCTTGAAGGTTGCCTGGACTCTTCTCGTGATCTGTACGATCGGTATGTCGTCCATGTCGGTCAGGATCAGGTTGTGTTTTATCTCCTCTTTATCAACCGTCACGGCGTTGAACAGGACGATCCGTGGATCCCATTGGTCAGCCCAGTCTACCTCCTGATCGGTGATTGGAAAATGGGTGTTTTCATAGGTCATGTGACTATGACGTCATTTGGCATCCGCCATGTTGGCGGTTAAAGACGCATGTAAGTCATTATGCTAGACAAGTCGTTTTTCTTATAGTTGTTTACTAGTATATAACTTTTATCTTTATCTATTTTTCTATGTCTACTTTAACATGCACGCATTTCGCTTTCGTATATCTAGAGAAGATCACCGTGCTATATTTGCCCGGCGATAAAGACTTCCTCAATTCAAGGTCTTCAAGATCTTACCTCTCTGTCTTTCTTCCCCTTGAGCAGCGGTTCCTTAAAGCAGGCGGAGAGCCAGACTTCGGCCGAGAACGATTGCTTCACGGTGTCGATCTCCGTCAGAGAGATGATAGAAGCCTTGATGAGAACACGAACCTGAAAGGACAAGAAGAAAAAAATCGTCGCCTTGTGTGTGTCTTTTTAGTGTTCATCTAAAAGAACAAGACTATTGGTGTTTTTTTCATTAACATGTGGATCAGTTACATGTGGACATTGATCACATCCTGTTACTCTACGTTGAACGTGACTAGCATATAGAAAATATACATGAAATTATTGCAAAACACAGACAGACCAAACACAGCACCTCCCCATGAAACAGTTGCCTCTTCCATCGACCCCGTGACATGGGATGTCTGCGAAGTCTGATAAACGACAAGTTCTACCACTTATGAACTCTACTTCCTGTCACTCCCACAGTTTTTTTTCGGTGAAATCATCTTTCCACTCTCTTCCTGTCACTCTATTGACAGTGTGTTCAATAAGAAAAGAACATAAACACCCACAACTACCGTAAAGCAAAACCTTCATACACGGAGGCAACAAGATGGATCCGTGGATAGTTTTATCATCACTGGCTAAATAGTTTTTTTTGTACACAACCAAGGGGTTACTACATAGTCGACGTTTCAGTGACCGTCTGTCATCTTTGGGAAATACTGACTAGTTCTACTCCGCACTGCAGCTAGGTGTCGCTGTAGTGAGAAGGATGCGGTCCCAAACGTGACTGAGTTTGTGTACCCTATTATCACTGTTCAATTTTTAAAGAAGGTTACCTTCTTTCCGTCTTCTCTCTTCTTGTGCCAGACCTCGCTACTGCTGATCCGCTGGTTGTTCTCAATTTGTTTGAGCACAGCCAGGACCCCTCTCCCCGACGGAGTGGTTACTGAAAGTGGTAAGTGAAAACGTCAAAATTAGTCAGCCTGATACAAAAACGTTTGATTTTGGTTTACGAAACGTTCTAATTTTTCAAATATTTTCCAAGTGACGCCGGCTTTACAAAACGTACTGCTTAACCTTCTCCCTGCTGCCTAACCCAATAACCAATACACATTTGATGCCAAACAGCTACCTTAGCATGGTGAAGGTTAAATACCTTTTGGCTTAAACGCATCGTGATTGGCTACAGAATGATCGTCCAGGTGGAAGGTGACGTGACGCGAGTCCATCTAAAATCAAAACTGAGATGATAAGTAACAATAAAAAATAAACAACATAAACATCTGTTTTGATAATAAACAGAGTCGACAGACTGGATCAACTGATCACAATCTCTTCCGTCAGAAACTCCGATTCTGCCAGATCGCAAACTCTCCCCTATAACATGTATCTTACAAAGAATTTCGTGATCGCTTACTTACTTCGTGATCGCAATGTTGTTTAACCCGCGGAGAGAGACTCAGATCACGATCTCCACCTGTAGAATCTCTAGATCGCAACCTCTCCCCTAGCCCTAGCACCGAGTATATTACAAAGAATTTCGTGATCGCTATGTTGATCAACCCACAGTTAGAATCTAACTATTGAGGTCAATGACGTCAACGTTACCAGTTGGTTACCAATCAGAATCCAAATTTAGTCCGATGACGTCAGCGCTTGGTTAAGTTTAGAACGGTGACGCATCCTATACCACTATGACTCACTCATAACGTCAACACTTTGTAAGCTGTTTTTGTGAATTCTCCAGACATCCATCTGGCAAATTGAACTTTCTCTGATAATTGTTACCGTAATCAGGCACATTTCGGTGATTATTTCGTGCCTTAATGCCCTACAACCTAAAATACTGGCGCTTGTAGTGCAGAATATTGTTTACATGTGGCACTTCCGCATTGCTTGTAGTGTCAAAGGTCACATGTCAGAAAACAACAGACGTAAGCCAACATCTTATGATTTCCAAGCCCATCTTTTGCGTAAAATAAACGCTACTTAATAAACTCCATACTTAAATATTGTGCTAACAATCTAAGGAAATGGTACAATACCTTTTCGCACTGTCGAAGTGATCTAACACGTTTCAATAGTGGTTTGTGTAGAGCGACCGAGATCCCCGTAGATATACTTGAAAGGCCTCGTACTTCCAGCCCCGCCCTCCCTTAAGACCCTCTTAAAATGCCTTCCCTACTAAAGATGTCATCATTACGACTACGAGACGTCCCGACTACGAAACGTTCTTCTTCCAATGTTTTAAGAAATGAAATTAATATGCACAAATTTAAGAAACGTGACTTACATTATACCGTGTGTAGCTTTCCCTGGGACACCCTTACACCTGTTTCAAGTCAGGTCGCCCTTTTCCAAATATGGACTGTTGCTATGGTGATACGCCATCTTGGGTGCTACCACTTCATTGTGGGGGGACAGTCAACATAATCATGATTTAGCTGAATGATTTCTTGGATGAAACCTGTCTATGAATTGGGACGGACGTCAATAGCTGCACAACAGACAAAACGTAATAAGATTGATAAAGAATTGGGTTTTAATCGTTACTTACTTATCAAGCCACCTTGCGACTACATATATGCACTGCAGTGTCAAACTAATCCCCAAGCAGATGTTGGGTGAAAGAATGTAATATCTATTAACTGTAGGACTTCTCTTCCTATGGGGAAGTGTAGGTAAGAGAAGCCCGACCGCTAGTAAACGTTACGGTCTTCCACCATCTGCTTGGAGGTAGCTTCGACTGTCAATCACTCTTAGTGCCGAGGTCACGTGACGGCCGTAGGGAGGCGTCGATTGGTTGCTATTGGTAATATGATCTCTTCTTAATCTACCACGAAGAACATGTGTATAAAATTTCAACCGTGCTTTGTCTACACAATACTTTTCAATGTTTATATTGTTTTTTTCCACTTCTCAATAATTAATCAGCTTTTCCTTACAGATAAAAATAAGAAAGACATCTTCAGACAATGATCTAATCCATCGCTTTTAATGCGGTTGGTTCTTTCGCGGTCTCACATACAATCACTATGGATACAGTGACGCAAAAAGCTGTTGTTTACTTCATTTTTTTATTTGGATGTGCTGGGAAGATTAAAAGGGAAAATTTGCATTGTGCTTCCTTTGAATTTGATGTAAAGTGGATATACTTACTACAATACTTACTACATGTATTGGCGAAAGAGGGCTGGCATCGACGGGCAAAGCAACCGCAACGCGAAGAAGGCAAGGACTATACTTTAACGTCATGTACGAGTGAGCGGTAACTACTAGAACTCGGTAAAATTCTAAGAAAAGTCGTCAACGCAACTCGAGATCAAGAAGGCATTCAAAACTTGGACGTAGCAAAACGCAACAACAGAAAGAAACGTTAAGAAAACTCGCAAAACAACAGCCGACAACACTGCAATGGCTCCAATATCACAAGTCATGCTGCAGAAGTTGAAAAACTTCGGCACCGCTAGCATGCTGCTAGCCTTCCTCGCGTATCTTGTCTTCGGAGCCGCTGTCTTCCACACACTGGAGTCGCCGGCCGAAGATAAGATGCGTAGCGAGTTCTGGGAATTCAAGCGCAACCTGTCCAGAAGATGGGTCAATCATACTCATTGCTTCACCTCTGACGAATCTTCACCAGTTATCGTGCTCACACAGAAAGAGTTGCAGGACATGCTTGATTTGGTTTTCAAAGTGCAAGCGTGGGGGCTTCACCCCGATAGTACCGAGAAGAAGAGTTCTCGCCAGCGGTGGGGGATGGACGGGGCCGTAGGGTTTTGCGGTGCGGTGTTGACTACGATTGGGTACGGACACTTCGCACCGTCTACGTCCGCTGGGAAGGCATTCTGTGTGGCCTACGCAACGCTTGGCATCCCCCTCACCGCGTTAACCATCTCAGCCATCGCGGAAAAGATGAGACAATTCTCCCGTTTGCTGGCTCGGAAGATATCGCATATGCGGCCGAAATGGGATAGGCAATCGGTCGAGTGGAGTTGTAACGCCGGTCGCGTTGTTGTCGGGTTGGTCGTCTTTTTCTTCATCCCGGCTTGGATCGTGCATTTTGCCGAAGACTGGACTTACGGAGAAGCGTTCTACTATGTCTTTATTTCTCTCAGTACGGTTGGTTTCGGAGACTATGTAACAGGAGAACGTATAGACAGGGAATATTCAGTTAATCTGTTGGCCTATAGGGTCTTCATTCTGCTTTGGACCGGGTTTGGGATGGCGTTTCTGGGCATGGTGTTCACAATGATGTCCAAGGCTTTGAGGAAAGTGAGCACCAAAGTTAGTCCCATGGCGACAGCGTCCGAACAGCGTAAAAAGGTGACAAGGGAAAGAATAGCAAGTACTAGTACCACCAACTCAAGTGTGAGCACTATTACAGCTTAGTTCTTATGCATTACATGTACATTATTGCTTTCTGTGTGTTTAGATATTTGTGCTCTTGTGTATTCGTAGTTATTTGAATACACTGTAAGTAAAGTGACAGGAAGCGAGTGGGAAGATGGTGTTACCGGTCAGGCCGGTGGGAGTGACTGGAAGTAGAGTTCAGAGGTGGTAGAAGTAAAGAATAACCAATGGCGTACCAACAAGTTAATCTGAGCACTATAGTTTCAGCTTAGCTCTTGGTAGTACATTTTGGCAATATTTACAATATTACTAGTTTTGCTTTTGTCCGTTATATCTTAAATAGTTGACACCAAATTCGAGGAAGCTGTAGTAATTGAAATTCAATTTGAATGTGTTTTATTTCATAACGGTAAAAATGCATGCCTAGATGTTTTGTTGTAGTCCATTGTTTATATATGTACAACTCACATTGTAGTTTTACAAAATCCCCCTACTAACTAGCATCCGGTAGTCCTACTTGAAAAAGAAGAAAAACTATACAACTCTTCTGTGATGTCATGTGTATGTTGCCTATAGAATATTTTTTTGTCTGTTTGTATTGTAAACAAGTCTTCTTGATGTTAAGACAATTGGCCTTTTGATATGGTCGAATCATACCTTTTATTCTAAATGTACATACGCTTGATTGGTTCATCGTATGTGCACTAATCTCCAAGCAGATCTAATGGTTTGCGAAGACCGAATCCAACTGGCAGAAGAAGCTTGTATGGCCTTCTGCCAGTTGGATTCGGTCTTCGCAACCATTAGATCTGCTTGGAGATTAGTATGCACGTCATTGGCAATCTCTGAAAAAATCACTTCGGCTTTTTGAGAGGCAAAGGACAATTATTGGCAAAGAAATGGTTTGTGTATATAGGGTGGATTTGTTCCATTCATTTACTCATTTGTGAAATATTCAGTAAGAAGGGATTTGTGTTTGGAATTAGTTTTCATCAATTATGAATAAATCGTAATTCCTTGTTTTCATGTATGAGTACTCGTGACGTGGTGTTTTTTGGGGTTTAAACTATTGGATAATATCACGTTTTGTATAAGATACACAATAGTTCAATCTGAGGAGGATTAACTTTTTGAGGAAGGGGTGTGTTTTTTCAAGGTGGTGAGAACAGCTTTCTTCAAATGCTCACCATTGTAAGACTATACATCCCAATGCCAGAATATAGTAGTACAGCCATACCCTTACAAGTGACAAACCGCTACATAAGGATTGGACCACCTGGCCATGGCTAATGTGACCACTTTTTGGTGGTCCTTAGATCATTTTTCCCATTGAAACACACTATCTGTAGGGGCCACCTGTCAACGGTGACCATTTTCTTCTTGTCACTTGAGAGGTCACTATAGACACGTTAAAATGAATAATAGAAATGAGAAGCGAAAGTCAAACATATGATTTTGGAAATTACTTTTTATTTACAAAACTGAAGTGTTGTACAAAGATACACGTGTTTAGTCTAAAACTCTAAGGCCAAACTCACTACATTTTGAGATGAAATGTTTTGCATGAGTGATCACAGCATGGCATCACAAAGCTTAAGAGTAACCTTAATTGTATGGCATCTTCACAATAGAAAGTCACCCTTCCAGTTTACAGTCTGAAAGATTTTGTTTACTTTAAGACTTAATCAATATGGTATCATATTCATATCTCCATGTTGTTTCAAGTAAGAAAAAATATGTTTCAATTTAGCTTATGAAGTGAATTGCTTATGGCCATATGATTGTGTCACTGTGAAAATGTTCAGCAAACTGTTCAAAATCCTTCCTTATAGCACATTGATCAGAGTGACAAATTTTGCTTATCTGGAAAAGCCTTGGAAGAATTCTTCATTATTACCTACTAATTATCTACTAATACTAACAGACGAGTCACATATTGTCCAATACCACATAATGTCCAGTATCACCATATCAGTTGGCCAACAAAAATATTACACTACTTCACAGCTTGCTCGGGATCCATCATATCTCTTGACTTGAAGTTAAAGATGAGGGGGCTCCAGAGTCTTCTTTCTTCTCTGTAACTTGAATCTTAAAGGTTGATCATCTTGCGTCAAACACCACGACTGTAAGAAAGTGTTAAGGAATTCTTCTCAACGAAAAAGGTTGTAGTTAAGTCAGGGTTTTTTAAACTATTTTTTCCCATCATCTCAGAAAACTCATGCTCAGTACCTGATACAATTTGACCTAATTGAAATCTAACATATCTTTGTATAAATAGACATGCAAAGTTCGTTTATACAAATGTAATATTTGATACCTGAAAGAATGAAACTCTGAGCCAATCAGGGCTTTTGCACATATTAACATGCATATCTAAATTATTGAAATGAGGATTTTACCATATTAAGGCCAGATTTACTCGCATGAATGTTTTTCACCCAAAAAAGGATACTTCTCTTGGTCCTCTTCTTGTACATGATTCTGTAGCCACATTCCCGGCAGCGGATCGGGTCTCGCGCCTTGATCTCGTTCTCGTAGTGACATTCTTCGCGTAAGAAACAAACAAGATGGTTAAGAAACGGGAACATCAGTGAACAGATCGACAATGTATGTCCACATTCAGGTAAAACAAGTTCAGTGGAATGGCTACCATCAAATAAACTTCAGTCATTGATTAAACATTGACAGATCTCTATTCATGCACTAATCTGCATTTGGATCTATATAGTCTGTGTAATTGCCCTTCGGTATAACACACCAGTTTCTGTACCTGTATAGCCGGTATAACCACCCTTTGGCATAACACACCAGCTTCTGTATCTGTATAGCCGGTATAACCACCCTTTGGCATAACACACCAGCTTCTGTATCTGTATTAGTGTATAGCCGGTATAACCGCCCTTCAATGTAACACACCAGCTTCACTGGCATGCAGAGCAGCTTCAGCTTGTTAGATTACACTGAACGACCTGTCACACCTAACCTTAGCACATGTACATGTAGCTGTAAGCATAGTTATAAGCTATCTAGTGAGGATGCTCTAGACTACAGGTCTATATCTACATGTATTGACATTTGGTATTGATTTCCGTGACTCTGTTTCATGCAAATTATATCAGATGATGTCAACAACAACAACATCATACCTCCACATATGTAGATCATGGTCTGTTTGGTGGGTGCGGCATCCTTAGCCTGGTCCATGGTGAAAACACTGCAGTATACACTGATAGTTAAGGACCAAGGAAAAAAAAATTAACTTTAATGTAATGTTACAGGATTTAAAAAAAAAAACATGTTGTAAAATACATCATATTTAGTCATTTCATCTTAGACTTAGTTTAGGATTGGGTAGGATGACAGAAATCTAATGCTTAAGTGTTTCCAGGAGAGAAAATAATAAAGTCTTTAAACTTTACCGGAGGAAATGAGACTGTGCCCCCCTCCCCCTTGAACAATTGAGAACACGCACAAAACGGCAAACGTGGACGTATTTTCACAATTCAACGCCCTTGAGTGTCAACAAGTCGATTCCTGGTACTGCACCTACCTTATTGACAATGCAGTTCACTCTTCAAGAAGCAAGATATTCTTAGAAATGAAGAAATTCTCAAAGAAATGTGCCTCACTAGGCCGCACGCGACTTTTTTTTGAGACACACAGGCACAATGGACGTTCACTTGCGCCCTCTAGCGATAAACATATAAACTGCAGAAGGCAGGACCGTGTCGAAGCAGATGTAGGGTCTAATTTGTTTGGCGCGCGGAAGGCTTTGTTTTTGCAGTATTTTGTGCGTTTTTCTAATGGATTATGAGGGATTAGACTGAAGACGCCACTGTAAGAAAGATGTATACAAAATTTCACAACAACTTGCGTGAAACAAAACATCTGATTGGTTAATAGCTAACGTTTCAAAATATTGTTCATGGCAAATTTATTACTGATGCAATCATTTAAACATCCGGAAGATTTTCATGCTTTTTTTGTGTGTGTGTTGACATCAATGTTACCAAGTAGTCCATCTTACTGAAGCATGGTTTTAAAAGACGTTGAAATAGCGGGACACAAGACCGTGTTGCAGCGATCCCCTGCGGTCATTTTACGTGCTGCACACCATTACTTATACATATGGTATCACAGCTATCCGTTGTTGTCGTCGATGCAATTGGCCACCATGGCGTAACAAAACATGCATTCACTGCAAGAAAATCATTTCTCTCCAAAACATTGTGTACCAGAAACACCCTGTCACCGCTTTTTGTTTGTGGACTCTCCTCATTCATTGTCTTGGTATTTTTCTAGTAACAAGAACACACTTAGTTGTAAGATTCCTTCTCCTGTATTCTTTTTGTTTTGACATGGTGGACTCCATTAGTCAAACAATGCATACTGTCCCGGACAAGGGATTTTAAAAAAATTCTTAACTAAACAGAAGGTACGGTAGGAGATGCCCGTGGCGTTGCAGAAAGAAGAACACAAGACAACTAACACACTCCACTGTGCATTGTGTATGATGACGGTTCTAAATTCTTGTTAACGTATCAAAAACGTTCCGTGTAAATGAGGGTACTAATTTGGCGTGCTAGGCCTGTCTGTCTATATGACTACAGCTTTTATGTAAACGTTACGATGGATGGATGGATTGTGATGACATTGAGGGTAGGTCTTGGTGAGATGAAGGTCAAGGTCGATTATGGACCTTTTGGCGGCTTTTATCGGTACTGCAACAGTACCTCAAGTGTTGTCCAAGACGTGTTATGATTACTTTATAGACAGCGTTCTTACACTTCCAGTTTATTGGCAATATGAAAGATTGAGAAGGCAATGTATAACATGCGTGACTCCAATACCAATTAACTTGAAACCCGTACAAATGGCTGTCTGAAACCAAGGAGGTTTGATTAAACCTCCTTGCTGAAACGTATCTAGAGAAAACCTGCTTAGCGTCAAACGCGCCTTCATATCATCTGTCAATCCGTTTATCCCAGATAATCAACCCGTCTATAGATCCCGTCTAAAATATGATGTATGATGATAAATGTGTGTGTGCTGGCTTCAATCAATTATGGATTGGGTGAGACCAGGCATAGATTGATCAGAAAAATTGTGAACTTCTTATACATATGTATATCAATGGTTGAAAACGGGACATCTATATATATATATATGTCAATATGAGAAGAAGGTCACGATTTTTACGATCACCCTCTGCTTGGCGAGTACACTACTTCTCCGTATATATGGACCAACCATCGACCGTGACCAATCACGTTTGTAGTCGTTATTTTGAAATTTGAAAATGATTGACGTTCTAATGTGGTAATCGTGATAAATCACGTCTACAGGTAGTCAACTAAATGATTGACGTGCGGACAGGACGATAGTAATAAATCAAGTTTGTAGTCATTTTCTATTTGATTGACGTGGTCATGTAATGATCATAACAAATCACGTTTACAGTCGACTAAATGATTGACGCACAGACAGGACGATTGTAATAAATCAACTTTGTAGTCTTTTGAAAAACCTTGATTGACGTGTTGGTGTGACGATCACGTATGCTAAATGATTGACGTGCAGACAGAACGATCGTGATTGATCAAGTTTTAGTCGTTATTTTGAAACTGATTGACGTGCAGAAAAGATGGCTACATTAATCATGTCGGCGCTCTTTTCTAAAAATGATTGACAGGGAGACAGGGCGATCGTCAACAATCACGTCAGTGCAGTCTGTTTCTTATCATACTTTGAATGTGATTGATTTATTCTTTGTGACAGACACCACGACAAACGTTGCCAAGCTCCTCGTCGTATAAGAAATAATTTTCGAAAATACTATGTAAACAAGAACATGAATAACCACCTCTCTTATTAAAATCAACCGGTCCAATCATATCCAGTACAGTTCTGACAAATTACTAGTATTAACCTTATCTTGGCCAATGACTACCTATTACAATTTTTGAGGGTTATCAACGTAACTGCCTGGGCAAGAGAGTCCAAGCGTTGCTAGGAGACGAAATTCTTCCCTCTCGTTCCCAGTATCCCCCCGGAGACTTTGACGCAACGCAGATTTCGTCTGACTGATAAAGAAATACTTTTGTTGACTAATCTAAACTTTATCTGTGGGGAAATCATACGTAAGTAGCTTAATTGTAGAAGTGCATAACATCACAGACACAACCAGTAGCTTGGGCACATATAGTACAAGATTGTGGGGGAGGGGGGTGTATTTGTACTACAAGTTTCCTCAGATAATCAAAATTTCATGCAGTTTATTTCATTTTACCTTTTTTTTTTCTAGATCTGTTCAAGTGCGATACCCAAACCGTGTATTTTCATCCTAATGATGATGTTTTTACTACATTAATACCACCCCACCCACGCAAATCTTGTTGGTCCATCCCAAATTAAAATGATCAAACTTTTTTTGCCTTCAATGGTCAATAATCTTAAGGACATGCTTGTATAGAGCTGTTAGGATTGGAATGTCAAAATACCCCCTCCCCCCCAAAAAACAACAATAATAAACACGTGATCCATACTAGCTAGGAGCGCAAAACAACGTATAGACATGACCGCGCCCAAACGCATATCATCAAGATTATCGCGTTGTTGACATGACGCGTTCTGTCACGCCGCCCACTTCACACGGACAGCTCTGCCGCGAGGAAAACCGTTTGTAAACACCTCTCTCTAACAATACACCACGTCGTGGGAACAGCGGACTAAAGGTATTTCGTTACGTTGTCTCTAAAGTAAGACTTCAAGGCTGTATTAGAAGACATTTAACTCTTCTTGTGAACTGGTCGAAAACTCTTTCCTTCACCGTAAGAAAGTCTTACGACAGGTTTGCGATGGAAAGAGAGTGTAGGGAGTTGAGAGTCATACACGTTAGTGTTACGAATCATTACAAGTCTTGGTAAGTGTATAACCTATCACTGTCTGTGTAACTATCACAGCATGTTCCAGGCGTCCTGATATACCGTTGTGTACAGGCATATTTAGAATGATTCATACGATTTCTGATAGAGTTTGCAAGGCTTTAGAAACCAAGAGCGTGTGCATTTTTCATTCAGGAAAATTGCTTCGGTCATAAAGTCATTCAAAAATATTACAATCTTGGCAACTATTCAAAATCTCGTATACAAAACTAGATTCTAGCACTTCAATCTCTGAATTGTCACCTTTTTTGCTGCCAAAGCAGATTTTATTTCATTTTATAGCCTGCAATAATGTGTGCTAATGAGGTCGCGAGTCCTATGATGATGTTTACATTTCTTGTTTAGACGTCAGAATCGTATTTACTTTGTGGGAGTGTAAACTTTGTCTTGCTGCCGTTTTTTGGCCCAACCCTTCAATGAAAAATGACAGTGCTAAAACGACAGTTGTGTGTGATAATTTTAGGCATATGTAAACTATCAAAAATGATATAGTATCGGGAGTTGTCCGCAACTATAATGTATGAATATTTAGAAATTGTGTCAGGCCTTTCTGGGATGGGGGATATACTATCAGCATTGCCCCCCTTCCCCACCGCCGATGAAAAACTTAATTTTGACAACGTTTTCCGGAACTACCAAAATATCAGACCCTAGACTAGTACTTGTTCAATGAACAGCACTTCAAAGAATACAGGAGGGTTCAAGTACGGCGTAGTGCTGTGCAGCGTTTGTAGCGAAAGACACGCTTTCGAAAGCAACGACGTTTAGTTGAACGATACGTTAGCAACGAGTGCTCGGGTCAACAACGCGATGCCCCCGGCCACGATTTTCCTACAAATCATCGGGACAAAAACAGGTGTAGCCTAGATGCCAGACTGTTTCCAGGGACCACACAGGGCAGCTCCAAGGCTCCAGGGCTAACATACCCCCAAGGAAATTTTACCGCTGATATCCCTCACCCTATATCTATGCAGTAAAATTTCCTTCGGGGCACGTTAGCCCTGTAGCCGAGGAGCTGCGCATGCACCTTGTGGACCCTGGAAACAGTCTGGCAGCCAGGCTACACCAGGGATGACGCTTATTTCCAAGCAGATGTGGGGAGGAAAGGTCCCGACGAGATTAGGCGCAGTGAGAGAATACAATGGAATTGGGCGATTTTCGTAACTTGACAGACAAGTTATAGTTTTAAGTTCTGTGATGTCAAAATTATGAGTTTTGGGGATATGGCAAGCGACCCCACTGCTTCGTCATACGGATCAAATTCCATGGATTCAGAAGGCGGAGGTTCGAGCCCCGCTCGGGCAAGGTGGAGCATTAGTCTTTTCGGATGGTGACGTAAAGCCGGTGTCCCCGTGTACTGTATGGGGATAACCTTGAACCTTGCAGATTGAAGAAAGAACAAGATGTATACAATTTTCACCTGTGTATTATCTCCATCATTGTTAGCCTCTACCAGGCTCCACAGGTCGCTGGAGAAATAGGCCCTAGGTCGCAAACTTCTCCCTGGCCAGCTAACTCCTCTGGCATGTTATCTGTCTATTTGCCGAATTTCCACTATTTCTCCAGCGACCTGAGGAGCCTGGTAGAGGCTACGTCATTGTCAACTTTTTCTTACTTTTCTGGTCGTCGTGACCTTTGACCCTTCCCATGGGTGGTAGCGTGAGATGACGTTCCGCTTCACGCGAGACTTACGGCCGCCAAGTCACGTCCGGCCGATCCTCGGGCTCTGGATGCATCCACGGAGATTTGCAGTCTCATCCCGTGTAGAATCTATTTTGAATTCCCACCGTGGATTCAAATATCTTCCCTTTACGTAAACGCCCCTATTTTAACGTTCTTCATAAACTAAAAACTATGATACGTTTGTGAAGGTTAGACATCCAGGTAAAGAATATATAAGGAGAAATTCAAACTCTACAACTGGATAAAAATTCGGAGATTTATTTCCGGACGTTTCGAGTGACATCCATCACTCTTCTTCAGCCTCACTAAAGTGAACTAGCAGAACTAACCAGTACTTATATACAATAACTAGAAAAACCGGTTGCGTGAGAAAACTATGATTTTCTAGAAAAACTTGTCATATGGTACGGATTATTTTACCAAACAACAGATATTGTATTAGCTACAGATGCATTTGGTGGCTGTCATTCAAATGGCTGACTTTAATTAATTGATTTGATTCAGAATCCATTTGAAAGGCTGGGACAAGTGGCTGAAACAAGTGCATTAATTACTGTGAAATTTCAATTTGGGCAAAATTCTGTGACAATCATGGCAGGACCACCTTTCATGATCTGTCATTTGACTTTGTATCTGTTCTATCTGTTTAAATCAAATTATGACCTAAAACCGCTATTCAAATTGTGCCATTTTTCGGTCATTTCATCCGTATTTTTATCATATTACTGGTTACATCCATGATCCATTTGAACTGCAATCTAACCTGTTCTAGTGACCACTTCTGCATAAGCACGAGGACCCCGGCCCCTGGCCATTGTGGGCACTTTTTGGTGGTCACTTAGATTATTTTACCATTGACACAATCATCTAGCCTGGGTGCCATCCTATTTCTATCGGGGCTCCTACACTCGCTACCCTGGTAGCGAGTGTAGGAGCCCTGGTAGAAAAAGGATGGCACCCAGGCTAACAAGCATCACTTGCAAGATATCTTTAGTGGCCACTTGTCTACTATGCTACTATGGACATTTTCTGCAAGTGGGTGGTCACTACAGACGGCCATATCTTAATACCTGATAGTACAATAAAAACGGCTCAAATCCACACGTCTACTTGGATCATGGAGCTTACAATACAAAAGCCTTGCTAACACAAAGTTTGGACTCCGAGTTACGCTTCAGTTCTTAACCTTAGTCCGGTTGCATGAAGGACATCTGGTGGTTTCGCAAATATGACAGGGGACAATGGGACAGGGATCGCCGCTTACTCTGGGAACGAGGCGATGATTGACGGGTCAGCCTGACAAGGTTAAAGATTGGGTTTATTTGGAAAACCAGTCATTAGTGAATGATGAGGAAAAACAACATGACTTGACTTTGTTTGGGACCCACAATTAGCTTACAACTTGAAAGGATTGTACTGTGGGTCAAATTGAAGTGAAAAAAAAGGTTGAAAAACAAATAGCTGTGAAATTGTAAATGGACTTGGTAATCTGCAATGGAAAGAACAACAAGCCTGGCGTGTTTAAAATGTCGAAACAACATAGTAGATGGGACCGGGGTCATGCCTTATCTGCGGCTATCCCTTGGTCTTCCCTTCCTCTTTCAGTCTCTTCCGGATCCTCCCTCCTTTCCTTGCTTGATTATTCTCTTTACCCATCTCTCTCTCCCCCCCCATTTCTTTAGTTCAAACGTAGTAACTGTTCTGGGACAGGTGTCAAGGATACAGAATGACAGCATCATTATGATTTCACACTACTTCCTTTACTTGAAACCATATGGGACAAATGAGGGGCTAAGAAAACACCGTTCCGGACCTCACATTTCAAACTGACATGGGAAGACATCTCACTTGGGGAAGCAAGTTACTGACAGGGACATATTGCAACAGTCACCTAGCAAAAATCGTCTGGGCCTTGGACTGACTTGGACCGAGGTTCGGAATTGTGACCCAAGGCCGGTAAAAAAAACGAAGTGGGAGGGGGGGCCGTTTGGGGAGGCGGGGGGTGGGGTGTATAATTATCAGCAAGTATTATTAACAGTTTAACAAAATCTAGTCTAGCTTTGGATACGGGACGTCGCGGTTTCAAACACGTGGACCATGCCATGCAAAACTTGAGTACATACTCATTCAAGTACTGCTTTCTCTGCTCAGCATTCAGAACTTATGAGGAGGAGTATGTTTGTTGTACACACACCACTGGCAGTGGACTAGCCCCTTGCTATCAAACCTTGCTTGCACAACTGTGTGGCCCAAGGGCTATAGAAACTGAGATAAGCACCGCTCTATGTATACGTATACATTGTATGGTTGGACATTAGTATGCCCCATATATCTTGAACAAATCTAACAAGCCACACATGTACGCAATCTTCAACCGAATTTCACAGCCACTAATACTTATTCAAGCCCCCTCTTTCGCCTCGTAACATGTATTTTGGAATGAAGTTTTGTAAACTCGGTACGGAGTGCTTTAGAATTCAATGGTTAAGTCATTACAGCTAAGTAGATCTACCTTTTTACTTGTAACTTCTTGAGAGGGATTTCGGACGATAATACACCACTCAAACACAACACCTCAGAGACTTAGGAATATCTCAAACACACGGTCCGTATTTCCGTTGCTTTCTTAAAGAAAATCCGTTGACGTCAAGCATTTCTTGGTATCCCCCTGTAATTTTATGAAGAAGGCTATTTTAAGTGTTTGCGTACAGGGGAGTTTTCTCAAGCACACTGTTTGAAAGAAGACGTCATGGTCTTTGCCCTTCAATGCCGCCATGTTCGGCCGCCATCTTGAAACCATGACCGTTAGTGACGTCAGAGACAGAAGAAACAGAAGAGGCCACATTGTTTTATAACAGATATTTCCTGTGGTGGGACTTGTCAAGAAAAGGTCGAGATCGTTCTCTTGATCTTGACAATCCTGACTATGTGTAAGGCCTGTACCATTAAAATCGCCGGGAGGAACTTGTAATGTTTTCTAAATTAAAGAGAATCGAGCGTGCAAATTAAAACAAAATATAAAACGAAAAGCATACACTTAAATACAAAATTATGGACAGAAGACTTAAGACACTGAATTAGATAGATCTTACTTAGTTTAAGAAGGGCAAGACATTTTGCTCTCCCTAAATGTATACTTTGAAATGGAATCACCCATATGACATTGTTCTGACGCCCACAATAAGTTCTTTCAGTAGAAAAGGTGCACGTTCTACATTCGCGGTGAGTTTTATCCTTTCTTTATATCTCGGACATCATGATAATGCTATTTTTTGTTTCTTTACTATTATGGATGGAAAAGTTGTTTTCATGTTTCTTTGTGTGACTCGGAGTGTGTGGTAATCTGTCATTCGCGCTCTTGGATTTTACCACTATGGTATACAAAATAATTGAGCGTTTTAGCTGTTTAAAAAGCTGGTTTAATGTCATGTCACATGTTTGATGTCACACTGGTCGCAATAAATGTCTCGGAAACTAAAGCATATGCATAATTCCCTTTTTGTCGTAGCTGACAAAAGTGCTGTATGTATCTTTGTTTGTTTCTTTGTTTTGCATAACCAGTAAATATCCTTAAGGTGTAACGCGCCAGTTCTGTACAATGATGGACCCCTACACTAGCTCTGTTCGATCTTAAGCATGCTCGAGGTGTGGCTAGCGCTCTCCTCAAACACGCCCCACGAGCCTTCGGCTTTACGTTCCATCCGAGAGGACGTCCTGAACCGAAGCTGAATACTCATTTTCACCTGAGACGAGTGAGGAAATACGTGTTAGTGTTTCCAAGGGCACAACATTTGGGGTCTGCTAGGGATTTGAATCCGGAACCTTTAGATTCTGAGTCAACAACTCTAACCACAAGGCCACGACAGGGCGTGTTTAGCTTAGGGGTTTGTCCTCACGAGCAGGTATTCGGGACCTTTCTTTGGTTGTGGACGATAATATTTCAATGTCAAAGGGCGCAAACGGTTCTATCAAGCTTTGTGACCATTTAGAAAAACGTTAAATGGATGAACATACCGTTATTCAAAAGATAACAGTCAAAGATGATGGTACTACGTTTTGAAACGTTCTAGACGTCTCTGTGTATGTTTGTAACGCACGGCATAGAAAAAACTTCTCAGTGAATCTGGATCAATTCAATGTTACAACTGATATACAAAAAGTAAGTACATGTATTGTATTTTTTCGTAGCCTAGCATATATGTGGATAACTCTTCAGTTCTGATACTACGTAATTGCCAAGACGCGGCCCAAGTTCTGATCGAGTTCTCTGACATCAACAAATTTAATATCATTTTATCATTTGAACCCCGAGTACTTTGCTGTAATAATCGATTTCCTTATTTATAAACGGTCACCTTTCGAAATGAAAGTTCGGTCATTTTACGTTATTTTTTTTGTGGCAAGAAGTCGTTAAAACAAAACAAGTTCGGTCTCGTGGCGCGAAGCTCGAGTTCCCCTGACGCGGTCTGCGCACAATCGGAGCCGCCTTATTCCGCAAAGTTCCGCCAGTATAGCCTGATCATATCCCTGCACACGTCTTGCAGGAAGGAAAGTA
The DNA here is from genome assembly GCF_035083965.1 of Branchiostoma lanceolatum. NCBI lineage: Eukaryota > Metazoa > Chordata > Leptocardii > Amphioxiformes > Branchiostomatidae > Branchiostoma > Branchiostoma lanceolatum. The sequence goes on from NC_089739.1 coordinate 5,768,306, forward strand.
AGTGGTCTGTTGGGCGTTGATAAGAGCCAAGACGGGGGATCAAAACTTGTAGTTCAGTTGAAGTTCCGCCCCTTGTAAAAAAAAAAGATGATGACGGCCAGTTTCGGATCCACTGAGAACAACTTTCCCGAATGTATTTTTCAACTTGTAATTACGTTGCACAGACGACTTTTAGAAAATAGTAGGCAACCTCTCCAACCAACTTACAACTACAAATAACCTTGCTTACGACTAACAGCTGGCGTGTTACGCTGAATGGCGGTTATACCGGCTATATAGATACAGATACAGACTGATTACGAACTGAGACTAAGTATGGTCTGGGGAAAGTCCGGAAGCCATATGGTCGGCTCTGTGTGACATGGGCTTGAGAAAGCGTCTTGACATTGATAAACTATTGATTGCTTATTGTTTAATTTCTCGATCGATCAATCTGTTGATTCATTGACTGATTGCAAGTAAGTACGGTATCTTATCATTTTTTATTCAGGCGAGTACATACTATAAAAATTGAAATTTTTGCGGTTGACATAGTTTCTTGCATAGTGCCTTGGCAACGCGAAATCATGTTTTGTTTTTCAAATGCAATGAAAACCGCATTTCCACTAATATCTCGAAATCGTATCCCCGCAAAATTTCGAAAATAATAAGATTTACAGTAGTGACTGTTTTTTTTTTCTTTAAACTGCTTTATACCGTACCTGTCTCAACGTGTCCTAAATTCAGACCACTCTTTTATATATCTGTTGACAGCTATAGATGGATTCAAATTAGGCACAACCAACAACGTCGGTGTAAAAATAAACGCACATATTTTTGTCAAAAGAAAATGAAATATAGAACAGTAAGTCACGCCTAATCTGGCTTCAAAAATCTTTGATGGTATGGCAAGGGAAGGATCGTTGTTAAAAAATTATGTTTATGATATTAGGAACGCACTTCAATATCTATAACGATTTGAACAATGCATATTCTAAACGTGTCTGCATAGCAGTTGCTTGAAGCTTTATTGGTGTCAGAGTCACACTGCGTTGTTCTATTCAGTAGATTTTAGACTAGTTCTCTTCCCCACTCTATTACTCTCTGTCTCTCTCTATCTCTCTTTCTCTCTCTCTCTCCCTCTCCCTCTCTCTCTCAGAAACACACACACACACGCGGGCACACACACACACACACGCACACTGTAACACAAACCAGCGCGCGCACACACACACACACACACACACACACACACACACACACACACACACACACACACACACACACACACACACACACACACACACACACACACATACACACATACTGCCATACAAACGCACAAACAAAACACACATAGACACACGACTGACACACTTCCAAGCCCATATGTTGGGAACTTCTACCGGGTAGAAATGAAACGTCCCCCAACATTTCAGGACATTCTCCCCCCCCTTCCTCAACACACTACCCCCATACAGGACCAACCAATCGTACCGTCCGTACTTTAACCGCTTTTGTCAGACATGTTTACCTTGTCAACTTCTATTCATCCCGAATGTTTTGCCGGCGAATGTCGAGCCAGGGAAGCGTGGCGCTGACCACTTACATTTGGCGTAAATGGCAATCGACGGCATTCAGGTCCGAATCGGCGTTACACAAACATCCCGCTGCCTTTATTTTATGTCCGTTCGGCCTTTTCAAAATAATGTAGAGACAAGCTAGCCCCCAGTTTGGGTCAAGTGATTTTCGTAAAAGCCGCTTGACTTCTAGTTTTGAATAGCGATTGTTTGGTGGCCAAATTGTTATTTTGTTTGAACATGCACTTTTGAAATAGAGTGGCGAAATGCTCTATAGTAGAGGCCAATACACTGAAACAGGTGCCTATGTATAACGTTACTTGTACTAGATAAATGTTCTCTTGTCCATCCTAATTAGAAACCATTGTCTGTTAGAGATATTGGAAATCAATTTTTTATTGGTTGGAAAATAATTGTTCTTCATTTTGTTTTCCACAGCTCGGCAACTTCGTCATTGACAGGCCACACGAAGATGACCGAAGAGGGCCGATCTTTCCCGACGATGGGACACCCCTATGCCGACGAGTGCCGATCGCTTCCGACGTGGACCTCAGCGTTAGTCAGTACGACAGAACGCGATTAGCTCAGGCGTGCAACGGACGGTCGGATGTCGTCTGAGGGAAACGTCAATCATTACCGCGGTTGAGGTCGGGCTTGCCTGGACAGAAAAGACTTCCTGGTCTTCTTTCCCTATCTTTCAGTGCTAAAATTCGCGCCATTAACTGTTTGGTAGTCAGACATTTTCCCCTGTAAAATCGTCGTCTTTTCAGCTATCGTTTGCTGGTACCATAGATAACTAAGGGAAATCCTTAAATCCAGCGAGGATTTGTACAGAGCATGCTTTCCGGGTAGGATTCAAGAGGACACGGACACAAACATCTCAGCTAAAAACTCTGAGAGAATTTAAGACGACAAATTTGCAGAAAGAACGAGAGCTATGGAACAAGAACAAATGAAGAACGGGTCTGAGGTACGTTTTGATCTATAATCTGTTTGTTTGTAGTATCTTCCTAGTATTGATTTGTAGTATTGTGTGCCCTTAGCATTTGGTAGGGGGTGAAACTATGTAATCGTTCAGTTGGTGGGGCTTGTTTTTATTCAGCTAAAACCGCTTATTGTTTTCTAATGTGTTTTGCAATAGAATTTGAAAAAGACTTAAGATTTGCAAGGGTTTTCGTGAAGGTGTCTTTCATAGGAATGTTACTTTGGATCATATAGGGGTTTTGTGAATAGGAATAATAGTTGAGATTCCATAGATTTACTTCACAACGTTTGGAACTCAAGAACCCTACATGAGCCAGTCTTTACTGACTCATGAATATACGCTACCTTTTCAATATTTTCTGGCTGTCCGATTTTGTATTACATAACCTTCGTACTACTACAGTAGCTAGATTGTAGCGGTATTTTTCAGTGTTAAGATCTGACCTTTATACACACAACGTATAAGGCTTCGTATGTATATAAACAGTATCCTAGTATTTGTACGTAAACAACAAGGATATCGGAAGACACCCATATGTAGCTACCACGGCTCACTGGTAGCCTGTATTGGGGATTAATGGATTAAACCGTGTTAATCTAGCGTGTAATCGTTTCTGGATTATCGCAAAAGCTGGCATTACAAGGCGTAATCGTCTTTTAAACCAGATGAAAAACATTTGTGGGAAAAACTGGAGTTACTTATATTAACAAACAAAATAACGTTACGTATGACAAGAGAATGTTCATGTAAAGTTAGATTGTTAGCATCTTTTATTATGTAGTGGATGCTGTCTTTGAACGTTTTTTCTACCCAACTTTTTTTATTTATGTAACTGTACAAGACCCCTCTTGGGAATTGTAACACATGGCAAGACAACGTTAGAAAAAAAAAAGTTGTAAATAATGCAGAAATGTCCCTGGTATTTGTCGTACAATTTACTAGCGTACTATCTCGATTTGAAGAATGATTTAAAATTCACTTGCGGCCACGTACAAGAAATTCAAACTAGGCGACTGTTTTTAAATTGATTATTTCCAGCTGCTACGTACGTGTGGTCTTCCTGTTCTGTGTGTTCTATTTAGACAGCATTCCTATGGGCAGTGCCGTCACCAAGTTATCGTACATGGATCCGTAATGTTAGCAAAAGGGGGGTTAGTTACCTACGCCTAGGTCGTACCCTGTTTATTTTTTAAATCCAGGTGGCTCCATTGTCCAAAGACCGGCTGTACACGCTTGAACGGTTAATGTTTGGGGGAAATCGAGGTGACAAGGGGTTATCGAATTTTGTACAGGGTCAAAACGTGCGTGCGTTGTCGCGCCTTGCCCTCTTTGACCCAAAGGGCACCCCGCTTTAAAAAAATCGCTTGTCTTTAAACAACCCCCAGTGACCCCGTAGGAAAAGAGGATACAAAAAAAGAAAGACACACACATCTGCTCAGCGTATGGGTGCATTTTTTTGATAAATATCTTTCCAGACTCCGAAGCAACCACGTATAGGACGAAACATTTGGGTTAACACCCAAACCATTTGTCAACTGGCTATCGGGTATTTTTGCTACGTCATATGACGACAGAGAGATTTGGAGTGTATTAATTACAGAATAGTTGCAATATTCGGTGACAAGTTCTTAGATAAGAGGGGGTTTGAATGTTTTTTGACGCCTTAATGTTGTGATTTGGCGGCCAATTTGCTTATGAACGGATCCTTAAGGGTCATACATACGCTGGTCTCTATGGATAGATCGTCAACACCGTATGCAGTATTTCAAATCAAACGACAAAAACACACAATGCGCGCGTTGTTGATTCCATACCCCCTCCCCCTTTTAAAACAAAATTCAGTCACCACCGAAAAAACCCTTTCAATTTTTACTGGAATGTGAAAGTTTCCGTAGGTTTTCAAGTGGTCCGTGAAAATTCTAACGGGGTTTCTTTGGATTGGCTGTGTGTTTAACTGGATGGCTAGCTTTCTAGGGCTTTCTCTACTACCGTGAAATTAGTGTCAAGGGGTTTAAATTTGTTGTCTAAAACTAAAACTAAAGTGACATTTGTACACGTAGCCCATTTCTAACAACGCCGTGTATGATTAGACTATATTCAAGTGTATCACGTTTCTTTTACGAAGTTTTCACTGTCTTAAGTAATACCGGATTTCTTTAAGATTATACGTCTGGGAGCGGGAATTTTGCTTGGGAGGTCGCAGGTGCCTTTGAGGCGAATTGCTGACCCGTATATAATAGCTGTGTAAACGAAGAGTTGCACCCTAGTATTACAGGTCGGTTTTACAAAGATCTGGAGAGTAGAAGGGTCAGGCTGGAATGTGCTCTCACATCTGTCCGTTTGGGTAGTGCACGTGTTAGGGGGTAAAGGGGTCAGGTCAGGGTGAGGGGTTAGGGGACAGAGCAGGAAGAATTTTGGGGAAATGAGCTGAAGATATTAACATAATTTTAGGTGCCATTTTTTTTTACAAACATTTCCGCCGTCCTTCTCAAAGTATACAGGTGATTGCCATTTGGGTGTCTTCCTGCACAGTTGAATGCAAAGAACGAAAGAGAAAGGAAAAGAAGAAAGACATGTTTATGCTATCAGTTGAAACGAAAAGGATCCAATATCCATTTAACCAATTCTTTCTCCACTAGACACACACACACATACACACGCAACCATACACACGCACAATAAACAGAAACACGAACACACACACACACACACACACACACACACACACACACACACATACACACACACACATGGGCACACTCGTAAACAAACACTAAACAGAAACACACACACGTGCACACGCACACATAATGACCTTCTTACATACACAACACACACACACACACTACTCACAGACGATTGGCCCTAATTGACTGTCATATTATGTTACAGACGTACTGTACTGTTAGCCAATATTTCTTTAATGGTAGATAGAATTTTACGATTTTCCTATTTCGTTTTTGTATGTTGCAATAGACCGCATAAAAGTAAGTGTACTTTTGGTTGCGTCCATAAAGTTTGTACGTTATTGCACCAAGGACATTATATAGGACACACACACCCGACACATACACGTGCACATACACAAACGCAAACGACATTTTTGTGCCAATGTCCTCTTCGCTAGTCGACGTAGATATTGTACCCTCTTTCAGAAAAGCACGTCTTAGACAGGAAGGTTGAACACATGTGACACACACTCACCTTATCTTCCCTTAGAAAAACCGCCGCCCTGTCACAGAATAATTTATCACAGTTTCTATTCAAAACCGTGACACCACATCGTCTGAATACTCAATCGATCAGGGACGTACTTAAAGAGTCATGTTTAATATTTTATGACCCCTTTTATGGTGACTCAACTTATTGCGCGGTTTGCAAAAAATTGGTAGCTCAAGTCATGGGAAATGGGTTGGAAGTCTATTGATGCCAGAAGAGGTGTCGCGGCCAATTTGCGTCGGGGAGAAACTGATGAAGTATGAATGATTGCATTATCTTGCCCAGTCTGTCCTGACGACATGCATTAAGCGTATCTTGTCAGGTAGACAGGAATGTCTCTGTAGATCAACTGGTAGCAGCCTCACAGTTGAGCTCCTGGTTCCGATTACTTATTGTAATTTGGAGACCCTGGGTCAAGTCCCGGGGTCAGGACATCTCGGTTGAGGCTGCACCCGTCTTTCGGAAGTGATGTTAAATGTGGGTCCCGTGTTCAAGGAGGTGCCTTGAGTTAAAGGGAGGGTTAGCTCCCTGTAAAAATCTACCCTGCTGCAGAAACAGCAAGGAAACTTGATGTGTGTGTCTATATGCCACTAGACACTACAATGTTTACAACGACAACAACAACATTGTCAAGAAGACAAACTTTGTGACCGAGAAAAGGGAGAGGGGAAAGACAGAGGTCTTCAGTTGTCAATCAAATCGTGATGTATCATGGGAGTTTGAATGTATTTATATGTATGTTGGACCTGCATCTTATTTTTTCTTTTCCTTTTCACATAATATTGTTCAAGACGTATCAACAAATCCCAAACAGAAACTTAAATAAAAAGATATTGTGTTCCATGTGCCTGAAGTAAACAACAGATAAATAAAAGCATACAAAGATGTAGCACCTAAAATGATACAGGTTTTATACTATCAAAACTCTAACGGCCTTGAAACTTTTAACTCTGATGAAAAAAGTGCATGCTCTGTACAAAAATCAAAGTCAAATACTAAATGAAATATACATATTGTATCAAGGAATCGTTCTTAACAAAAACAAAAATGTAAAAAGATGTAACACCTAAAATGATGCAAGTTTTATACTATCAAAACTCTAACGACATTTAAACATGTAACTCCGATAAAAAAGTGCATGCTCTGTACAAAAATCAATGTCAGATACTGAATAAAATATGCATATTGCATCAGAAACCGTGCTTTACATAAATCACAAGTTGAAAACACCATTGGCTTTTTATGGACCACACGAATTACTCTCCAACCAAAGTCCTTGTATATAACGTTTAATACACGCAATGATTTCACCATAAAAACATTTATCTTGTGAGCTATTCAGCAAATGCATCATTATGACATGTGGCACGGAAATTAAAAGTGCAATGGGAAGATTTTGGAATGCAAGTATTAGGAAGCACTTTTTAAAACGTGATCTTTTATACCATATCATAGAAATGTTGTTGCATGCTAAAATGTTCCCCACTCTAAACGATAAAAATATCAAACGTTTTCGTGCCACGTTATAATGCTATTTTAGGCACGTATCATTGACAAATTATCGTGTCTTTCAACTTGAACTGTATGTCAATATATTATTGTATGATTCGGACACATTTCCGATAGCTCCACCTGCAAAATATCGATCTCTTCGTTTGACGAAATGCAGGTCAATTAAAAAGAAACAAGAGTTCAAAGATCTCATACCTCCGTGAAATATCTAGAGTTTCGAGAGCTTGCGTCTCGTTTAATTGCAGGTCATAGAGTATGCAAATAAGGGAATGATATGGAATATATATAACTGGGAAAACACAGACAGACCAAAACAAATACCAGATTTTGAATTAGTATCCTCTTCCATTGACCTGGAAAGTCCCTCATGACTGATAAACGACAAGTTTTGCCAACTGTGAGCTCGATTTCCTATCACTCCTCCCTTTGCTGTGACACCATACTCTCACTCAATTCCTGCCACTCCACTGACACTGCGTTGAAATACACACGAACACAAAAGAACAACACAAATATCCAGACACAGCATAAACAGCACATATATCCTGTGTCTTGTTGGTATATAGATAAAAAGAATAGGACGAAAAGATGGCCCCACGATTTTGGTCGTTTGAAAACGACGTCATCATTTCTTCAACGTTATACCATGCACTTCTGCAGTGCAGCATTGGATTTATGGAATCATTGCGAATTTAGAAGTTTCGGCAGTGATTTATCAAAATGAACACACAAAAAACAATAACACAAACAAGAACTTAACACTTGCGTTTACCTCCAAAAAGCTTTTCACAGCATTTTACACACAAAGAGTTTATTTTGTGTGAAGAGCACATATTGTTCTGAAGAGCCACTTGCACAAAGCTTGTAGTGAGTTCAAGTGGAAGCGCGCGCGAAATTTCAGACGATACCTTCGTTGCCAAGACAACGGCACGAGACGACAAGTCACAATACTTGCAGTGTCAAGGGTGTACTTACCAGTCGTTTGTAACGTATTTTAGGCCGCAGCAAATACATTGTATGGATCACATCCTCTGCAGACTCTAAATTCAATGCGGGAGAGTGAAAATGATAAACAAGATGCCTCAATTTTCAAAATAGAGACCATAAACGTTGTAACAAGAACTGAAGCGATGGTGTCACAGCCAACATGTCTCTTATTCTTTTATTCTAGAAAGTATCACTTTCCAAATGTTCTATCAAAGACAAAGTAAAATCTTGCTGTGCAACAATCTTTAAAGTTTAAACAATTAGCCTGATATTTCAAAAGATATATAATTGGCTCTTATCGATCTGCCTGTTGTTGTTCAAACTAAGACGACAGTGTTACACGTAAACATTGATACAATAAGAATCTCGTTAACGTAAACATCAACCATTAACATGGCAATTGAAGAATGCAAACCACATTGTTTAACAGTATTGTAGCCCTTTTGCTAAGATACATGACATGCTTGTGAAAAAAACTTCGTCCCATGATACTTAATCAGACGTCATATTAATTAGGTCAACCGTTTTATTATCAGATTCACATTTATCTAGTGTAATCGGAAAGTACACCTGTAAACGCTGCGTTGGCTTCTGAGCGTTTGTTCAGTAGACGATACGATAGCAATAGGAAGATAAGAAACTATATTACTTGATTTAGCTGTTTGAAGAGGAATTTAACTCCAAAAGCAGGTGTTATTTTCTAAAAGACGACACCGCTATAATTACAAAATGAGCAAAATTTTGTTAAGATTTTATAACAAATATCATAAACACTTATCGTCGATAAGAGACCATCACAATCCAATAACTTAAAATCGGCCCCAATGCAGATATACAGATAATGCTTGTGACTATTTTTTTCTACATTTTGCATTTTTTGTTGTTATAAATTTCCTCCCCGCAAACTGCCCGACCGGGCCCCGGTTTAGACATGTAACAATGGCATTACCACAGATTATACAAAAGCCATGCGCTAAGCCGTTACTTTACCTCAAAAACATGTCCACCCTGACTATCACTAGGAGAAGTGTATCGTTTGGAGCTATTTTGTTGACACAAAGCGCCCTCCACAGAGTAATAAACACTCGGACAGTTTTCCAAGGAGGCACAAGGAGGTGTCCATGTTTGCCCGAGCATACTTTACACAGGTGTATAAACAGGGCAAACACCGTGGAAACAAAATGGCGGAGCCGCCATGTTTTTAAATCTCCAAGCAGATGTATGGTGTTTTGGCAGGTTCAATCTGTAGAATTGATCTTTGAAATAAAAAGGTTTGCACAGGCTCTCTCATATATTTCCTTTGTGTACATGTGTATTCTTATCATTTCGGAGACCCATTTTTCTTATTACACTATAGGTAGATATGATTTCATTAATAGACGGGTCCATATACATACATGTATACCTCTTTTGACGACTTTTGTAAGTTTCGTAGCACTTATGGGGATTCCGAGAGCCCAATTTTTACATCGCCATATTTGGCATCGAAAACTCTTGCAGTAGCATCGTGTTTTTTTTCCTCGAACATTCTACTTTGCTATAGTATGAAAAGAGAAAATTTCGCTTTTTTCGGTGCAGTCAAGTCGCTTGAATAGTTTATGCATGTGCATATCCTGTGGAAATGTCTATTGCTTGAATGACTAATTGATTGATTGATAAGTTAATGTTAAATCAAGTTATGATTAATTAGGTGATCATTTACTTATCTAATTGATTAAGTAGATGAGTGAGTGAATTATGGGTTTGTCAATCGGCAGTGATTGATTTGCCTGGATACTTGATTGATTGATTGATTGATTGAATGAATGGTTGATTGGTTGACTGATTGATTGATTGATCGATGATTTATTTAACTGCAGGTACAGTATATGGATGTGCGGACCATCACGCCTGCGCTGTTCGGGGTGGTGTGTTCCTTCGCCATGATGGGAATGATCCTGGCGGCCGCCATCTTGGTTTTCAACATCAAACTTCGACAGCAGAGGTAGCTACATTAGCTTTGTTTATTGTGTATTGCCTGTTTGTGGTGTGTATTTTCTTGTGTTCGTTCGTTTGTATTATTGGTAACAGGTAAACAGAACTATATGAAAAATAAGACCGCAGTATTTCTAAAAATGATGATTTCCAAGGTAATTGTTATTATATAATAGCAAAGTTCCTTTCTATACGACTTTATGAATGTTGTTTGGTATGAAAGCAAGACTTACTATTTGTCTTCGGAAAAAAATTAATGTTAACAAGATGAGCTGACTCACCATCAATATGAAATGAAAGTGGAAAAAATGACCAAAATGTTATGTTTGTCGTTGTAAATTACTAATGTAGGTTAATTTATTGGTATCCACTTTTTGTTTCTATGTTACGTTATAGTTGTAGACGGTGACTAAACATATTTCACTGTACATTTTATTCTGTCCATAAAGATGTACAAAACATTTTTTTTCCCTATTTCAGACTTATAAAGATGTCGAGTCCAAACTTGAACAACCTGATAGTTGGCGGGAGTTTGTTACTTTACGGCGCCGCCATTTTGTTTGGCTTGGACCGTTCGGTTGTTGGAGGATCTGACAGAGCCCTTCTGCATTTATGTCAGGTGAGGGAAAGAGGGAGCGAATGCCTCAGTAGAAAGATGAAAATATGTTTAATAATAAGCACACAATATTCTATAAACGTCTTAAAAACGGTGAGCATCTTGTTCGTGTTAAAATGCAACAATTGTGGCCTGCAGACGATTTTTATTACTGATTCGTGGAACGAGAATGTCATACTGACGTCATTTGTGCTCTCCTTCCCAGGTCAGGACGTGCTGTGTGGTGATTGGCTTCACACTTGTTTACGGTTCGCTCTTCAGTAAGACTTGGCGTGTCTACAGAATATTTCGCAGCTCGACAGTGAAGCGTATGGTATGTCCGCTACAACTCTTAGCACCACCGTTCTAACGCGGCCTAAATGTTCAGGTTGCAAGGGCAAAACTTTGATTTTTGCGAGGAAAAGAGCTCTCGTGACAAGGCGCGAGGTTTGAGACGGACAAACAAAATGTTTTGCATACTTTTCACTCGTTTGATGTCTTTGAGAGCGTAACTTCTTTTCATCTTGTCTGCACAAAAAAGGCCACGGTGAAATCAGTTTTCGGGACGACGTAAAAGAGTGTGACAAAACTACAAGCACACGTGTTAACAAAGTACTTCGCACCTTTTTTTCTAAATTGTCGGTACCGTGTCTCAACGTTCGGATGCGGTCAGTTTAGTATGTACGCTCAAGGAGGTCATTTTTCCATCTTTACTTTTAACCACTATATATATTTCACTTTGGAATCTTGAAATTATTACCCAAAAGATTAGTGTCTGTATGAAAATAGGTTTTACCTTTTATTTTCATATCTTATCTTTTTTGCTGCCTTAATTTCTAATTCGTTCGTTTTGATTGAGTAGTTCTGAGCAAAATAAGGACACTAAAATGTTCAAAGCATCGCAGTATCTTTGGCCAGGCTTTAGCACGGTATTCGGACACTTCGCATCCATCGTCAATGCTTTTCAACTTGTCAAAGACCACGCGCGGCAGCCGTCCGATTGTTTACCCTCAGCTAACCGTTAGTAAACATAGCGTCAGGTTCGGTTACGTTACATTTCAAAATACCAGTCGTTGACAAACGACGTGTTGTGGTAAGACACCAACCGTGGGCTACATTCAGTCTTGCCAACGGCTCGTGAAGGGAACATATTTTCGTATAGGTCAAAGTTGACCGTGGTCTTAACAATGGTTGAAAATGACAGCACAGATAATGACTGCTTTTAAGTATTGAAATGCCAAGACTATGAAATATACCTTTGAAATATCATAATTTATCCCAAGTTTGTCATGTTGATTTTGGACTTCAATGGTTTACGGCGTAAAAATTACTGGTTGGATGGAAAATGTCGACATTATCTGGTATAGGGGGGTCGTAAATATTGTCAATTAGGGCTGAATTGGCTGGAGGCGGGAGAAGTGGATACTTTGTACGTCAATCATAGCATTGTCCTAGCTTTGGAACAGTTGAATCGCTTTGAATAATAGAAAAGCAAAGTACATTTCAAACCGTGAATATTCAAGGTCAGTTCGATTGTATACTGTATCCGAAAAGATTTGAAAGCAATTATTTTTCAATCCTATCCTAATTTTCGACAATCTTTTATTTTCTTGTAGGTAATTCGTGACGATAAGCTCTTTGCAACCGTAGGAGTTATTCTGATTGTTGACGTGCTCATCCTTGGAATCTGGCTGGGGCTGGATCCTCTGAAGTGGAAGACTGTAGGAGTCCCTGTGAGTAAGGTGAGTAGGGTCCGTACAGTGGGGATGCCTAGCAAGGTTCAGAAGTAGTGCAGCATTTGTGAGTGGTCATCTCCCCTTGACTAAAAGGTGTTTTAGTGATCAAATACGCATATTGTAAACTAAAGTTGTTTTTTTCAAAGACCAATACAAATGTAGGCTTTATATACAACGTCACCATGTCTGTTATGTTTTACAAGCCCTTCGTGAGGGCAGCCATGTTGGTTACCTGATGCATTCAACAAGTCACACTGTGGTTGTTTGAGAGACCTTTGATTGTTGACACAACATGACGAAAAGATGCATTTTTTTCTTTGCAGTCTACGCTTTCCATGTACTACTATTTTTTCTGTCTTGAAAACTGAAAACTTTTTTGTCCTACAGACATTGGACTCAATGCCCGATGGAATGGCGACAACAGGCGTAGTTTGGGTTCAGAGATGCTATTCCGACAACACAGAAGTCTGGGTCTCAGTATTCTTCATACTGAAGGGCCTACTACTCCTTTATGGAACGTACCTGTCATGGGCAACACGAGGAGTCAATTTTCCCGCCATGAATGACGCCAAACCCATCATCTTGAGTATCTACTGCTGCGTGGTGCTTGTCGGGATTGCCACGCCCCTGACCTTTCACCTTGACCAATGGCCGGACGCGGTGTACGCATGCGTGGCAGGGGTGTTGATCGTGTGCACGACGGTGACGCTGTGTCTGCTGTTTATGCCTAAGGTACGTCATGTGACAGATTGTAAAAGACAACAAGGAAAAGAGGGAGGTGGTCGGGGAAGAGTAAAAAACAAACCAATGGGAAGAGAAACAGAAAAAGAAATGAAAGAAAGGAAGGAAGGAAGAGTCAAAGAAAAGTATCCTTTGAAGGAAGTATTTTCGCTGGATGCAAAGGAACATGAATGGAATGAACGAATGAAAGACAGAACGAAAGATTGGCAGAATGAAATGATATGAGATGGCAAGAAGGAAACTTTGGAAAACGTTCGGAATTCGACTTTTAATAAGGTGGAAAGTTCCTGTATTATGCAACTAAGAAAATGAGGCAGAAACCTCATGAATTGCACTGATATCATATTTTCTTTTGCGCAGGTAAAACTATGGAAGGAATGGGCAAACAACAAGAACTTGAAAAGTTTAGGATCGCCTCAGTTTCTCAACAGATCAAGTCACCCGTGTAACAGCCCGCCTAATCCAGCACCCGAATCCCCTGGCGGCCAGGCAAATCACTGCAACCAAACTAAAGATAGCGCCGATGGTAACCAAGCAACGGGAGGGAAAGAGGACGTCGTGTCGTCCAAAAGGGCAAGCAGGACATCACTGATTCTTGACACTGAGATGGCGAAGTTACTGGAGGAGAACCGTACACTAAGAAATCTCTTAAAAGAGGTAATAAGATTTCTTAGAACTTGTTTTCTTGCGCATGACATCAATACACATTGTCTTAAAAAATGATGTCTAGAACTACTGAAGTACTTCTAGTACTATGGTTGTTATTCAGAACCTTACTGTACAAGGCGCTGACAGTGGTACTGAAAAGCGTTCCGAATAACGCAAGGTATTTTAGAAATAAGAAGTAGATTCATTAACCGCAATATTCACTCCTCAAGAAAAAGAAAGTTTACAAACATAGTCCAAGCTTATCTTTTCATATTTGATTGTTATTAGTTATGTGTATTCTAAGCTTATCTTTTTCTATCCATGCATCTATAGAAGGAAACCAATATCAAGGCCTTGCAAGAGAGAGTGTCGTCAGCGAAGGATAAACTTCTCAACCTAGTGGCCCAAGTAAACCCAGATAGCGGGTTTGAATCCGCTTCAACGGTACAACGTGAGGATAGCGTCGACACCAACAAAGAAACTACGAACAAAATGACAGCCATGTATCCTGGGGGTCAGAGGTCAGCTCATGCGCATGCGCCGTCGAGAGACGTATTAACCCAGAGGCATGACGGGAAAGGAAGTGTTAAACTTTCCTCTACCTCTTCAGACACGAGTAGCTTGTCTTGTACCAGAGAAACGGCGGTGAATTCCCCTGCGAATGGCACACCGAGCAGAACACTGCGGTACATCCAAGAGCAAGGAAACGCCATCGCGGAGGATCTCAAATACGCGGACGGCTTGTTCACGATGTCGTTGGACACCGACGGCTATCCGCCGCGAAACGGCGACCGTGATTTGTACGACTTGTACCGAAGCGAGGGGGCCTGGGACGATTATTACTACGACCTCTCCGACTCGGATTTATCTGTTTACGACATGATGTCGGAAGACTGTGACAGAACGATGACGTATGGCGGGAGAACGCAGTCCACGATCCTGACCGGCAGTCAACTGTCGCCCGTGTTTACCGGCATGGGAAACCCCAACTTTAGATCACGTGACAGCCTCTCGTCTCTGTCGTCTGATGATGACGATGACGACGACCTGTTGAAATTTTTCCCGCCGCCTCAGTCTATTCTTAAAAACAACCCCATTGGAGCACGTACACAACCAACGTCCACTAAACTACAAACAGTAGCTTCTATAAACTCGGCAAAACCGTTTTCAAACTCGTACAGTATTAACTTATGGAATAACATAAAGAAAGGCAGAGCCTCAAATAGCGTAGAATGCAATGTCAAACAAACAGGTAAGAGTACGGAGTTAGTATTGTCGCCTGTAGCATTTTCGTCATCGTACCAAGACACTTTAGTATGAATGAGAAGTTAATGTTTTATGGTGTAGTCTTCTCTTTAAGATCATGAATGTTTTCATTCCTTATTCGAGTGGAAGACAAACTTAAGCAACATACATTTTTGCTGTAATCATTACCTGTTTATGGATAACAAAACTATTTGTACACAACTGAATGTTTGTACCTCGCCAACGTTTTGGTGACACTTTTTCCTAATGACAATACTGACTGGGTCTACTCCGCACTGCAGCTAGGTGTCGCTGCTGCACTGTGAAGAATGTGGTCCCAAACGTGACCAGCGATTTTCCAACCTATTACCAACCTGATGGAGCTATTCACGGAATGCCTGTTTATACATTTGGTTATCAATATACATATTCTAAAACTTCGATTAAAAAGCGATGTACAATGCAGACTGTGTTTCATCATCTGTATACTTAGTATTTCTAAAGTGTTTTGAAAGAAAGTTGATTGATGTTCTACATGTACGAGATTATGAATGAATAATCATTGGGGATGATTCAAGATCCACTGGCCCACTATTCACGGATTGCCTGTTTATACATTTGGTTATCAATATGCATATTTTATATTTTGATTAAAAAGCGATGTACAGTGCAGACTGTGTATCACCATCTGTATATTTCACCAGCTGTATAAAGTATTTTGAAATATAGTTGATTGGCGTTCTACATGTACGAGATTATTATGAATGAATGATCATTCCGGATGATCCAAGATCCACTGGCCCACCGTCAGGTACGCCGGAAACGTTTCCTCGGCCGTGGGTATGATCTGGTCCGCCGGGAGGAGGAAGCCGTACCGGCCGGTGTCGCGGAGTTCCACGGTGTAACTGTAGGTCACGCCCGCCTTGTCATAGGCCCAGTCCCGGGCACCTCCCGACACGGCATCTGTTATACACAGATAACATAACGATTCATTCGTTCTTTCGTTTCTCTCATTCATTCGTTTATTTGAAAATATCTGATCTGCTACCGACCTGGTACTAATACCTTGAACCCAACTGGGTAGTGAACCAATAGAAAATCATTTAGGGTATAGGGCGTATTCAGTCACGTGACCCTCCCCCTAGCAACGAGCACTGGCGGCCATGTTGGTGCTCACTTGATAGTGGAGCCCTATGGAACTCTCCGTATAAATAGCAGATGTTTTCTACGCCATTCACAATTTCCCTTCGAAACGTTTTGTCTCACAATCATGGTGTTTTGCCTCGTGGTCAGATGTTTGATTGGGACTGATAAAGCACACACTGATCGGGTAACAGTAAGATTGGTTTGGCGTTTCTCGTGTAGGTAAGGGAACATACGAAGGGACTAACGACTGAAACAGAAGTGGATTTCTGAAATACGAAAAGCGGATCTAAATAGTTGAAGTTTGAGAATCAACGTGAGTGTATGGAAACCTTTGTATCTGGTCGAAAAGCAAAATACAGGCCCGTTGTGTAACACAGTGGCGGCACCGTGAAGTCGTTGCTTGATATACGTTCATTCATAAACTGGGGGTCTTTCAACGTCGAACTTTCCCGATCATAACGTACTCCCTGTCAGCAAAATTTCTCACGACACTCAAGACACTGTACTACGTGGTTGCAGGCCTTGGAACACTTGTATGCTGTGAACTGATTTTATGCGTACTCTGTAAACAGTTTAGCGGCCATGTTTGTAGGCAGCTGGGGAAAACATTTCCTCGCTCGTCGATAATGGGTCATTTCCAGTAGGTGAAATTGGATTTTTGTAGCGAAAAGGATGTGAGGATGGAGACTCTTTGCATATAATAAAACAGCGATCAGACGACTTCGCATTCCTTGGAAATTTAGAGACCGTCGGACACCGAGAAACTTCGTTGCAGGGTGAGCACCAACATGGCCGCCCACGGAGGGCAGGGGTGATGACGTCACGTGAATACGCCCTATATATCTGTATCTGTATCTGTATCTATATAGCCGGTATAACCGCCATCAGGCGTAACACACCAGCTTCGCAGGCACGCGGCGCGGCAGCAGCTGGTCATATTACACCGAACGGTCTGTTACACCTAGTCTTTGCATATCTGACTGCAACCGTTCTTTAAAGCTACTTAGTGATGAAGCTCCTACAGTACTTGATGACAACGAGTTCCATTCTACTATGGTTCTCGGGAAATACGAATTTTTGAACACGTCAATCCTTGGCTGATAACTCTGGTACTTAAAAGCATGACTATTTCTGGTCCTCTTCTGAGCTGGCATTAGATACTTATCAGTCGGTACGTCCACAAGTTTATTAGTCATCTTGTACATCATGCAAAGTCTGGACATTGTTCTCCTGTCCTCAAGTGACATCCATTGCAGGTCTGCTTTCATTTTTGTTACACTGGCGCCCCTTTCATAGTTGTTCGTGCAGAATCTGGCAGCTTGGTTCTGCACCCTCTCGAGTTTATCTATATCCTTCTTTGTGTATGGATCCCAAACTGTTGCAGCATATTCAAGGTTTGGTCTTACTAGAGACGTGTATGCAAGTGATTTTACCTTTGCTGGGCATGCCCACAAATTACGTTTGATCACTCCCAATGTCTGTTTAGCCTTAGTTGTTACTTTGTTGATATGGGTGTTCCACTTTAGCCCCGTTGTTAATGTAACGCCTAGGTACGGGTGGCTCTTTGCTGTTGCTAGAGCCTGTCCACAGAACTGGTAGGTGGTTACAATTGGGTTTCGTTTGTTTGTTATATGCATGATGTAACATTTTTCCGGATTAAACTGCATTAGCCATCTGCTTTGCCATTCTTCGAGTGTGTTCAAATCTTCTTGCAAAAGCTGTGAATCACTCTGTGTGGACAACTCTATATATAACAGGCAGTCATCGGCAAATAACCTAACATTTGAATCAAGCTGGTCTGGTAAGTCATTTATGTACAGGAGGAAGAGTAACGGTCCCAGAACAGTTCCCTGTGGTACGCCTGACGCAACTCTAACTGGAGCTGAGGCCTTGCCTTCTACCACTACCGTCTGTTCCCTATTGGTCAAGAAAGCCTTCAACCAGTTTAGTGTGGTGCCTTGAATTCCATAGTGCTCTAGTTTAGTGATGAGTCTGCTATGTGGGACTTTATCGAAAGCTTTAGTAAAATCAAGAATTGCTAGATCTACCTGTTTTTTACTGTTCAGTGCGCCAGCTATGTCATGAGCTGTCAATATAAGCTGTGTTTCTGTGGATCGCTTTGCTCTGAATCCATGTTGGTAGTCAGTCAATATGTTGAAACTTTCTAAGTGTTTCATGACATGACTATGGATAATGTGTTCAAGTAGTTTGCAGGATATACAGGTCAGTGATACAGGTCGGTAGTTGCCGGGGACAGCTCTATCTCCCTTTTTAAAAATGGCACATATATAGATGCGATGCTTAAACTAGATGCAGTTGCAAATGGTTACATATCATTGCGTCTGGACCTTTACCTACTTACAGTGCTTCATAACTATTACACAAAACTTTTGTGGGATATGGTTGGCCGTATGATATGGTTTCAAGACAAACAAAACAAAACAAAACACAATCAACTTACAGAGAATCTCGATGGAACGTCCGACCCTGTACTGAACACCATGCACAGCCCTGCTCGCACTTTCCGCTGCTAAAGCCATGGCGTTCTGAAATGGCACACACAGGCAAGGTTATCTCACTAAATTGTGTAAGACATTCCCAAAGTGGCGCAACATCTTTTTTTTTTAAATCGCCATTGGCAAGACAGCACAAATGGTCGCATAACGGCGCAATCACTGCAAGCCTCTTTCTGTTGAGTTTTTGTATCACTGTAAATTTGTTTTTAATTCAGTGTGGCAACACTGCGATTTAAAATAAAGTTATCTTGCATATATATAGTCGAAACTGAGAATGTGACATTCCAGGCGCGGCCATTTTGTTTCTAGAGGTCGCGAAGTTGGCGCAATTTCCTGGCGTAATTTAGCGCAGTTCAGTAAGATACTGGCTCGCTTGAATGCCATAATCTATTTTTGCCTGCCTAGACAGCACAGAAAATTATTCCTTCCAAATTGGTAGAGCCGCCATTTGGGATTTATTAGCCAAACCAAATTGGCGGCGGCTAGTGGTACTAGTATCTACAAGCTGTGACGTCACGAGCAATCAACCAATCAACGACGTACCTGCAGATGGTAGTGAGGCGGGCGTGCGTAGTCGAAGCCCCAGGGACTGATCCACAGCTGGCTGTAGGAGTGCATGGCTAGGTACACCTTGATTTCCGGGTGGTTCAGCACAAAGTCGGAAATGCCCCGTGTTTCCGGTTCGGAGAACGGCGCCATGCCGTGGTAGATGATCGAACATGGGTCGGGACTGGCGCCCGTTTCTATTTGTGATTAAAAGACAACGAAAAGGTAGGTCTTAGCGTTGCCGTTTATTGCTAAATTCAGAAGAAAATGCATTAAGTTTCCGTGTTTTTTCTTCTATCATGTCATGTTTACCTCCACGGAAGGGAAACATATTTTTGCTCCGTTTCTCCTTCTTCATGCTCTTCCTCTTCTCTTAATAACAAATAAGGTCAATGACCTTGATCAGACAGCTGTCACCATGGTTACTGGTAAAGTAGCAGACACCCCGTGGTGTTCGATTACATTATGTAGCAAGTGGCAGGACAGAGCTGGAGGGGCTGGTCACCATGTATACCAATGTGTTTTGAGTAACAATAATTAACATAGCAGTGGTTTGTTAGACTAGACCATTTGAAGATAAAACTTACCGGCAAAGTGGTCGTCCCAGTTCCTATTTAAGTCCACACCGACGCATGGACCCGGCTGGGTGGACCGGTTCTTCCGCCATAGTCGGTTCTAGGAGTTATGATGAATATCTACAGTACAGATCTCGTTTAACTTCCCTTCCCACGCGTTTTACACGCATTTTCTGACGCTTGTTGATTATAAATCTGGTCTTAGTTTCGATCGTCCATACACTATGTATAAGTAAGGCCGCAGGCCGGGCAATGGGCGTGTCTTGAACAGTTGAAAGGCCCGCCACACGCGTGTGAGCCCCGCCCAAAACTTCGCACACGAGCTCGCACGCATAATGAAAACGCGTATACACGCATACATACGAGATTGAAACGAGAATGGCATGCGCTTTAATCTGGAATCGCACGACTTTTGCACGAGATTAAATTGCGTGTGCCACGACTTTTGCACGAGATTGGCACGACTTTTAAACGCGAGTTGCACGCGTGTCGATGGGAAGTTAAACGAGATCTGTACTGTATGTTATTTATTCCTATGAACAGTAAACCAAACAAGACATGCAGATTGACATAAGAACGTCAAACTCCTGTCGTTATATGATGATACAAAATTTGGCCATTTCATACCATTTCACGCACTACTGTATACTCTACAGTAGTGGGTCACCTATTCTGAGGAAGGCTTACTCTCCAAGCAGAGGATGGGTTCCGGCAGGTTTTTGACGTGTTTTAGGCGTTTTTGTCGGGCTTTCTGCTTTGTCATTTTTTGTAAAAGTAGAAAGTCCGACAAAAACGCCTAAAACACCCCAGAAACCTGCCGGAACCCATCCTTTGCTTGGAGAGTAAGGAAGGCTGTGGAGTCAGCCTAACCATCGTTTTGTACGGTTTGAAACAAGGTAAAACTGGATTTAGCATCTCTGCCTACCTCAGGCGCCGCCCAGGTGTAGATGTAGCCGTCGATATTGAAGACAGGTGTGAAGTACCAGTCGAGTTCATCCAGCAGTCGTGTGACGGTTGGATCCGACCCGTACTGACGGGTGAACTGGCGAAACAGTACGATTACTGAAGGCATGGCCTGGGACGTAGATGATCTCATGCGTTCCGTTTAAAGCAGGGAAATTTACAGAGATTAATAACTTCATCGGTTTTCCGTGAATAACTTCAGGTTGGAGAATGACTGAATAGCAAAGTTCTTTTATTCACAATGTAGTATTGACAAGAGCCAACGTTTCGATGACTGACATCTTCATCAGGGCAATACTGACTGGTTCACCGTGCACCGACGCTAGATGTTACTACTAACAATGTAGTCCGAAAGTATTGTTACATTAATAGATGTAGCAAAAGATAGCACTGTTAACAGTAACGCCTAGCTTCAGTGCACATTGAAGCAGCCAGTATTGCCCTGATGAAGATGACAGACAGTCATCGAAACGTTGGCTCTCGTAAAATACTTGGTTGTGAATAAAAGAACTTCGATATTCAGTCATTCTCCAACCTGAAATTATTCACGGAAAACCGATGAAGTTACTCATCTCTGTGAATTTCCCTGCTCTAAACGGAACACATCTACGTCCCAGGCCATGCCGGTATCTGCTATTTTGATGAAAGAGTCGACAAGTTGGCAGCATACGGAGAACTGGATCAAACAGCATCCGATGTGCTAAACATCGTTGCAACGACCTGCCTAGCCAAACGTAAAAGCCCACCTGGTCCATCTAAAGATTAATGGTAAGGGATCTCAATAGAGGAGAGGGTTCAAAGGTTCTTCATGGGGGAGAGGGATGGTGGTGGTTCAAATGCATAGTTTTCAAATGAACAAAATGCACAATTACCAGTCGTGGATTCAAATCTAAACTTTAACATGATTGGGGAAAGTCACCAGAAGAAGAAATATATTTTCTTGTTCGACTAATAGAAGCAAGCAGATGTGTTTTTATAAACATAATCAAAGAAAAGTAAGGTTTGTGTTAGTGTGTTGTCTTTGTGGTCTTGTAAACCTAGCTCGTCTATATTGTTTAGAAAGACTTTTAAGATCTGTTCTGGATTACCATTTTGTAGTTTTTTTTAGTTGACCCTACAAACGTCATTGTGTTTTTTTTGTTTTGTGTCCAGAAATGCTTCTATGACTGATGATACGTTATGTATAACAAGATCTACTTCGGATCAACTGACCTGATCTATGGCGTACAGAACCGTAGCTGTTGAGATCCACTCCCGACAGTGGATGGCGGCGTCGATCCAGATGGCAGGCTTCGTCTCACCGGAAGTGGACGGCTTTCCGAGCTAGGTTAGTAAGTAAAAAAAAGTGTAGCAAGGCTGAGATGTTCAAAAATTGTAAGCACCGCTATTTCACTATCGCGGCGCCCTCGCTTCAATCGCGCTGCGACCGAGTGATTTCAGATTGATAGAACGCTCAATGAATTCCATGGGTGATAAAACACGAATCTTGTTTGCGCTTTGTGTGTTTTGTTGAATGTCTTTTCAATCCTAACATTTATATTTTACATGAAATTCCAATGATGAAGTCAATAGTTAAACAAGTCCAATTTAGGTCGCTGCGAGGTTGCAGGCCGATCGCCATCTGATGGAATGGGGGGAGGGGGCTAACAGACCTTGAGTCCTTGTTTTTACTAAAAGCATCTACT
The DNA here is from genome assembly GCF_035083965.1 of Branchiostoma lanceolatum. Taxonomy (NCBI): domain Eukaryota; kingdom Metazoa; phylum Chordata; class Leptocardii; order Amphioxiformes; family Branchiostomatidae; genus Branchiostoma; species Branchiostoma lanceolatum. The sequence goes on from NC_089739.1 coordinate 5,790,938, forward strand.
GATGAATGTGCATTGGTCCTTGTGACGTATTTCACAACCTGTGCTTCAAAAGATTATCGCTTCAACCTACCTTTAGAGTTTTTATAGATCGTCCTTCAAAGGTTGCCGCTTCGCTGGACAGAGTCGCGATTTGTGGATAGGTTTGCTGCACGTCCGTTATAAAATCGTCAATCTGTCAAAAATCGAAGGGGTAAAAGTTGTGACATTCAATTGTGTTGAGACAAAGAGAGCAATTAGTATATCATAAAGTAAGAGCCGGAGTTCGATCATGTTGTAAGGGATTGCATTCGTGAATTTTCGGATGGTGACGTAAAGCCGTATGAGGGAGCTTGAGGCGTAAGCCTACAGCGTCAAACCTCTGCACGTAAAAGAACCCAACACACTTAGCGAAAGAGTGGGGGTGAATGACCCGGGGTCCTTGGCTAAATACGCGAGCTGTAGCAAAGCCACGTGCACATTGCACTACTAGCTAACGAAAAAGCATATTGCTTTGTCCTCAATCTGAGGTTCGATCATTTTACCTTTTCTAACGTTTTTATCTTTACCTGCATATTTCTAAATATACAATCTTATACAATCTCTAATCAAACAACCTTATCATAATTGTTATGATTTACATGTTCAATGCACAAAATGCAAAGTGAAAGGAATACAACATTACCTCATTCCACTCGTGATAAACGCTGAAGTCAAAGTCGTTCACCCTTGCCGGCCGTCCAGCAGTTCGCGCCCTGGCCTTGTGGTTGTCCTGCATGTGTTTCTCCACCGCCTGCCGGACGTTACCTATCATGGTGTGGTAAGGAATGCTATGCTGCTGGAGAAGGTCTAGAACAGCCGGCAGGTTGTCTCTGGGTACATGAACATCCACGGTTTGGTTAACGTGGGAAGGTGGTTTCCAGAAGTCCAACTGAAAAAGGAAAGGAACAAGAGATGAGAGAGGCCAGATTTCACCCCTTCAAAGTCCAATCTTCTTGACGAGCATACTTCCAGTGCTATGTAAGATATACCGTAAAATGAGGTTTTTGGAAACAAACACACACACAAACACACACACACATACACACACACACACACACACACACACACACACACACACACACACACACACACACACACGGATTTCAGTAAGGCCTTTGATCGCGTAAGTCATAACGTTGCAATCCAACGCCTGCTTCAACTCGGACTGCGCCCGTCAGTGACGAGATGGATTGTAGACTTTCTCAGCAACAGAAGTCAGGTTGTTCGCTACCATGGAACACTTTTGGACAGCCTAAACGTTACCTGTGGATTACCCCAGGGGACTTTACTCGGACCATTGATATTTCTAGCCTACATTAACTGTGCCGCGCGTCACGCTGCCTCCAAACGCTGGAAATTTGTTGACGACCTGAACCTATTAGAAACAAGGAACCCTACCTCAAGTCCTTCAAACCTGCAACAGGACCTTAACGACTTGGATCATTGGTCTCGCACGAGTCACACGAAGTTACACCCGAAGAAATGTAAAGTGTTACATGTCCAATTCAGAAAGACTCATAGCATCCCCCCTCCTCTTACTGTTAACAACATTGAAGTTATACAAGTGAAGGTGATGAGAGTTTTGGGTGTTATCCTTCTGGCTGATCTGAAATGGAACTCACACGTGGACTCAATGTGTACTAAAGCTAATCAGCGCATGTACTTTCTCAAGAAACTGAAGCACTTCCATCTCTCCATAGAGGACCTGATGACGGTGTACGTTTCCTACATTCGGCCAATTTTGGAATATGCCTCTCCGATTTGGCACCCCGGACTGCCTAAGACGTTAAGTGACAGAATTGAGAAAATCCAAAGAAGAGCCCTGCGCGTCATCTTGGGTGTTGAACACACATCGTACACCACTGCTTGCTCTCTCTTAGGGCTGCCAACCCTCAACTCATGACGTAGAACTCTCACTGAGTCGTTTGCGAAGAAGCTTGTTCGATCAGGCCAATTCCAGCACCTACTCCCACCAACTAGAGGGAACATCAGTGGCCGGCAAACACGGTCGTCACATAAACTTGACACTCAATATGGCCGAACTGACCGGTATATGAACAGTGCGTTACCTTACATGATTCGTATTCTGAACACTTAAGAAATCCACGACTATATGTGTTACAATAAGAAGCTTACCTTGTGTGTATTGTCGTATTTTAACAAGTATTTTTTAATTGTTGCGGATGTAATGAAGTAGTCGTTTTTAAATGAAATTAAATGTAATGTGTCTCGGCAATTCAGCTTAATAGCTGCTAAGAGATCATTGAAGAATAAACCAGTCTTATTACACACACATGAATACTTTCTGCTAAATGTGTTTGGGCAAACGTTTTTTCTAAACATTTCTAATTTTCTTACGCCAATAATAACCTCTGATAAATAAAACGAAAACTCGTACCTGAAAACCTGGCATGTAAACGAGGCTGTCCAACTTGGCAACAGCATCTGGAGTCCCCGGATGTAGCCTCAGCAGTTGGTCACTTACGAATGAATTAAAGAATTGTTTTTTAAATTCAAAATCTTAGATAGCATCTATCAACGATTTTAACAGCTTTGTTGAAAGCGTTAACACCAGATTATTACTATAACAGGTTGATAAATGTACTTTTGATTGCTGCAACTAGCTAAAGAGTAAAAATTATTGTGAAACTTCCCACTATTTCTTTAAAATAGACAAAAAAATGGCAGAACTGTTACGCTCTTGCTGTCGGTGATGCGTTACAAGAGGGCCCCTTTCTCTAAGTGAACAAATAGAGCGAAACTATTTCTACGGTAACGTTGATTATATTGTTATTGCAGTTACAAGAATTATCAATGCCTCACCCTTCCAAAGCGCGGCTGGTAGAATGTCCGTTCGTCTGAGCCAGCACAACGTTTAGAAAAAGTACAAGAATACCTGCCCCAAGTAACGCCATTTTCGACAGTTACTGCTGATCCTGATGCGTTTTTTGAGATGTTTAGATCGCTGATGTTTGCACTATGTTTAGGCTCGACATTATGCAAACAAGATAAAACATACCGATAGCACTTGACCAATGAGAAACTAGGACGCTGTAGTCAAACATGGTGGCAGGTGGTGGGATTCTCATAATTGATGTTTACAAAATGGCGCCGACGGCAAGAAGTATATACATGGAAAGGAGCTATCCGGTCACCATGGTGATTGGGATATGGGATAAGATGGTCACTACTGAAGATAAGTTAAGGGAGGATGTTAGATCTTAAAAAATGACGAACTATGTAGGTTCGAAAAGGGAAGAAAATTTGACAAGAGGGGATGCTTAAATTAAGGCACAAGGTATCGTATATACGTTCAGAGAGAGAGACTGAGAGAAAAAGAGAGACTTAATAATGTTCTCCGTAAGGCGTCATGGAATGACACACACAACACTTTTATACTGCAAAATATATCTCCTTTTTTATTACTGGAAGGTTAGAGTGGGGTAGATATAATATAAACTTTTTTGTTATCTTCGAACCAATTCATATGTCAATATCACAATGTATAATAGAAATATAACATTTATCTTTAGACATGTTTATAAATGCAGCAGTAGAATTTTCAAAATATAGATTCTCTTATCATTAATATGCTCTTTGTCGTAGTAACAGCCGTTGTCCGGGTCCGTGTGACGTCATAACTTGTTGCCGATGGACGTCACCCATGGCCGGTGGTTACCATGGTGACGCCGCCGCCCCCTCCCATCTGCTGCATAGGCATGCCGGCAAACTTCCTCTGGATCGACCGCATGTCCCTCAACTCCCGCGCGAACTGAGTCAAGGTCATACAGGGGCAGACGGTCGAACAGAAGCAATCATGGCAGAAAGAGCCCTGGGAACGAGAATTACACATATCTCTTAGAATCGATGCATCATTCTGATGTTTCTCAGCTCAGGCAAAGATCATTGTTTTAAATCTGCTGTTCGAAGGGAAGACGTCAGGAGGCATGAATAGACTGTTCATTAGCAGTTCCACCAGTAGTTGAGTCAGGATACACCTCAGGACATATCTATGTGCCACTTTGTTGGTCAACTTTTTGCATGAAGAAGGGGGGTTTGAAATATTTCAGGGTTTGGAGGGGCTAAAGTTGCGGTCTACATGTATAAGCGATCACAACTTTCAAAGTGCGCATGTGGACTTGTGATGCATCGTTGTCTACAGAGGGCTACACTTGCTGACTTTTATCATCGTTCGAACCGTCGTGTTGCAAAAGTGCCAAAGTTTACTAGTAAGAAGTCTTCAATTTTGATATAGACTACAATGCATCCTGACTGCACATGCGCACTGTTCCTTTTGACAAAGACCACAATGCATCGTGACTGCACATGCGCACTGTACAATGCATCATTACTGCACATGCGCACCGGTAACAGTGATGTAGCTTATGCATCACTTCCATATGTAAACATCTGCCAACAAAAGTCATTATCCTGAAACAGACAAAAACTATCGTTAATAACAAAAATCACACGTTACTAAATGTATCGAAGGTGGTAATGAGAGCAATACGCACGTGTATGTTTTGTTCTGCCCGCAGCTTGACTCGCATTAAGGTGGAAGTGAGAGGGAACCAAAACGGGCCTTCGCAAAATAAGGTGATGATCCAGGGAGTCTCGTTCATGGCTTGCACCAGGTAACACATGTAGAACGGGTAGCAGAGGCACGAACACCAGCCTGAGGGGGGGGGGGGTTACAGTCAAGAAGGGACATGACAATAAGTCCATTAGTAATTCCGACTACGCATGTGCAGTGTCAAAGGTGAAGGCCCCTGGCTAGTAAACAGTTCTAGTCTCGACATTGTCCATATTTGCATAACAACACCCAGACGGGTTTTGTTAACGTCTCAGATGCCTTTACCTTTGACACTGCACATGCGTAGTCGGAATTACGAATGGGCTTATAAACAAACTTTATCTAACAAGATTAACCTGTAATTATGTAACACATTCAATAGGAAATTTGCTCCCATATTTTCAAACGAACAGTACCAATATTGGTCAAGCAAAAAGTAATCCACCGCTTCTGTGACGTCACTTAATGCAGATTCTCAGATGGAACACGTATCTCGGTGAGCAGTGGGTCAAACGTTGCAAAAAGTCTTTGGCGTCCCCCGTCTTTACTCAACAGCCTGATTGTATTTGGTGTTTATTAGTAATGTTAAATAAAGACATTGTTGTGTTAGAAATTTAAAGTTTATATCTTTTTACATAATGAATTGTTTCAATGTATCAGGGAAATTAGAGTGCATTTTTTAAAGTTTGTAATTATATGATTGTTTTTTATAAATTTTAACAGAAGTCATTTGCTCCTCACATGGCATGTTTGGAGCAGGGCAGCAGCAGCCGCAGCATAGGCCGTACCTCCAGTCACGTGCTCTCTGATTTCCACCAATCGCCACGCCGGGCTGCTGCGTCACCACGGTGGTAGTTTGCTGAATCGGGGCCGGTGGCTGCTGCGGTACAGGTGCATAAACAACGCCCCCTTGCGGAATCGGAGCAGGTTGGACGTAGGCAGGGGGAGGAGGCTGCTGCATGTTGTATTCGGGTGGGAGTTGATGATCGGAACCGTTTATCGGAAACGGTTTGGAATGTTGGAATCCGTCTCCGTCAGGATGTGGGGATTCTACATTGTCGTTGGGGTCAGCCAATCCGTATTGCACATTGACCTCGACCGGATGTGGCAATGGCTGATGGGTAATGACTGGGCTATCTTCAGACATGGCGCCTGACTACAGAAAGTAAAGAAAGTAATTCACATGAAAATACAATTTAGAATTTGATACATTATCTTTTTGCTACAATTATATGCAATTCGTTTTGCATTTTTTCGGAACCATAAAGCGCAATCTTCTGTTGTCCCTAGAATATGGCTGATAAATGATTGGCTGTCATTTAAATCAATGAGTTGGATATAAGCTACTAGAATGTAGCATAACATAACGTCATGCAAATCGTTTAACGTTTGTGTATTGTTGTCGCTTTCTGCTGTCAATATGTCGTCGAAGAATACATCTGATATAGATTATGATGACAGTATTATTATTATTATTATTCATTTACTTGCTTATCGTGCTTTACCATAATAAGTTAGTTCACGGTTGCTACTACTCATGTGCAGTGTCAAAGGTGAAGGCCCCAGAGACGTAAACAAAACCCGTCAGGGCGTTGTTATGCAAATCGAGACAATGTCGAGACGAGTACTGTTTACAAGCCGGGGGCCTTCACCTTTGACACTGCATATGCGTAGTAGCAACCGTGAACTAGCTTATAATGGTGGAACAGGTTTCCAAAGACACCATACCAAATGTTGTTTCTAAAGCCGTCTTCGACAAATAGTCTACACTATTATTACATATGAATAAGTAATAAGGGATCGATAGGGTTATGATAACTTGAAGGACAGACATAGGCATATGCATTGCAGATAGACCCCCCTCCCCCCGAGGCTTTGGAAATACAAAACATCTATAGCTCGACTATTTGAAAATGACACGGCAAGTTGAAGGCTAAATTGACCTAAAGTTTCTGCAGATATTGGGCAGGAGGATGCAGACTAGATAGACCCCCCCCCCCTCCCCCTTGCAAGTATGAAACACTTGTGGCTCGAATAATCTAAAATATCACGGCAAATCATGGGCTAAATTGACCTCCAGTCTCCGCAGGTATTGTCCCAAATAAACGGCCAATTTTGCCCCACATTTTGTGTTGAAGTTACACAAACTTATGAAATATCATAATAACAAAATATCTTGAAAAACTCACTCCAAGACAGTTGCATAACCGGTACCTAGCCCGGGTGTTCCACCAAAACAGCGGTCAGACACGTTCTCTGAGGGAAGATACATTTATCCATCGAATAGAATAAGGATGTCGTATTCTTGTCGAAAGATGGACATCATGCCTTCAGACATATAAAGGACGGTCCCCGGAATTTTCACCTGGGAAAATGGTAGATAATTTTAACTTGGGTGCAGCTGGGAATGCAGCAGGTATGAATGGTTCAAATCAAGTATGTTTTATTTTATCAGACTACTGTAAATGCAGAAATTTTCTCGGGGATTTAATTTTGCGGTAGGAAGAAAAAAAAGTGTTCGTGGTGGTTTTGAGTTCGCGTTTGAAACAATAGTAGCGCTACAGTCACACAATTGAACGGCTTTTCGTGGTGGTTTTAAGTTCGCGGTAAAGAGTTCACCTTGAAAACTACGAACATAAAACCACCGCGAACACTGCTGCATCTACAGTAAGTAAGGAAATAATCACTACATATGCATGTACCAGACTGACTGAAACGTGTGTATACGTGTTTGTGAGATATTTGTGGTCGACATAACTCATGATCAAGAACCTCTGGATGGATTTTGATTTTTTTCTTAAATGATATTCGGCATGTGGCTATTAATTATTGTCGGGAAGACCTCCACTATCACGATGTTTCGGAGTAAAGATTTCACCGCGAAAACCGCAACCATAAAACCACCGCGAAGATGTCTGCATTTACAGAACATTGACGCCCGTGCTCCGTGTGTACGAGCGACATCTATCGAGCTTCCCTTCACATGCAGGCATTTTCAGTCCATCTCTTTTTGTTTCAATTTCTACTTGCTGCACACTCTTGGCGCCTAACACTGCTAGTCAAAATCATTTCCCTGTCAACACTTAAGATATGCAAAATAGGTAGTTTGTTTGTTTGTTTGTTTGTTTGTTTGTTTTGCACAGTAAGTATAAGCTGCATAAGTCCTGCAAGATTTTTTTACTTCGCTTTTGGACAGACAAGGACGGCGTGGCACTGCACTCAAATTTTTCCTAACTTATTCAAACATTGCCAAGTACAGAGAACAATATGCCCATTTAAACACCTGATGGAGTGAGGAAAGTCCTGTGAAGTGCCTTTTCCAAGGTCACAACATCGGTGGCGTCAGGGGATTCGAACCCGGGACCGCTTGCATGGTTCTGGGCCGAACACCCCTGCTGCCGTTACGACACACGCATACACACAAATTTGATCCCACTGACAGTTTGATGCACCCCTATTTATTTCAAGGTGTGGCTCTCCTCAAAGACGGGAGAACGTCCATAGCTTGAGCTTGATTCTAACCTGAGTCGTGTGAGGAAATAGGTGTACAGTGTCTTTTTTCAAGTGCTCACCACTGGAGCCTACTAGGTACTCGAACCCAGAACCTTTTCATCAACAAACCTAACCACTATACCACCTTGCCACCTGTATCAATTGGGCTTTTATGTCCTCCGCTACGGGAGACTACCAATACCTTTCATGGGCACTTACCACTCGTTCTCATTTAAATGTACACATTTTGTTAATTCCGTTACCGTTTGAAATAAGACGTTCCTGACATTAAGATATGCCGCATATAAGGTGCCAAACTGTCGTTTTTAAAAGCCAGAAAGTTCTTAAGTCGCCATCAAAACGACAGTTTGGCACCGTATATGTGGCATATCTTAATGTCAGGAACGTCTTACTTCAAACGGTGATGGAAGTTACAAAATGTGTACATTTAAATGAGAACGAGCGTTACTTGCCACGTGCACCTAGCCTTAAAAGCTATCGAAACAAAATTCAAGTTACGAACCTCACCTTGATGATTAAAACTACTTATGATATAATTATGATCAAAAGTTTCCACACGACAACCAAAAGACCTTTAAATATGCATTTTTTGATCAGAAACATTTCTGCGCAATAAGTTCTTTCTTCGAGTGTATTTTACAGGCGGTTAGCATAACAAAGATCCTCGTTGATTTCGAATACTGTATTGTAGCTTGAACGCTATAAAAGAAATTCTATCGCTTCATAAGCAGAATAAGTGAGTTGTTGCGAATCAGATAATACTAGAGGCACACATAGGGATGAAGTGTAAAGATATTTTGATAGTTAGAACTTAGATACAAAACGGCTTTCCTACAGCTTGGAGTTAGAGACTTGCTGTTCTAGATTCTAGTACGTAGGCTCTTTTACACGTGGAAGTTTGATGTCGAAGGCCTGAGGCCTGAGCTCCCTCATACAACACATGAAACAATCATCATCAAAAGACGTAATCATTACCAATTATGGCCTGCAATTAACAATATGTTTGATGGTTATTAAGAAAGCCTAAAGCTAGATTTGACCCATTTGTCACAAGAAGTGTAATGTCCTATAGCCAGTAGCAGACATGTGCTAGCAAAACATGCGGCTTGGGCTTTACCTTACCCTGGGAGCCAGACTGAGGTTATCGGACCGTTTAGCCAGTTCCTTCGGCGGCCCTAGACAGTCAGCCCGCCCGGTCTGAATTAACGCTACGTGGAGTTGTACGTAGAACTCACCCATTGTGCTAATTTATATTGGCGGGCTTAGTGCTTTTGGCCGCCGAAGAAACTGGCTAAACGACCCGATAACCTCATTCTGGCTCCCAGGGTAAAGTAAATCCCAAGCCACATGTTTTGTTAGTACGTGTCTGCTGTAGGCTATATGACATTACACGACTCGTTGCAAACGGGTCAAATCTATCCCCAGGCTTTCTTTATAACATCAAGTAAAGTGTTTATTGCAGGCCCTAATTGGTAATGATTGCGTCTTTTGATGACGATAGTGTTTGTTGTATGAGGGAGCTCAGGCCCTTCGACGTCAAACTTCTACCTGTAAAAGAGCCTACATACTTTTACGTACCGCGTGTAGCTGTAGGGAATCCGCTTTGTATCTAACTATCAAACACTCATTGCACTTCATCTATATGTGCCTATTGTGTTATCTAATTTGCAACAACTCACCGCAACTTATTCTGCTTATAAAGCGATGGAATGTTTTCATAGCGTCCAAGCTACAATACAGTATTCGAAGTCAACGAGGAATTCTTTTATGCTAACCCGACCTGTTGAATACACTCGTAGAAAGAACTAACAGCTGAATGCTATATGGCATTACACGACTCGTTGCAAACGGGTCAAATCTAGCTCCCGGCTTTCTTTATAACTATCAAGTAAAGTGTTTATTGCAGGCCCTAATTGGTAATGATTGCGTCTTTTGATGACGATAGTGTTTGTTGTATGAGGGAGCTCCGGCCCTTCGACGTCAAACTTCTACCTGTAAAAGAGCCTACATACTTTTACGTACCGCGTGTAGCTGTAGGGAATCCGCTTTGTATCTAACTATCAAACACTCATTGCACTTCATCTATATGTGCCTCTTGTGTTATCTAATTTGCAACAACTCACCGCAACTTATTCTGCTTATAAAGCGATAGAATTTTTTTTCATAGAGTCCAAGCTACATTAAAGTATTCGAAGTCAACGAGGAATTATTCTATGCTAACCACCTCTCGAAGAAAGAACTTACAGCTGTGGGATATATGACATTACACGACTCGTTTCAAACGTGTCAAATCTAGCTCCAGGCTTTCTTCATAACTATCAAGTAAATTGTTCATTGCAGGCCATAATTGGTAATGATTGCGTCTTTTGATGATGTTCGTGTTTGTTGTATGAGGAGCTTTACTTTACCCAAGGAGGTTAAAAACAGAACCTCCTTGCTTTACCCTTGGATCGAGCCAGGCTGCGGTTATCGGGCCGTTTATAGCAAGTTCCTTCGGCGGCCCGAAGCACTAAGCCCACCAATATAAACTAGCACAGCGGCTGAGTTCTAGCCCGAGAGTTAACAGGCAACTCGACGTAGCGTTGATTTAGATCGGGCGGGCTGACCGTCCCGGGCCGCCGAAGGAAATGGCTAGCGGCCCGAATCTAGTCTGGTTCCCATGGAAGGCTTATTCGTGCAGTTATACCGGCATGCAGTATCTGTCCCGAAACTCGAGACCTCTAATAAGGTCAAGGATCAAATTCACTGTAAAACATGCAAACTAATGCAACATCCTAATGCCACTTCAAAAACAACATAATCAAGCTTAGTATGCTTCATAGAAGATATGTGTAATACATGTATATTCTTGAGTATAACTAAAAACTATCATGTGTTAGTAAGTGTACATTTTTTCTAGGGTGCAAATGTACCTCACATGAACACCATGAATTCCCAATGGGCCAATATTCGTAAAAGGAAAAGATGAAAAAAGGTAGATGTGGACAAATTTGACCGGTGCAATGGCCAAGCGAGTAGACTGTTCGCCTTGCATTCGGTAGGTCGAGAGTTCGATCCCCGGCCAGGTCATACCAACGACCTTCAAAATGGTAGGTACTTAGCACTCAGCATTTTGGGAAAGATAGTCGAGCACACACAGCTACCAGTGGACAAGCCCCTGTTATAGTGATGACACAAAGTGTGGCCCAAGAGCTTTTGAAACGGAGATGGGTGCCTTCTATGCACCATCTGCTTGTTACACACACATACACACATACACACATACACACATACTGCACATGTACGACGTATTGAACGAGAGAAAGGTTGTTGTGGCTTGAAACTCGTTGTCATCAAAAGTAGTTTAATCATCAAAGCGCGGTACGTGATTGTCACTCATCAGATTTTGTTTTGATAGTTTTGATATAGCTTGAGGGTAGGTGCGTAGGAGGTCACATGAAATGTCACTTGAGGATATAATGAAAAGTTTAATGAAAAGTTTATTGCAAATTCCTGCCCGTAGGCTAATTGCAAGTACATGTACATGTAATACGGAGTGGACGGACAGACAATAATGAACAGTATAACAAATGTCTACTCTAGTCTTAACTACTGCTTCTAAGTTTTAACTTATTGAGTTCGACTTCTTTTTCCAAGACTGTGGAAGACGAATGATCCCACTTCTTCTGTGATATGTGGGTTTTGTGATGTTAAGATGAGAGTAGTTTTCTTTTCGTCTGAAAACGTGGAGAAATTAGGATGAAATGTGGTGGCCTCTTTAAACAGCTCATTTCTTTCGTTGTCGTAGAATGGGCAACTTGACATAAAATTTATTTCGTCTTCCACCTTGTTTGACATACAGTATTTACAAGTTCTTTGGCACACAGGTAAGTTCTTGTACCGCCATTTCTCAATTTTCAATATAAACCGGTCAACAAATTGTGTTATGCATAGCTGAAGTGTTACCACGAAATTAACGGCGAGGAGCGGAGCTTGGGTAGCGGACGTAAGCTAATAGGGCTGGACTCCAGGCTAGGTTTATAGTAGTCCACTCTACGTGTTCTGCTGCTGCAGTAGTCTGGACACCCTGCGCTGCAATCAGTCTTTCTTCAATTCTCTCCACTTTGTCCGGTTCATCGCGATCTTCCTTAGCTCCCGTAGTTTTCTTTAATGACCGCAACAGTACTAGTCTAGTCCTCTTTCTTACCTAAAAGGTCTGCCCTCAGTAGACTCAGTACCTGGGTTTATAAGTACAGAAAAAAAAGATGGGACGACAAGTAGAAAGGAGTCGTTCTGATCACCTTTATGGAATAGGTCCATTCAATCTTGGCCTAGGACAGATTGGAATTCCATTCTGTCCTGTGACTGATAGAATTCCAATCTGCCCTAGGATAATCCAAGATTGTTCTGGGACACATGGTGATTCTATAGGAATTGCGTCGTGTGGCGCAAGTGGTAGAGCGCGCGGCTGTCAAACAATGGCACCCGGGATCTAATCCCAGGTTGTGCCTAGAGACATGTCCGAACTAGCGCCCCGATGTTGTGCCCTTGGGAAAGGCACTTAAGACGACTTTCCTCACTTCACTCAGGTGTAAGTGAGTACCTAGCTCATCTAGGGTTAGGGACGTCCCTCGGATAGGACGTTAAATGGAGGAGCCACATCCCGCGCACGTGAAAGAACCCATCACACCTTTCGAAAAAGAGTAGGGGCATGCCCCGGTGTGCGATGGTCCAAATCCTTCTGTCTGGAGTTAGTGATTCACTACAAATCATGCCTGGCGAACCTCCATCTCGTACCAGCCATACAGTGATTTACACCATCCACCCGGACGGGAGACCAGGTGCATCCCCGTCTTGTATCAGCCAACGAAAGGGTATGTCCCCCCGCAAGGGGCGGTATAACCCCAACGACTACCACGTCGACTACCTACCTACTACGACGATAGGAATGGAGATCCGTACTATGGCAAATGTAAATTTTACCCGATGACCTTTCGGTGTCTCCGTTTCTACTGCCCTTGGGTCACACGCAGCTGTGCAAGCACTACAGCACAGGGATAGCCCATTCTTAGTAGTGGTACGTGTGTTCAAGTACCATATTCTTTAAATGCTGAGAGACAAAGGAAGTGGTATGTCTCCCCCCAACAAAGCAAACACTCGACCTACTATAATGATATATATATATATTGCACCTGCCAGTTGTAAAACGTAAAGGTAAGGTAAAGCGGTCGAACCTCAGACTGAGGACGACGCATAACGCGTTTTCGTGGCATAGGTTCCATGTCTTCGTTAGCTGTGCAATGCGGCCTCGCTACGGCTTGTGTATTTTTCTCCATAACATAGTGTGTTGTGGGTTTTTTTACGTGCAGAGGTTCGACGCCCTAAAGCTCCCTCATACTTGGTCCCTGGCTCGACGGAATTTAGACCAAATGTGACAAGGCAAGACGCAGAGTGCGCAAACCACTGGGACACGTTGTAGTTAAAAGAAAAACTGTTAACAATAGACAAGAAAGAACGCTGATCAAATTCTTACCACTAACGTAAGGTGACCAGTTAACGTCCAATTTATTCAAAACGTATTTATCTTAAAACCGCGCGGACAGAGCCAAATGTTAAACCCATGGGAAAAAATATCAGCTCTTCTAAAAAGAAAATGCAAGGTTTGTAAATTTTACTCCGCCTGTTTAACGCCGTGCGAGCATGTATTTATACTGATGTATATGATGTAAAATTGTGCTAGCGTAACCTATTGTCGTCCACCTCAGTCTTTTCCCTTCTGGCGCTATGCTTGAAGACCATTATATTAAAAAATGCACAGTAACTATCCAAAGTGGTCTACAGTGGACATGACCCAAACTGGACGTAAACTGCTCCCGCACGTAAATAGGACACGTCACGTTACCTAGTTACAAATCTTTAACAAGTTACCTATCAATACTTCAATTTCGTTTTATGCTATCCTTGAAAGCCAGGAGGAGGGTTAGGCCATGATCAAAACAAACAGACTCCGTGAAGCTGTTTACGAATCGTCTAAAGGACGCTTGCTTACGGTGCAGTAGCCACCTAGATTTCGCGAATACCAAACGTTTACGACTTGCGAATTGGCTATATTACCAGGTACAGTATTACTATATTTTCACGAGAATTCTTCAAGTTAGTTTTCATAGTTTTGAGAGTTTGGGTAAAAGACTAATTTTTGTTGTTGCTAATTCTAGAAGGTCTACAAAATGGCGTCTGTGCATCCAGTGGCTGATCCAACGCAGGGACAGAAAGAGCCGCAAGTTATGATGGGCCAGCACCCCCCTGGATCTGGCCAGTACCCCCCTGGACAGGCATTTCCGGCTATGCCTATGCAACCACAGGTAAAATATCCCACTGAATATTTGTCGATTCGAATCTAGACAGGACGTAAAACGTGGCACATTCTCCAGAGCTGCTCTAGTAGTCAGACGACTTTTGGAACAGCCACTTCTATGTACATGTATGACCCTGCACAGCATTACGTTCACTCCCTCTAGAAAACAGCATTTTCATTCTAAGTGTATGCATAGGAGACAGCAAGTCTGAAAAAAGATGGAAAAGGAAAGTATCCAGTATCTACAACAAGGCAATGTTGGTATTCAGATTCCTCTCTCTTGTTACGTGATCGGTCTTTCGTCCGTTGAAACACTTCAAACATGACTATTTGGAACGTAAAAATTCACTGTTGGGTAGGAGATCATCATCAGTGCGAAGATATGAACAGTAAGCAAAGTACTTATAGGGTCTGCAGGTGACGTCACAGTCGTCATTTTAGCTAGTTAAACCTGGGAGAATCGGAACTGTACACGTATGTATTCATGATATTCGACAAATGAGTGAAAAATTACGCTATATAAATTCATATTGACCACACAATTTCCTTTAACTTGGCGGAACATCCAACATGGCGGAAAATGCTTACGTCATAGTCACGTGAGCGCTAATACCCTATTCTGGGTCTTCTTCAGGTCATCACCCAGCAGCCACATCCTGGCGGCTACGTGGACACAGTGAGCCCACAGAAACGGGACTGGAGCAGTGGTCTGTGCGCATGCTGCAAGGACCCCGCCTCCTGTGAGTATCCATTCGCGCATACGTTAAGTCTTCTTGACAACGTTATCTAGAAATGATATAAAATAGGAATCAAAATGCTTAAGACGTCGTTTGACCCTTAAGGGAAGAGAACAATAATATAAACAACTGTGCAAAAGCAAAAGATTATGCATTTAACTTTAAATTCTAATTAAAATCTTCGTCTAAAATAATGAGCCATTCGGTCTGATATGCATTCAACGAAGACGTGACTCAACTAACTTGTTGAAGGTGTTGCAGGTAAAAGGTGTTCAAAAGCTGACATCCTGTCCCGTCTCTTCATTTGCATACATGGCAAAATTTTAAGGGAAGTAGCGGTCCATTCTTCTAACGGAGGCTGGAGCGATGGCCAAGAAGTTGGGAATTTCACTTCTTTAGAACGAACGTTTGAATTCCTTCGATGTGATTTGCGTTGACCTCAGTCGAGCATTCACACCTCGGCCTAGCAAAACAAATTAACTGACAAATCCATTGACATGATGTAATTTCAAGTGTTTGTGGCGCATTAGCTCATGTCTGTTCTCTCAATGATACAGGTCTCTGTTCCTTCTGTTTCCCTTCTTTCTACACCTGCTACACCCTTCCTCGCATGAACGAGAATTGCTGTCTCGGTTTCTTCGGATCCACCGCTCTTGCTCTCATGAGAGCCAAGATGCGGGCAGAACATGGAATACAGGTAAGGTTACTGTCGTTTTGGCGATGCCTCAAGGAAGGGGTCATTCCTATATTTGGTGGGTTTTTTTTAAATCATATGAGACCTTAGGCGCTCTACCAAAGTTTCAGGACTCAATTACATGCATCTTTTCTTATAAAAATGCAGCTCTGTGACTGATTAGCACAATAAATTCAATGTTAAGAATTAGATAATGAATTGAAGAACGTACTTATTTTCATATTTGCAGAGAATCTCAACAAAATGTGCCCCTCTTAACTTCTATTAGTCTTCAGTCCCGATCTAGACGTAATACACATCCGAGTAAAAGAGCCTATCGTTAATATTTCATTTCTTGTTTTGTTGATGATAATTTGTTTTCATTTTCAGTATCAACAGTTGCTTCATCAATGATTAAAAAAAATCAATGATTAGGTTTTAACGCTGTAAATGCATTTATTAGGTCTTTGGAAACTAAAACCAATTTTTTTTAATCAACTTTGCCTTGCAGGGTGATCTGTGCAACGACGCCTGTATCTCAATGTTTTGCTGTCCCTGTGTTCTCGCGCAGCTGTCTCGCGAGATCGATTACGTCAACGGGCAGCCCGCCATGGTTCGCCAGTAGCGGAGTGGCCAACACTGACAGCATCTAATTTTTGAACTTCAGTAGTTCGGTTAATTCAAGACGCAAACAAACGTACCAAAAGGGTAACTGAAATTTTATCAAATGCGAACACAAGTAAAACCGAACCTTTATATCATTCCAACCGCAGTGGTTATATTTTAGTACACCCACTTAAAGGTACATGTATATTATTCCACACATAAAATTGATCCGAAACGTATTCGTCCACACGTAAAAGAAATCATAAACCAAGCAAATCAGCCTACAGAAAATCAGCATTGTACTGTATCTATCTTTCGTTGTCAAATTTGCCAAAATTTCTCATATCTAGTAGTAGTCATAGAAATCGTCACCCTGACGACGTATGAAAGGCAACTAGTATCTCTCTTTCGAGATGCAGTTGTTCTGTAACTAAGCAAACATCCTTATCATTTCGTGATAATTATCTTTATTGAAAATCGACTGACAAGGCTGCTTTAGCTTGCGTTTGTTTGACTTGTTAATGGCCTTGTGTGCTTCTGAAGACGATGAATAAAGAAAGAGCATACGAATTGAAGTACGTGTACGTAGTCAATCTTTAACCACGCATCACCAAACACACACACACACACACACACACACACACACACACACACACACACACACAAACACACACACACACACACACACAAATACATTAACAACCGCGCCACCGAAAACAACCTTCATAGCGAAGGTAACAACGTTACTGTTGATTATGACATGGATGGGGAGGGGGGCAGCCGCGGTCTGAATGCACTGCGTCAATATTACCCACCTTTGTTTACTTAGCCACTTAACTGACGCAAGTTCCTGATGACCAAGGTACTGTAGTACAAAGTCCAGCCATTTTGTTTTGGGTCCGTCAAAACAATACCCTTCACTTTCATACCACATTATCATTTGTATTATACATGTATATCATTCCGCCCAGTTATACGTGATCATACGTACACACCCATTAATCACTTAGATGTACAATTGTATTCTTCCACACCGAAAGCTAACCAAAAATGTCAGTCAAAGCATTACATTGTATCCAACCATCCTTGTCAAATTTGCCCAGCGCCCTTGAAAATACCCCCATGAAGAGAAAACAACAAAATATCTGGTACAGTCGCTGGCTAAGAATTAAACTGTGCATAGTGATCCAGGCGTCTGTTCAAAAAATCGTCGCCATGACGATATAAATGAGAGACCAACAAATGTTTTCGATGCTGTTGTGACGTTTAGATACCTGTTTATACATGTAGTTGTCACGAAGCAATTAAAATTTATTTTATGAAGGAACAGTCGTCACCTGAATCGACCAAGAATAAAGTTATATTTAGTACTTTGCTATTACAATGTGGCTATGCACTTTAATGGTTGTCAAAGAAATCGTTGCTATGACGATATCTAAGAGACTAACAAATGTTTTCGAGATGCTGTAATGACGTTTAGATACCTCTCTATAGCTGTAATGAAGCAATAGAAATTTCTTTTATGAAGGAACAATCGAATCGACAAACAATAAAGTTTTATTCAGTATTTTGCTGGCTAAGTGTTAAACTGTGGCTATTCACTTTAATGTCTGTCAAAGAAATCGTTGCTATGACGATATCTTAGAGACTAACAAATGTTTTCGAGACGCTGTTATGACGTTAAGATACCTCTTTATAGCTGTAATGAAGCAATTGATTATAATTTTTCTCTTATGAAGGCCCAATTGTCTCGTGAACCGACTAACAAGAAAGTTATATTTGGCCAGCATTCGCTTGATATCTTGATTGTCTTGTGCGTTTTTTAACAAGATGAGTACAACGGGTGTTTTACATACGGAAGAAGCCGATGTGTGTTACGTACGAATATATACTGGGTAGCCAATATTCTGGATCAGATTTTGATGAAACGGCAGAAATTAAGATGTGGCAGGATAACCAAACAAGGTTGTTATGGATAGAAACAAAACGGCAATATTTTGTTCAGGAGGCAAATAGCCAATTTTACCACTAAATCAGACACTAGGGGACTTAACAGTCGGTCTTCTTGAAACTAAATATAATTTTGAACAGCGTTATAGCTTACATAAGAGGGCGAGGTCACAGAACTTACTAGAAATGCAGCATTTGCAAGCTAACGCAGGATATTTCACTTTAATCTCTTTCCTATCAGACATTGACCTTTCCACAGGTACCGCTGTACATAAATGGACCATTCCAATATTACCTACTGCCAAGGATGGATAATTCACAAACGACCAAATACAAAGATGCACTTTTGCGAATTTTACCGCGATGCAAGATCTTGCGATCTTACTCCATCTCATGCAAAATGACTTCTATGATGCGAAATCTTTGAAATATAGAACTATTAGTAAGTAGATAAAAATCTCATTCCACGTAATTTATCTTGATTATCTAGGGCCAATTTCACTCCCTAATGTAGTTTTTACCGTCTTTTTAAAATCTGGGTGCATTTTCCCGATTATATTCAAGACATTTTCAGCTCTTCTGTCTAAATATGAATTCAAAAGAGGAGAAAGAGAAAAGACGCCTGTGTCCCTGAGGCGTCACCAAGAACAGAGAAAACAATATATTTCCCTCTTATGATCGACGGAGTAAAATATGATAAGCATGGTAGGGAAACGACCGATAATCTAATATGCCACCTATGATTGGTCCTGCGTGAGAGCTATTATATATTTACTGTCATAACGTGGGTAATACAGATGTCAAATCATGTCAGGAAATAACGAAATCTATTTTACATCAAAGTTGCATGAAACAAACTCAGTGGTGCTCTAGGCCGAGATAACCACTCCTCTAGAAGCATGATTATGAATGGAAATCGGTGCTATTTTCTGACTATGCTGTTGTGACGATTAGATACATCTTTATAGTTGTCATGAAGAAATTAGAACTTCTTTTATGAAGGAAGAATCGTCACATGAATCGACTAACAATAAAGTTATATTTAAGTGGGGTGTCCATGTCAACAACATCACAAACAAGGCTAAACAAACGTAATTTGTGGGCATGCCTATTAATGCTAGGGTCATATTTCCCAGCCCGGGCCCGGTCGGGATGTTTGCGAAAACGAAAAATGAAATATGTATATCAAGAAAATACAAAATATCTAGTTAGAAGTAAATTTCTTTCGTTTTGTGTCCTTTGTTGTATTTTATGATATACTTTTCGTTCCGGCAAGCTGCCCGACCGGGCCCCGCTTTGGAAATGTGACCTAAGCATAAAGGTAAAATCACTTGCGTACACATCACTAGTAAGACCAAACCTAGAATACAGCTTTAAACAATGCATGCAGTTAGATATGCGAAGGTTAGACGTGACAGGTCGTTCGGCGTAATATAACCAGCTGCTGCTGCGCCGCGTGCTTGCGAAGCTGGTGTGTTACGCCGAATGGCGGTTATACCGGCTATACATATACAGATATTTAGTACTTTGCTTGCTACATGTAGGTGTTAAAAAAAAGAGAGAGAAATACCTTCATTAAAAACTTCATTAAAACAGAAGGTAATGCTAGTAATCATATCACTGTCCTACCCTGACTGAGCACTATGTATAGTGCCATATCATGGCCACTAAATTCAATGATACATCAAATCACCGGCGTATGGCTTAGTCGGTTTCTTCAAAGGCGACATTTTGCTCAATTTTGCTCGGGGTCGATGCAACCCTCCAACTTTGGTCATGATGTGGTTCTGAGTATAAAGTGGGAGAGAGAGAGAGAGAGAGAGAGAGAGAGAGAGAGAGAGAGAGAGAGAGAGAGAGAGAGAGAGAGAGAGTGTGTGTGAGAGAGAGAGAGAGAGAGAGAGAGAGAGAGGGGGGGAGAGAGAAATACCTCCATGAAAACAGAAGGTAATGCTTATAACCATATCTCTGTCCTACCCTGACTGAGTCCTATGTATAGTGCCATGCCATGGCCACTAAATTCAATGATATATCAAATCACCGGTGTATGACTTAGTCGGTTTCTTCAAAGACGACATCAAACTAGCTCAATTTTGCCCGGGGTCGATGCGACCTTTCACTTTTGGTCATGATGTGTTTCTGAGTATTAAGTGGTCAACAGCATGAACAAATTTCACTGGATTTTGCTACATCTAACTTCTTATTATAGACGACGCCTGTATCTCAATGTTTTGCTGCCCCTGTGTTCTCGCGCAGCTGTCTCGCGAGATCGATTACGTCAACGGGCAACCCGCCATGGTTCGCCAGTAGCGGAGTGGCCAACACTGACAGCATCTAATTTTTGAACTTCAGTAGTTCGGTTAATTCAAGACGCAAACAAACGTGCCAAAATGGTAACTGAAATTTTATCAAATGCGAACACAAGTAAAACCGAACCTTTATATCATTCCAACCGCAGTGATTATATTTTAGTACACACACTTAAAGGTACATGTATATTATCATACACTTAAAATTGATCCGAAACGTATTCGTCCACACGTAAAAGAAATCATAAACCAAGCAAATCAGCCTAAAGAAAATCAGCATTGTACTG
Source organism: Branchiostoma lanceolatum (assembly GCF_035083965.1). Taxonomy (NCBI): domain Eukaryota; kingdom Metazoa; phylum Chordata; class Leptocardii; order Amphioxiformes; family Branchiostomatidae; genus Branchiostoma; species Branchiostoma lanceolatum. The sequence goes on from NC_089739.1 coordinate 5,811,935, forward strand.
TATCTATCTTTCGTTGTCAAATTTGCCAAAATTTCTCATATCTAGTAGTAGTCATAGACATCGTCACCCTGACGACGTATGAAAGGCAACTAGCATCTCTCTTTCGAGATGCAGTTGTTCTGTAACTAAACAAACATCGTTATCGTTTCGTGATAATTATCTTTATTGAAAATCGACTGACAAGGCTGCTGTAGCTTGCGTTTGTTTGACTTATTAATGGCCTTGTGTACTTCTGAGGACGACGAATAAAGTAATAGTTTACGAATTGAAATACGCGTACGTAGTCAATCTTTAACTACGCATCACCGACACTCACACACACACACAAACACATAAACAACCGCGCCACCGAAAACACAACCTTCATAGCGAAGGTAACAACGTTACTGTTGATTATGACATGAATGGGAAGGGGGGGGGCAGCTGCAGTCTGAATGCACTGCGTCAATATTACCCACCTTTGTTTACTCAGCCACTTAAATGACGCAAGTTCCTGATGACCAAGGTACTGTAGTACAAAGTCCAGACATTTTGTTTTGGGTCCGTCAAAACAATACCCTTCACTTTCATACCACATTATCATTTGCATTATATATGTATATCATTCCGCCCAGTTATGCGTGATCATACGTACACACCCATTAATCACTTAGATGTACAATTGTATTCTTCCACACCGAAAGCTAACCAAAAATGTCAGCCAAAGCATTACATTGTATCCAACCATCCTTGTCAATTTGCCCAGCGGCTTTGAAAATACCTCCATGAAGAGAAAACAACAAAATATCTGGTACAGTCGCTGGCTAAGAATTAAACTGTGCATAGTGATCCAGGCGTCTGTTCAAAAAATCGTCGCCATGACGATATAAATGAGAGACCAACAAATGTTTCCGATGCTGTTGTGACGTTAAGATACCTGTTTATACATGTAGTTGTCACGAAGCAATTAAAATTTATTTTATGAAGGAACAGTCGTCACATGAATCGACCAACAGTAAAGTTATATTTAGTACTTTGCTGTTGCACTGTGGCTATACACTTTAATGTCTGTCAAAGAAATCGTTGCTATGACGATATCTAAGAGACTAACAAATGTTTTCGAGATGCTGTTATGACGTTTAGATACCTCTCTATAGCTGTAATGAAGCAATAGAAATGTCTTTTATGAAGGAACAATCGAATCGACTAACAATAAAGTTTTATCTAGTATTTTGCTGGGTAAGTGTTAAACTGTGGCTATTCGCTTTAATGTCTGTCAAAGATATCGTTGCTATGACGATATATAAGAGACTAACAAATGTTTTGGAGATGTTGTTATGACGTTTAGATACTTCTTTAAAGCTGTAATGAAGCAATTGATTATAATGTTTCTCCTATGAAGGCCCAATCGTCTCTTGAATCGACTAACTAGAAAGTTATATTTGGCCAGCGTTCGCTTGATTTGTTGCTTGTCTTGTGCGTTTTTTAACAAGATGAGTATAACGGGTGTTTTACATACGGAAGAAGCCGATGTGTGTTACGTACGAATATAGACTGGGTAGCCAATATTCTGGATCAGATTTTGATGAAACGGCAGAAATTAAGATGTGGCAGGATAACCAAACAAGGTTGTTATGGATAGAAACAAAACGGCAATATTTTGTTCAGGAGGCAAATAGCCAATTTTACCACTAAATCAGACACTAGGGGACTTAACAGTCGGTCACCTTGAAACTAAATATAATTTTGAACAGCGTTATAGCTTACATAAGAGGGTGAGGTCACAGAACTTACTAGAAATGCAGCATTTGCAAGCTAACGCAGGATATTTCACTATAATCTCTTTCCTATCATCCATTGACCTTTCCACAGGCACCCCTGTACATAAATGGACCATTCCAATATCACCTACTGCCATGGATGGATAATTCCAAAATCGACCAAATACAAAGATTCACTTTTGCGAATTTTACCGCAATGCATGGTCTTACGATCTTACTCCATCTCATGCAAAATGACTTGTATGATGCAAAATCTGTGAAATATAGAACTAAGTAGATAGATATCTCATTCCACGTAATTTATATCGATTATCTAGGGCCCATTTTACTCCCTAATGTAGTTTTACTGTGTGTTTTTTTAAATCTGGGTGCATTTTCCCGATTCTTCAATACATTTTCAGGTCTTCTGGCTATAATGAAAGTATGATGAGCAAAGGAGGAGATAGAGAAAAGACGCCTGTGTCCCTGAGGCGTCACCAAGAACAGAGAAAACAATATATTTCCCTCGTATAATAGACGGAGTAAAATATGAAAAGCATGGCAAGGGAACGACCGATAATCTAATATGCCACCTATGATTGGTCCTGCGTGAGAGCTATTATATATTTACTGTCATAACGTGGGTAATACAGATGTCAAATCATTTCAGGAAATAACGAAATCCATTTTACATCAAAGTTGCATGAAACAAACTCAGTGGTGCTCTAGGCCGAGATAACCACTCTTCCAGAAGCATGATTATGAATGGAAATCGGTGCTATTTTCTGACTATGCTGTTGTCACGATTAGATACATCTTTATAGTTGTCATGAAGAAATAGGAGGTAAAATCACTTGCGTACACATCACTACGACACTAGTAAGACCAAACCTAGAATACAGCTTTAAACAATGCATACAGTTAGATATGCGAAGATTAGACGTGACAGGTCGTTCGGCGTAATATAACCAGCTGCTGCTGCGCCGCGTGCTTGCGAAGCTGGTGTGTTACGCCGAATGGCGGTTATACCGGCTATATAGATACAGATATTTAGTACTTTGCTTGCTAGGTGTTAAAAAAAAGAGAGAGAAATACCTTCATTAAAAACTTCATTAAAACAGAAGGTAATGCTAGTAATCATATCTCTGTCCTACCGTGACTGAGTACTATGTATAGTGCCATATCATGGCCACTAAATTCAATGATATATCAAATCACCGGCGTATGACTTAGTCGGTTTCTTAAAAGGCGACATCAAAGTAGCTCAATTTTGCCCGGGGTCGATGCAACCCTCCAACTTTGGTCATGATGTGGTTCTGAGTATAAAGTGGGAGAAAGAGAGAGAGAGAGATAGAGGGAGAGAGAGAGAGAGAGAGAGAGAGAGAGAGAGAGAGAGAGAGAGAGAGAGAGAGAGAGAGGGGGGGAGAGAAATACCTCCATGAAAACAGAAGGTAATGCTAATAACCATATCTCTGTCCTACCCTGACTGGGTCCTATGTATAGTGCCATGCCATGGCCACTAAATTCAATGATATATCAAATCACCGGTGTATGACTTAGTCGGTTTCTTCAAAGACGACATCAAACTAGCTCAATTTTGCCCGGGGTCGATGCGACTTTTCAATTTTGGTCATGATGTGTTTCTGACTATTAAGTGGTCAACAGCATGAACAAATTTCACTGGATTTTGCTATATCTAACTTCTAATTATAAGCAGATGTTGGGATTTCTGGACACACAACTAGGTACGAAGGCAAACGGGGGAGAGAGAGAGAGAGAGAGAGAGAGAGAGAGAGAGAAAGAGAGAGAGAGAGAGAAAGAGAGAGAAAGAGAGAGAGAGAGAGAGAGAGAGAGAGAGAGAGATACCTCCATGAAAAATGAAGCTTATGCTAGTAACCATATCTCTGATACTTAATATGTTGGTACGTCGTCTTAAGACCTCAAAATAAATAGATTTCTTTTAGCACTCTAGCGTTTTGCTGTGGTACTGCAGCGTAAATTTCGGTTTTGATATCCCAATTTCAAAATATGCTATAGTCATGATTTTTGGTGGCATATAGCTCTTCAGAGGGACTGTAAGTCCTATAGGTTTGGGCCCCCTAGCGGCTTTTGGAACTGCAGAAGCCGATTTTGTTTTAAATTTCAAAAGATTATAACTCAAGTAGGTGTTGACGGGTCGTCACGGCTTTTCATATATAGATAGCTTATGGTATGATTTACAAAATCATATGTTAATTATGCAAATCAAGATCTAATCTTCATAGCTATTAGAAAGTTTATAAATCCGCTACATTCCATGATAGGTGTTCTAAACATGAAAAACTTTATCGCGCGACAATTGCACCAGGTACTATGTATGGCAACTTGTAGATACATGACAGTTGAACTATTTCTAACATCTAACAATTTTTAAAGAACTAATCTTATATTTGAATAACAGTAGAGATAGCCTATCCAATGGTGTCCACGCTAATGCACATGGCATTTGTCCGCCCCGTCTGTGCGATACACCCCGTCTGTGCAATACCCCTACTAGGGGGTTTACAGACTATTGAATAGAAATAGAAACATATGTGACTGAGCAAGAGAGGAATATCGATAGATATTAATTAAAGACCTAAGCTGCATAAATAATGAGAAGATACAAAGTTCATTCGCGAAATTATGACAGTGGAGGATACATGAAGATGATTTGTGATGACAATTCCCTAAAATTTGTCTTCATGAAAAGGCAGTGAACAAATTCTCAAACCCAACTAAGACCAAGGCATAGGAGATCTAGAAGGAGAAGGACAACCTGACCTTTAGTATTTGAAGATTCTCTTTTGTGATTATAGCCCAGGTATAGCCACCAGCCATTGCTTTAATCGTCTAAAGGTTGTTTTTGATTGCCATGTTTTACATTAAAGAGAAGCCCACAGCCATCATTAATTTACACTCTTTTATCCCTAAAGTTTGACGCAAGCAGCCATATTGGCCCTGGTAGGTGGCACTGTTAAAATACTTTGTTGTTTAATTGCCTTCGCCTAGGAGGCTATGTTTTCGTCAGCGTTCGGACGTGTGTGTGTGTCATTCTTTCCTTCTGTGTACACGACATCCCAAGAATGCATGGATGGATTGTTTTCATACTTGGTAGGTCGGGAATTCTTCAGACCTCTAAATAATTATTTTTGCGATTTTGGACCCCAGGGGCTAGCTATGGTACTGCAGTGGAGCTTCTGGTTATAATTTCTCGTGTTTTGTACATGCTATGGTCATGATGTTTTAGTGGCAGATAGCTCATGGGAGGCAGAGTAAGTCCTGAAGGTTTGGCCACAAAATCAGGACACAAAACGGTCCAAATTGGTCAGTGTAGGACTAACGTGTGTTTCATTGCTGTTTGATGTCACTGGTTTGGCAATGATATTCAATACTGTTTTAATTTTGAAACTTTAACCGTTCCAAGAAAATTTCGGTTCTTGCAAATGACATTCTTTTATGACCCTTCACTGCCTTGTCACTAGCATACGGTATGAAATTGAGCGTTGATCTTATTATCTATACTTTGCTGTTTTGTAGTAAGCGAGCGTTCGTTCATCAGACCACAAAATCACATCACGAAATGTGATTTCGTACATCATTCCGACGGCGTTTTTATATCCCCAAAATAGATGTTCTCTGAATCTGTTTAACTTTGGTTAAGAGAGTTCATTTGCATGGATTTGGAAGACGTAAAATAAACGTAAATCACCCATACAGATCTTCAATGTTTATTGTACCATTAAAAGTAATAGGGCTAAAAATGAGAATAGGGGTCAGGCTTTGCGTACCCTTTCATAAACGGTGATTCCAACATATCTTCCCATTTGTCTGAACGCAATGACATGCTTAAAATCATGTCTAGAAATTCCATTTCGTGTTATCAAACTGAGGTGCTAAAGGAAAAAATCGAGAATTCATCTGACTAGGATGATGTATATTGAAGTAAGTAAGGTCTAATATCCAAGCAGATGTCAGAAGGCAATTACGATCATAACGTACGTTTTCCTAGCTATATACGAATATAACTTCCTTTTTTTGCTATAAACGGCCTTCCTAAACGGCCATTTGAAATAGGAATGGTGAGCTAGAAAAAAGTAAATTTTCCCTTCTAACATGTGATTAGAGATTAAATGTAGCAAAATCCAGTGTGTTACTTCTAAAGTTTGTTAAATCCTGGCGACCAATTTGGAGTAAAAACACCATGTACGTGTGTGTATCCTTCCTTTCTTTCCTTCTGTGTACACGATAACTGAAGAATGCACGGATGGATTGTTTTCATACTTAGTATGTAGGTAGGTCTTAATAAGACCTCAAAATGATCAGGTTGTTGGCCCCCTAGCGGCTAGCTATGGTACTGCAGCGGAGCTTCTGGTTATGATATCTCGTGTTTTAGACATGCTATGGTAATGATTTTGTAGTGCCAGATAGCTCATGGGAGGCAAAGTAAGTCCTGCAGGTTTGGCCACAAAATCAGGACACAAAACGGTCCAAATTGGTCAGTGTAGGACTGCAGTGTGGTTCATTGCTGTTTGATGTCACTTGTTTGTCAATGATAATCAATACCATTTTACTTTCAAAACTTTAATCGTTTCAATGAAATTTTATTAAACAACATAATGATGCCAGCTTTTTTGTATCCCCAAAATAGATGTTCTCTGAATCTGTTTAACTTGGGTTAAGAGAGTTCATTTGCATAGATTTGGAAGACGTGAAGTAAACGTAAAGCACGCGTACAGATCTTCAGTGCAATTTGGACACTTATTGTTAATTAACTTAAAATGCTATATAACTCTTGCAATGTACGAACGCTGACGAAAACATAGCCTCCTAGGCGAGGGTTATTAAACAACAAAGCATTTTAACAGTGCCTACCAGGGCCAATATGGCTGCTTGCATCTAACTTTAGGGATTAAAGAGTGTAAAGTAATGATGGCTGTGGGCTGATTTTTAATGTAAAACGTGGGAATCAAAAACGACCTTTGACGATTAAAACAACGGCTGGTGGGTATACCTGGGCTATAATCACAAAAGAGAAGAGAATCTTCAAATAAGATACCACAGGGTTCGAAAAACTAAAGGTCAGGTTGTCCTTCTAGATCTTCTATCTCTCTAGATCTTCTATCCCTTGGTCTTATATATGCTACGGTCCCATTTCCAATCCAGCGCCCGGTCGGGCAGATTGTGGGAACGAAAACATGATGTAAAAGAAAACAAAATAAATAAAACGTAAAGATACTACTCCTAACCATATATCGTGTATTTTCTGGATATGCATTTTTTTATTTTTCGTTTTCGCAAACAGACCGGCCGGGCCCCGGACTGGAAATGGGACCAAAGCATTAGTTGGGTTTGAGAATTTGTTCACTGCCTTTTCGTAAAGACAAAATTTGGGGAATTGTCATCACAAATCATCTTCATGACTTGTATCCTCAACTGTCATAATTTCGCGAATGAATTTTGTATCTTCTCATAATCTATACAACTTAGGTCTTTATCTGCATAATTAATATCTATCGATATTCCTCTCTTGCTCAGTCACACATGTCATGCGCAACTAGATAGACTATCTCTACTGTTATTCATACATTAGATTATTTATTTAAAAATTGTTAGATGTTAGAAATAGTTCAACTGTCATGTATCTACAAGTTGCCATACATTGTACCTGTTGCAATTGTCGCGCAATAAAGTTCTTCATGTTTAGAACACCTATCATGGAATGTAGCGGATTTATAAACTTACCATTAACTATGAAGGTTAGATCCTGATTTGCATGATTAGCATATGATTCTGTAAATCATACCATAAGCTATTTACATTTGAAAAGCCGTGACGACCCGTCAACACCTACTTGAGTTATAATCTTTTAAAGTTTAAAACAAAATCGGCTTCTGCAGTTCCAAAAGCCGCTAGCGCTAGGGGGTCCAAATATACAGGACTTACTCTCCCTCTCAAGAGCTATCTGCCACTAAAAAATCATGACTATAGCATATTCAGAAAGCGGGATATCAAAACCACAATTTACGCTGCAGTACCACAGCAAGCCGCTAGTGGGCTAAAAATCTAATTATTCTGAGGTCTTAAGACGACCTACAAACATACTAAGTATCAATACAATCGATCCAGGCATTCTTGAGTTACCGTGCACACAGAAGGAAGGAAGGACAACACACGAACGCTGACGAAACTTTAACCTTATTGGCGAAAGTAATAAAACATCAAAGCATCTTAACAGTACCACCTTCCAGGACTGCCTCCGTCATGCGTAGGACATCAAAGAGTGTTTTTTTTTTAACAAATGTAAAAAGTAATGATGGCTGTGGACTGCTTTAAAATGTAAATCATGGGAAACAAAAACGACCTTTTGATGATTAAAACAACGGCTGGGCTTTATCCACTTTATAGAATCTTCAAATAGAATACCACTGGGATCGAAATAAGTATGGTCAGGTTTTCCTTCTCCTTCTTCAACCTCTTAGTCTAACTATTTGATTGGGGTACCGCAGAAGATCTGGCAACCAGGTTTCACCTTTCTCGGTTTTCTTAGCCTTTCACTCACTGTCATGCCAGTTTATTTTCTGCTATCATCCTAACATCTTTTCTGTTGTCTACATTTACCTCTGTTTCTTCCTCCCTGGACGGTTCCTTGCATGATAGTTCTGGCTAGTCTCGATGACTGTGTACACAGAAGGAAGGAAAGAAAGGAAGGAAGGACACACACACGTACGAACGCTGACGGTACGAAAACATAGCCTCCTAGGCGAGGGTTATTAAACAACAAATTATTTTAACAGTGCCACCCACCAGGGCCAATATGACTGCTTTCGTCTAACTTTAGGGATAAAAGAGTGTAAAGTAATGATGGCTGTGGGCTGCTTTTTAATGTAAAACGTGGGAATCAAAAACGACCTTTGACGATTAAAACAACGGCTGGTGGGTATACCTGGGCTATAATCACAAAAGAGAAGAGAATCTTCAAATAAGATACCACAGGGTTGGAAACACTAAAGGTCAGGTTGCCCTTCTCCTTCTAGATCTCCTATCCCTTAGTCTTAGTTGGGTTTGAGAATTGGTTCACTGCCTTTTCATAAAGACCAATTTTACCTACCAAAGCAGCGTCAGTAATTCCTGAGGTATGCACACTACAGATATCCAGGTGTTCAAAACATTCTTGGAGATGCCGTTAACGCGTTATTTCTCTTAAATCAAATTTGTATGGCTAATGTCTGATAACGTCCACATTCATTTATCTTCCGAATGCTACAAGAATGAAATCCCCATCATTTACCACTATCGAATTTTGGTATCTTTTCATTATCTATGCACATTAGGTCTTTATCTGTATAATTTATATCGATCGATATTTGCATGTACACTATTAGATAGACTATCTCTACCATTACTCATATTTTACATCAGTTCTCTAAAAATTGCTAAATGTTAGAAATTGTTTAATAATATTATTGTAATGTACCGTATCTACAAAGTGCCGTAGATAGTACATGTTGCAATTGTCACGTAATACGCTCGTTCTCATTTAAATGTTCACATGTTGTAACTTCCGTTACCGTTTGAAATAAGACGTTCCTGACACTAAGATATGCCACATACAAGATGCCAGACTGTCGTCTTTAAAAGCAAGAAGAGTTTCGTCATAAAAACGACACCTTATATGTGGCAAATCTTAATGTCAGGAATGTCTTACTTCAAACGGTAACGGAAGTTACAACATGTTTACATTTACATGAGAACTAGCAAATAAAGTTCTTCATGTTTAAGAGTCCTATCATGGAATGCAGTGGATTAATAAAGTTCCCTCATTAACAATGCAAATTAGATCCTGATTTGCATAATTAGCATATGATTTTGTAAATCATACCAACCATAAGCTATCTACATACCAAAAACTATGACGACCCATCAACACATACTTGAGTTATACTAGAGAAGGTAGGAAGAATGAACGAGCACACACACAAACGCTGACGAAAACACTTACATTCTAGGCGAAGGTAAGAAAACAACAAATCATCTTCACAGTGTCACCTTCCAGGGCCAGTACGTCTACTTCCGTCATACTTTGGGGATCAAAGAGTCTTTTGGCAAAAAGAAAAGGAAAAAAATGTAAAAATTAATGATGGCTGTGGGCTGCTTTGTAATGTAAAGCGTGCGAATCAAAAACGACCTTTTGACGATTAAATCAACGGCTGGAGGCTATACCTGGGTTATAATGACAAAAGCTAGAGAATCTTCAAACAAGATACCACAGGCCAGGGCTCTAGCCAGCGCCAGTTTTGCCGTAAATTTACGGGACTTTGCTGCTGGTTACGGAAAAAAATTAAAACCAATCCGTAAACCTTGACGGACAAAAATCGGGAGAAATGATATAGACAGGGCTTGAACTTTTGCAAAGATCTCCAGAAAAGAAGCGGAAGTTTGAAGCGAAGGCGCGGAGGTTGCCAGTGGTTCTTGGGCCGAGAGAAAATCACCCTCGTACGCCCCCCTCCCCACTACCAGTGCCCCACTGGCCGGTCGCATCGGGCTGGCGTTTTTTTCTGCTGTTTTCCCCGATTCACCGCCAGTTATAGCCACACAAAAAATACTCCGGTAGTAACCAGCCAGTTTCCGTATTTTGTGGAAATATTGTTAAAGTTTACGCCGAGTTACACGCACACTTTCTTCCCGCGAAAACTGGTGTTGAGAGTTTGAGACCTCAGAATCAGATATTGTCTAGCTACGTAGCCAATAACAGCGTTCGTTCACGCCGCGTCACGGAAAATGGACCAATGACATACAAGTCTCGCGGTTCACGAGATGTTAGCTTTAGCGCGAATCCGCGAGGTTTTATCAGAAATTGATATTTGGTGCGACGATGGGGCTGTTTGAAGGCTTGAATCGACGAATTTTGATCAAATCAAGTGGAAGTTACCGGAGAAATCGACCATGGAAAACATGGAAGGAAAATATTGAACGTCTTTAGGGCGTTCTGTCCAAAGTAGGGTGTCTCATTTCCTACTATATTTAGTACAGGGCGCAAACGGGACCGGTGTTGAAAATGGTTTATTTCTGCCGACAAAATTCACGTGTATAATTGTCAAATATATGAGAAAGTTTTGTGGTGCTAAATTCAATTTATTTGCCGATTGTATACAACGAAGGTTTTCACTAAAAGAGATGGCATTATTAAAGCTTTATCTACCAGCAAAACTTTCCCCTCAAAATGCTGGAGATAGCGTTTCAGAGGGTCTACATTTCAAATTTTCCCGGGGGGGAATACCCCCGGACCCCCCTAGAATTGTCGCGCCTACGGCGCGACGCCTCGCGCCTTCGGCGCTCGACATGTTAGGTTTATACCGAAAATTTGGGCTTACGGGATAAAATTTCAGGCTGGCTAGAGCCCTGCCACAGGCTCTTAAATACTTCTTCTTCTATCCTTCAATCTAACTATTTCACCGTTGGATATATTGTTAGCATTTAACTAGAAGCTGAGACTTACTTTGACAGTAAAGACAGTTCGATCATACATTTCTAAAATTTGCAGGGTTTTTTTCGGTGACCCTCAAACGGGACCAAAACAATTTCTTGTGTAAACATTAGTTCTATCGAGCTTTCGCTGTTGTTTCAAGTTCCTCTCGTACATCCGACTGCGCAACTAATTTCCGTCTCATAAATGGCCGTTGCCATTTGAAACGGTCGATGGTATGTTACACAGAACGGAACATTCTAGGTGCAGTAGCACGCTTCCTTAACATCGTGATTTTTCGAGGGTTAGACAGTAGGGTTTCAAGATTACTTGTTTTCTACTCGTGTTAGAACTCAAGCTGATGCACTGTCTTTTTTAAAATTTGTTTTCTCAGTTTTCACGAAAGCGTCGTGCATTTGTGATTAAATGTAGCTTTTGATACGTATCTATGTGTTCTCCTCCACCTCCCCTATGTTATGATACGTTTGTATATGGAATCGACCGGTCATAGATATGGCAATGACCGTTTCAAATGTCAACGACCGTTCCAAATGGCAACGACCGTTTCAAATTACCGCGACCGTTTCAAATGGCAACGGAAACGAGCGACAGTACCTTTAGGGGATAACGTGCTTGGGCAAAAGACAAAAAGAAAAAGATGATATAATGATGACCATGGGCTGCATTTTAATGTACAACCTGGAGATCGAAGACGACCATTTCATGACAACGGCGGGTGGCTATAAGTCAATAATGGAAAACCTTCAATAACATTTGAAAGAAGAATAACCTTGTATTAAGCTGATAGTTAAGTTGTTACCATAGCGCAAAACAAAAAGCTAAGTATTGTTGAAGATTTCAATCTTTGAGGGTTGGAGAATTTTTACTGCCTACACTGCCATGGGGGCCAACACACTCAAACACTCACACACACACACACACACACACACACACACACACACACACACACACACACACACACACACACACACACACACACACACACACTCAGAGACACACACACACACACACACTCATACACACTCTCTCACACACACACGCGCGTACATACTCATATATACAGAGAAATAGAGCTTACTAGTATTTCATACAAACAATGGGGCCAAGCAGATATATGTCTCACATCAAAATCTTTATTATATTCATTTTTCACGGTCAACAATACAACAAGACGTAAGATATCTTTTTACCTTTACGTGATAGTTTTTCTTACTCTTTTAACTGTAAAGGAAAATATGATTGCAATCGACACAACATACTTTTACATGGCAAATAGCAGTTACTCAAGGAACTGGATATGATTTTGGACATTTTTCCCAAATCATATCCAGTAACTGCTATTTGGTGTATCTTATTACCTGGATTTTACACCTTCATCGACAAACTTGATTACTTTAGACTGAAAACAATACTTGTAAGAAAACGATGCACTTATTCACATCATTGACTGTACTATGATGATGATCCACTGTACTATCGCACATACAATAATACAACATATTTACTTACAATTTACTCACTATTTGAAGAAAACGCACCTTAAGCAGACTGGGACCATCTATACTTTTTTTCAGTTGATGCAACCATCTAAGTATATCGCTATTTGATAGTAGATAACAGATATTCTATACATAATAACAGGATGATATAGTTAACATTTTATGTATTTGTATCTTGCTTTTCTTGTTTTTGTATTGCAATTGACCAGATATGCATGCACATCCATGATAAATACAAAGTAATCTACAACAAAACTATATCTGACTTAAGTCAAACAATGAATACAATTACAAACAAATTTACATAAAGTCAACAATTGTGTACTAGATATTTGCGAGACAATGAAATTTCAGCATTGAATGTGTTTTCTTCTTTCGTGTATAATTTTGCGTGTTTGTTGTTGTTTAATTTGATTAAGTTTCTATAAGTTTACAAAATCAAGCTTGATTCGCAGAAAGGTCCATTTGTTTTGGTAGTTAACATCACAGTACACCAAGGAAAAACGTCACAGAAATTAGCTGATCGAATTTCCGAATCTCCAATTGCAGCCTTCTTCACCATTTCAATGACCAATCACCAAGAGATTCCGAGGCATTGCGGACAAATGTCGTCAGCAATTTGTCAAAAGTTCCAAAAAGACACCGTCTCTGTTGAGTGATGGTTAGTGTAGCACGTCACCGGAACGTACTGCGCCTGCGCGAAATGCTTCTAGATAATGTGTATAGGGCTTCGGAAAAACGTACCATATAGGGTCGTGTTCCCATATATAAGGATAATATCCCGTCTTTAGTTTCCAACTGTTGTGTCGAAAAATATATCTTATGCAACGGGAAAAATATGATGTAATGTTTACCAAACATCCAACAGAAACCTGGGTTTTCTGTTGTTTTCTGTTCGATGTTTGGTAAACGTTGCATAAGATGTACTTTTCGCTTAGCGTGTTTTGGCGTACATTACCTCAAATCAAATTTGTTTCGGCCAATCAGAATCTTCTCCCCTTGGGGGTTCTCGGACGGAATTTCCGGTAGACTTCAGAACAAGCTTCGTGGAAGTCTTGATTGAAGGATGTGTATATGACTGGGTTGAGACAGCTGTTGCAGTAACCTAACCAGAAGCAGAATTTGAACAGTACGGCCGGAACGAGGGATTTGGTCACTACAGAGAGAGGGTACACAACGAAGAACGGCAACCAGCACATAGCAAATGCACCAATTACCAAGCCGATCACCAAATTCAAACGAGTCTCCTCCTTCAAACTAGGAGGACTGGCTATTGCAGGCAGCGGAAAACACCCAACTTTTACACATGGGCCTCCTTCTTGGGTATCTTCCGTTGATAGGCTATTTTTTCCATCGTGACAAATGCCGCCGGATATTCGGGGCGTATTGAGAATTTTATTTTCGCAATCGCTCATCTTTTTTTTGTTTGTTAGGCCGTTGCCTTTTGAATCGTGAGCCGCAACTTTAAGTGTGTTATTTCCATCATTGTCAGAGGTGGAACTTGGGGCTTTTGGCTCCCGTTCCATTTCTTCTGCCTCGTACAAAATGTCGAGGTGAAAATCTGAAAACTCATTCATACATGGAGCATCTCGCACATTTGGACACTGGACTAGTACAATACGATTCTGTTTTGGTGTCAGTTTTTGTGTACTGGGTGTCATTATGCTACATTTATGCATGCTTCCTTTGGCTAAGTCCACGGACGTTGCCTTGCTTGCATTGTTGGGGACTCGAGTATCCGGTAGGGCCGTGAGCTGGGCGCCTCTTAGTCCGTACCTTTTGGTAACTTCTTCGGACACCTTCCTGCGCTGAAGCCTGGCCGCGAACCGCTTTTTGGTCTCTCGGAGCACGACGCAGTAGACCGCCACCATGAGCAGTAGCGGGACCCAGAACGACAGCGCGACGGAGAAGAAGACGTATTCAGGCAGAGATCTCAGTTCACAGAACGGCTTGTCCGTGTGTTCCCAGTCCTGCTCTTCTGCCCACCCCACTAGGGGCGGCAGTCCCACGGCCAGGGCGCTGATCCACACCGCAGCAATCATGATCTTCACCCGGCCCCGGCTCTTGTACTGCACGTAGCTGGCGTCCGTCACCGACCAGTAGCGATCCAGCGCGATCGCACACAGGTTGTAGATCGACGCCGTGCACGCGATCACGTCAAAGGCGAGCCACAGATCACACAGGACCTTTCCGAACGCCCAGTAACCGAGCAGCTCATTGGACAGTGAGAAGGGCATGATGGTAGCGCCAACCATGACGTCACTAACCGCCAGGGACACGATGAAGGTGTTTCTCGGCTTTTTTATTCGTTTGCCGAAAACGAATAGCACGATGACGAATACGTTGCCGACGATGATGAAGGCCATCACCATGGAAACGATGACGCCGATGGTGATCATTTGACCTGTCGTGTATTCGCTGGACATGTCTCCGGCGTCGGATATGACGTCATCTGCGAGGGATATGACGTCATCGGCGACAGAAACGTTTAATGAACCATTTGGCCACATTTTCGGATGGCGTTCTGTGTCTCTTAGAACTGCAGTTCTAAGCTTTGATTGTGACCTCCGAAATGCTTAGATCTTGAATTCCACCACAACCGTATCACAAAGCACCTGCAAGGGAGAAAAAAAAAGATACCTATTATTAACTTCAACATATAATGTCCTTGCTTTCACTATTACCAATAAGCCGAACCTATGTGCTAGACTGGATGATATTCGCATCAACATGAGCATGTTTTTGGTGACGCCTTAGGGGCGAACCTAATGGTGTAGTATTGTGTGCAATCTGCAAGAATTCTAGGAATTGTACAGGAATGTGTCAACAGGAATTTTAGTTCACAGGACAATAACTGATGAATGCCTGGATGGATTGTCTTTGCATTTGATAGGGGGTAGGTCTTGGTAAGACCACAATAATTGGATTTTGACCCCCCTAGTAACATTCTATGGTGCTGCACCGGAACTTCCGCTTTTGAAATCTCGTTCTGGACATGCCATGGTAATAACTTTCAAGTGGTAGATAGCTCTTTGGGGGGAGGGGGATAAGTCGTGTAGGACTGGACCTCCTACTCCTATAGCAGCCTTTTTTGAACTGCAGGAGCTGATTTCGAACTTTGGGGAAAGCTTATGAATTTACTGCATTCAATTGTTAGACTCTCAAACACATGATACATGTAATTGAGAAAGACATAGATATCACTAGATATCAATTATGCAAATGAAAACCTAATATGCACAATTACAGACAAAACACTACAATTCGAGGGTGGGAAATGATTGGGACTTCATTGTTGCAGCATTTGGAAGTTAACTTCATGCGGGCATTATTAGACATACAGCATACATACTTTATGAGGAAATGATGCAAAATTCGTTTTTGCCATATTGATCATTGCTAAATGTTAAAAAAGATTATTGTTTTTTTGATTTACGCTGATGTCATCCATAAAATTTACTTGCTGTGGCCTAACGTATTACGCAAGACCCTATAGGTAGCCCGAATAAATGCCTGCTTTTGAGGAGCATTCAATGCATTTTAAAGAAAAAATACCACCAAAATCGGTCACAAAAGACGCAAAATTTCGACTAAAAATTACTGTGATTTTTTTTCCTCTAAACTAATTCTTTAGAGGAAAAAAGTTAATATTTGATATTTTGCCCCGGTCCTGTAAATTTAGTCCCAAAAAGTGAGGTCCATCTTACTGACGTCATTTAGTCAAGGGATTGCACACGAAAGCTACTTATAGAAACTTGCTACCTATACCACGTGCACGTGCACACAAAAATCAGCGCCCAGATTTTCAATGAGTTTCCACCACACAACGACATCACATCTGTTATTCAAACTTACTACATACAAAAAGGACTGGAAACTTTGATTGAAAATCCGACTTTTAACGCACTAAAATCGCTTTGGGCCCCAGCTCCAATTTCTTTGATAAGCCATGGGTTCATAGAAACACGTGGTAGTAACAGTTAGACCTCAAAAGAGCTGCTCATTAATATGCACAACACCTGTGTTTGCAGTGTCTCACAAAGGAGGGCAGATTCGTATGAGTTTCTAAGGCAGAAACACGCATTACTGACGATGAACGCCATTCGGCACAATCCACTAATCATAATGATAGCATTTTTCTCCTGTTAGTCGGCACCGTGCTTTCAAAGAATATTGCCTTCGCCAAGAAGATTAGTTTAACCGAGCGTGGTTCTGTGTGTCTGTTAGTTGGGAATGCCTAAATATATTGTGTATTTTTGTGACCTTTAACCTACAATATGATCATTGACATTGAACCTTTTTATGATGCAGAGCACTCTCGTAGCATGGCATATCACAGGAAAGTCAAAGGGTCCATAACAAAACATCTTTTAACTTGAACATAGCAAAATGCGGGAATATTGTGAGAAAATCGTCACCAGGGTTTTTGTAGGATCGCGAAACTAAGGGAATCATTGTACGGCACGTTTTTGCGCGGTTCTAAAATGCTCAAATTATTACGCAAATGTGCTAAATACTAGTAAATGTCACTAATTTCCATATATTGTGCCCTAGTATTGCTTTGGTTGCCTTTAAAGAAGCCAAAAGTAATTTCAGAATGTTAAAACTGGAAACATTCTGGATATGGCAATCTGGATGATATCAACGTTCAATTGCTCATATAAGCATATTTTCTATCATCACATCTTTGCTCCATGAAAGTCGGGATATGCAACAGGCTAGTGTTATTCAAACTTACTACAAACAAAAGGACTGGAAAATTTGATTGAAAATCCGGCTTTTAACGCACTAAAATCACCTTAGGCCCAAGCTCCAATTTCTTTGATAAGCCATGGGTTAATAGAAACACGTGGTAGTAACAGTTAGACCTCAAAAGAGCTGCTCATTAATATGCACAACACCTGTGTTTGCAGTGTCTCACAAAGGAGGGCCGATTCGTATGAGTTTCTAGGGCAGAAACACGCATTACTGACGATGAACGCCATTCGGCACAATCCACTAATCATAATGATAGCATTTTTCTCCTGTTAGTCGGCACCGTGCTTTCAAAGAATATTGCCTTCGCCAAGAAGATTAGTTTAACCGAGCGTGGTTCTGTGTGTCTGTTAGTTGGGAAAGCCTAAATAGATTGTGTATTTTTGTGACCTTTAACCTACAATATGATCATTGACATTGAACCTTTTTATGATGCAGAGCACTCTCGTAGCATGGCATATCACAAGAAAGTCAAAGGGTCCATAACAAAATACTTTTTACCTTGAACATTGCAAAATGTGGGAATATTGTGGGAAAATCTTCGCCAGGGTTTTTGTAGGATCGCGCAACTAAGGGAATCATTGTACGGCACGTTTTTGCGCGGTTCTAAAATGCTCAAATTATTACGCAAATGTGCTAAATGCTTGTAATGTCACTACCATAAAAATTTCAGCATTTTTTATTTCCATATTTTGGGAATAAAAATCAGCGCCCAGATTTTCAATGAGTTTTCACCACACAACGACATCGCATCTTTGCTCCATGAAAGTCGGGATATGCAACAGGCTAGTGTTATTCAAACTTACTACATACAAAAGGTCTGGAAAATTTAATTGAAAATCCGACTTTTAATGCACTCAAATCGCTTTGGGCCCCAGCTCCAATTTCTTTGATAATCCATGGGTTAATAGGAACACGTGGCAGTAGACCTCAAAAGAGCTGCTCATTAATATGCATAACAGCTGTGTTTGCAGTGTCTCACCAAGGAACCTCCTTGGTCTCACAAAGGAGGGCAGATTCGCATGAGTTTCCAGGGCAGAAACACGCAGTTCTAACGATGAACGCCATTCGGAACAATCCACTAATCATAATGATAGCATTTTCCTCCTGTTCCTTACAAAGAAATATACATTATTTTTAATAACACACATTGTGTAGCAGTCAGACTTCATAGCTCGTACGTACGCAGCTTAGTGCAGGTAGAATAGGGAGTTGTGCATGTATTTCTCGTATAACCGGTAAACCACCTTTAGGCGTAATACATCAGTTTTGTACAGTAGCTACAAGCGGCGTAAAAAAAGACTGTAAGGCTCTATCCACTCACACCGGGAATTACCCCTACTCTTTTTATTATGTGTGGTGCTCGAAATGTGGCTCTCCTCAAACACGGGGCCTCCATTTAACGTCCTATCCGAGAGGACGTCTCTAACCGAAGCTAGGTACTCATTTTCACCTAAGTCTAGTGAGCAAATAGGTTTATAGCTAAGTGCCTTTCCCTTAATGCACACCATTGGGGCCTGCTAGGGATTTGAAAACAGGACCTTTAGATTCTTAGTCAACAACACTAACCACAAAACTAACCTTTCTACCCACCAGAATTTGCACATGATAAAACTTGTGCTTGGGATTAAATAAAAACATATCAGTTATCAGCACATTTTTTTTGCAATCTATTGTCAATATCAGTTGACTTTTTCCTCGATATTTTAGATGGTTTTCATTTTACAAACTGCATTGAATCGTGCTGAAAACTTATCCGTAGAGTTTTTATAACAGATTTTCAGTAATTGCTCTGACGAATGTTATTTGTTTATGTTTTGGTACTTGACTGATACTTCATTTCAATTTTTTAATTATTTTGTTTATTGGTTTGGCTGTTTAGAACACGCAGCCAGGGCTGCCCAGCTGCTAACAAAGACAAGGCATTACAATGGAATTTTTAACATGGACAACATAGCTTAACAATATTCTAAATACATGTATAGATCAAAAACCATCTTATATAAATGATGCCACACGTTATTCAAACAAGAAATGCCCCGGTATGGACAGGATTAATGTAGCCTAACTTTGTATAGTTAACCTACCGCTAGGCGTTGTTTTTCCCCCGCTGCTTTCTACCGTCAGCGACGATAGTAGCATCCCTTTGTATCTACCGCCGTTTTGAAACAGTTTTCTGTTTGAGCTTATTTCATGTTTGTATCAATTTAAAACCGACAGAAAAATGATTTTGTAGTTCAGTTGGACCTTGTTTTTCATGATCTTACTATCGCAAAATATACTTATTACGGTACTTTTGATAAATCAGCCCAAAAAAGCTTTACTATTAACTTTTTCTTATATTTTGAATATAAATATTATGAACATGATTTTCCCCTGCATTTACTGTAGAATTACAATGCAAGTTTACATATATCTAACACACTTTGAATATATATATATAATGTGTACATGAATATATGTATAACAGGGAAAACCCAACAGAGATGTAAAACCCCTGTCACACATTAAGGACCTTCCCAGGACTTTGCTACCGACCACTCCCTAACAAAAGTCAGGGATGCGTTGGGAGTAGTCTGGAATCCATCCTACGAGGGTGGTACGCAATTTTTATCATAGCAGGTTTATTTTTGTATGAAATGAGTTAGAATTTGGCACAAATGTAAAGGAACATCTATTCTTGAGACTGAAGTATGTCACTGTATTTTCATATTTCTACCAGCGATTGAGTTGTTTCAACAACTCGTTTCATACAAAAATGAACCTGCTATGATAGAATTGCGTTTGTTTTTGTACCACCCTCGTATTCTAGATAGCTCCAGTTCGCTCCTCTGATCGCATCTAAGAAGAATATGACTCTTCCGTATTTGGTTTGTCATTTTTAGTCGGCTGGCACGTTGGCAGAACGTAATGCACGTACAATAATTAGCCTGCTATTCAAACCTATCACATCTGCCGAGTCTATTTCACTCTCTTTGGTCAGCGTTGCATCAGCCTGAGTAACAGCCGTTGCATAAGATATGTATTCAGACACAACAAAGTAAACCTATGTACGAGATATAAAAGGCAACCAAAGCAACATAAGGGCCCAAAATATGGAAATAAAAGAATGCTGAAATCTTTATGGTAGTAACATTTACTAACACTATTTAGCATATTTTCTTGAAAACGTGCTGTACGATGATTCCCTTAGTTTCGCGAGCGTACAAAACCCCGGAGACGATTTTCAGTGAGTTCTCACATTACAACGACGTCGTATTTTTGCATGATGGACGTTGCTATACATTGTGATTTGTAAATTGACTTTCAAAATCCGATTTTCGGGCTTGGGTTTCCTTTAACATTAAATACGCGAACACGACCTTAAACGCTTACGTTCTGCCGACGTGCTGTGGGCAACCTTGTCGCCTATATCCCAAATATAAAGATATCCTAACGTTATATACACAACTTCTCGAGTAATGCTGTCCACAAACACAACAACAAACGACACCGAAAACACTACCTTTTTGCTAAAAGATGATGATACACGAAGATAACAACATTGTTCGGGAGAATTTTGATACTGAGCTGTTGAGTCTTAACACTCGCAGTTGATCATGAGTCAACCCAAAACGTCGTACAAAGAACGAAGAAAGCTGATAGCAAACAATGTCTTAGACCACCTTTCTTTCTGTTGTGACAAATCATATCTTATATTGACTAGAACATAAGCGGTTAGTATCAAATGTAAAAGTAATGGAAAAACAAGCAAAAAAATAGAACCTACCGTTGTACGAAGGCCTGCACGCACAGACTGATGCTAGGATCACTGCCGGGGTTTAACTGAGCTACAAAAGGCGGCGGACCAGAGTATCATGTTTCCTCATTTGCATATATGCATATATGCAGATTCCCCCGCGGCAGCTACACGTGTTGCCTGCTCACATGTTGCAGGGGACGCACAATTTTATTAGGTTCCGCCATTTTTTTCCATTTCAGGGATGAAAGAGACTTAATGTGTTGCCGGGAGCAGTCTTGTTGGGCTGGCCGGTAGGCCAAGGAAAAAAAGTGTTGTGGTTCTGTTTACCCAACCTAGCAATAACTAGCAGATTCTAGGCTTTTTGGGGGGTGGACCGCTGGTAAGGGACATAAAATGATCCGGCGATGAAATACAAAGTAGACTTCCAGAATTTCACATTCACATTCTGTTCACAGGGTCCAACACTTGCTGCAAGAATACATGTGCACTGAACATTCATTGTACATCATTGTACAATTTAATAACATGCTTAATACGATGTATACCTGTAGAATCACAATATGATGGTGGAATTATCTATTTACATGAGAATCCCTGACCCTGACGTCTAGGACGTTTTTCTAGGACATTTTTCTAGGCCATTGCTCTTTACATTAAATTGTTTTTTTGTGCCACGTGTGGATAGGTTGTGGACAGCATAACTCGAGAAGTGTGGCGTCGTGTGGCACAAGTGCAGAGCGCACGGCTGTCAAACAATAGGACCCGGGATCGAATCCCAGGGTTGTGCCTAGAGACATGTCCGAACTTGCGCCCAGACGTTGTGCCCTTGGGAAAGGCACTTTACACGCATTCCCCCCTCAGTTAGAGGGACAAGTCTCCAACGGCAGCTGTCTTCAACTGGCGGACGAGAGCAGCGCCAGGCGGGCTGGCGTTATCAAGGCGGACCTCGAGTGTAAGAGTCATCCGGCAGCTCGCTGCAAGCATCCCAACCAGAACCAGCACGTCTCCCTCTAATTGGTGCCGCTGGAGATGGCGGATGCCCAAGTGTGTGGGTCTCAGATTCGCAACCTGTCATCCACCTTAAACAAATTCACGCGAAGGCTACCGTGTCAATTGACACGGTCACCATACTCGATCTGTATTTGTATCTGTACTATGTATCTATACTCTGTATCTGTACTATGTATCTGAATACGAATAAAGATAATACGAGTGGTTGCCATCAACTCGAGAAGTTGTGGGTGAATCTTGAAGATATCTGGTATGTAGATAGGTATCGGTAAAAACATGTTTAATTAGGGGTCTCATAATGGCATTTCTGTGGTACTGCAACGGAACTTCCTGCGCTTGTATCTTTTGCGATCAGAAAATGCATCGCCTGTAGAGCCTATTGGAAAAAAAAACTTGTAGAATTCCATATATCTGCCATCTTATAATGATAGTAATGATAACTTTATGGCGCAGCAATTGTACAAGGTGCAAAGAATGGCTGGTACACAACTACAGTTCTATATATATCCAAGGGCTAAATCTACCTAATACGAGAGTGTATAGTATGGGTTTAGAATGGGTTCGTAATAACATTGGAGGAATTTCTATCGTCTAAACATTCTATGATATAATTTCCTATGTATACCATGCAGGGGTTGTCACAAATAAATATATACTTAAATATGCTATTTAAATCCATTGTAATATATCCTGGTATATAAGATAATAGCCTTGTGTACAGTGAATTACATATATCAAAATATTTGGGACATACCATAAAAAATATATGGTGAAAAATGGTAAAAACTCTATTTGTACACACATTTAGCCGTTCATCGTACTAATACTTACGTACTTAGTTCGAGCTCCCGTTCGAACCAATCCAGAAGGCCTTCTCCGCAGCACTTTGTCCTCCTTCGTAGCCCTTTAGTATGTTGCAAGTTTATAATAATAGTCTTTATTGCATATTCCTGCCCAGATGGACTAAATGCACAGATGACCACACATGGTCTATAAGAATGTCCTTGATAAGAAGTATAACGCAAACCATGAATTGATAAAATGCTACATTCTAACATTGAAACTGAAAAACAGACAAACTGTGGACTATTGCTTAACTACTGCTGATCACCCAGTAGTTTCTTCTCTCTTTTTGAAACATTTGGAAACATGACTATATATTTTTTCCATTATATGTTCGTTCTTACATGACATCAGGTATATAATAGTGTCCTGCTTTGACATTTTCATACTTTTCCTGTCTAATTCTATTGTCTTTAACAGCGATAGCCGCTCATCTTCATATAAGGAACAATCGAGTAAAAAGCGGGTTTCATTTGCAACATATAAATCGTCACAGAATTCGCATGTTCTATTATTAGGAGGGGTACGGTTATGCCTGCCAGATGTGTAGGGAGTGGTCACTGATGCGAAGTTAACACATCGCTCATATCACTGCATGGGGTGTCCCTGTAGTGTAGTGGTCTGCGCTTCTGTCACTTACCACATCTGGTTCTGATTACTTTCAACTCCCGGGTAGGACCTCTGGACAAGAGGAGCATTGAGTCATACCAAAGACTTTATAGAAATGGCACATACTTATGAAACAGTATGGAATTTGAACACACTCCACTGCCAATGGACTAGCCCCCCGCTGTAGTGATTGCACCACAGTGTGACCCAGGGCAATGAAACGGGGATGGGCAGCGCCCTATACACGTGCACCTTATGGTGTGGGAGGATTTTAATTAATTTTAACATATCACTGCGTAGATTGTCTAAGTAGGTGACTCTGGGATTACCCCAACCTTTCTTCCCTTCAGTAGCAGGCTTCCAGATTACCAGATTGACCCCAGCGGGTTTTATTCTGTGACTTAGCGACAGATGGTAGATCTTGGTTCAACTGTACATGTTGGTTTGATAGCTTTTGTTGCCATGAGACGTTAAGGCACATGCGTACCGAGCGAGTGTAACAGCCATCTAGCCTTTTTTCGAGTGACGTTGTTAAGGTTCAAATTTCTAAGCCGTCTAACAAGACGGTGGCAATATACAGCTGCACTTTAATCCTGCGTGGGAGCTGGGATTTCCATATCTTACTCAGCTCGTGGCAGCTGTTCCAAGAAAAAAGGTTTTCTAAAAGTCCGTTTCAGAATTTTCCATCTGTGCGGCCGAGATATCTTAAGTTGTTGAACACGTCTACGGTGTCACCACTTCTGCTTCGAATGATAACAGATGTTTTTTCTGGTTGCAGGTCATCATTTTGTTATTTTTTTAGCTTTTACATGCCGACCTACTTTGCCAGCTTCGTTGTCCATTCGGAGCAGTAGTTGCTGTGCCTGTTGTAATCGTTGGTATTGTTAATTACCTTCGCCGAGAAGGTTATGTTTTGCACAGTGTTTGTGTCTATGAACACGATAACTCGTGAATGCCTGGATGGATTGTCTTCATCTTTGGTAGATGAATAGGTCTTTGTAAGACCTCGAAATGATTATATTTTTGGTCTCCTAGTGGCTTGCTATGGTACTGCAGTGCAACTTTCGGTTTTAATATGTATATAGCTTAAGCGATGGTTGGCAAAGTCATATGCTGATTATGCAAACCATAGGCTGAGGTTGTTTGATTTAATTAATCAGAAAATAGAGGGTCACCTCGGGAATTTGCTAGAATACTGAATGCTTTTTGATGCGCATTGGACTAGTGGGTACTTTATCGTATACTGTAAAAAGTGTTCATTTTTACTTCCTAAAAGTATCATCTATTGGAAAATAACTCCCCCCTCTGGACTTTAGGACTCCTTTAAGTTCTAACTCATTGGGTTCGGCTTCTTTTTCCGAGACACTGGAAGACGAATGATCCCACTTTTTCGGTCTGTTACGTATGATTCTGTCATATACTTATAGAATGTAGGCTACCAATGCATTATACAACGCACGCACACCAAATAAAGTTTTGCTTATGCTATAATTTGATAAGAGAAGGAGAAAAACTAATCAAACTCTTGGATTTGGCTCTTCCAATACGGCAGGCTGGTTCTCAAAGGCATCCAGAGCATTTTATGAGACTTGAAAACTCAAAATATTCTAGTTGGTGTAATGTTTATGAAATTGACAATTAATGACACTGTCAACCACATTTGCGTTCTGGTTTCTTTTCAAAAGTGCGCAAAAACGGCACAAAAATAATCTACATATGGTAGTCTTTTAGTTTCACGCGCCTACTGTAAATATTGTTGATACCATAGCCCCACCCACCTCCGTCAAAACGTAGAAATGCAAAATCAAAACATAGAAATGCAAATACTTGACGGACATGCAGTAACTCTCTTAATGGTCGAACCGCTGATTGTGATGGACAGTCAGGATCAGTCTATTTATATAAAGCCTTGGATTTTCTATCAGTTCTCACCACACAACGACATCGTATCTTTGCTCATTTAATTTCGATATGTAATGGTATAGTGTTATTGAAACTTACTATGTGTCTCAGACCGATTGTGATGTAGAGATCTGATAAATATCTTGTATGATAATGATATGATATTTTGTATCTGATACATGTTTGTATTTGTGAATGGATATGTTTGTATTTGTGGATGTATATGATATATGGTATGTAGGTAGGTGTCGGTAAATCTAAGTACACCTGTACAAGTCCGATTCTGGGTTTCCTGAATTGTGTGCTGCACAGGAGATATCTCTTTCAAAATGGCGGGTTTATGTAACCCAGCGGATTAATGTTAATGGAGCCTGGAGGCTACAAACAAATGGTTACAAGTGGATTAACCTACGAACATGTATATGAACATATGAACAAGTTGTTTTAATTTATCATTTACACGGGTGGTCCTAAGCAATCTTTGATATATTCATCTATTTATACACAATCTCCTTCCCAGGGACGTGAAAGAGCAGTATCCAAAGACACAGACACCATATCGTTAGAGAGCATGTTGTTAGGTAAATTTCCGCTAGATGTCGCCTCTAACAGACGTCGAAAGGACCCTTTTGTGTTGTAGCTAAAACTAAAGCTCCTTGCTAAAACCGTTTAAAATTTGTATTACGTTCAAAACTAAATCCCTCTAACGCTAGCGTATTCTTAACTGTGCATTAGATCGTTGTGCCCAGCGGATATATCCCCAACAAAATCTGGTAGCTCTATTTATGTAAGGGTCAGTGAGCTGCAAAATGACCAGTGGCCGGACTGACCAATGGACCATTTGTCCCTGTGAAAAATAACAAAGGGTCCAAAGGCGAAAAATGAAGTGATAGAGTCGGACTGTAGTGACCGTTTAACATGTTTTTTTGCCGAATGGGGCAGTGGATTAAAAAGGTGATTCATAAAAGACGTACAAAATGGGTGACCAACAAAAGATCCCAAATTTGCATCTGACTGTAGATCGAGTTAACCCTTCTCCAGACAAAGGTTGGGAGTTAGTCGTAAGCAGGGTCATTTGTGGATGGAAGTTAACTACGTGAGGTTGCCTACTATAACTAGTCTTCAAAAGCCGTCCGCATCAGCTAACTATGATTTTCGAAAGATTTTGACCGGGAAAGTCATATTCTGCTTGAATGCGATCAGAGGAACGAACGGAGCTAGAATAGGATGGATTCCAGGCTACTCCCAACCAAGCGCCGACCTTGGTTGGGGAGTGGTCGGGAACAAAGTCGTAAGAAGGTCCTGAATTAATGTGTGAATTTATGATATTTTGTATCTTATACCTATTTCGTATTAGCTTGCCTGTTGTAGATATTTATGGCAAGCAGGTTACTAATGACGTCATCAATTTCCCGTCACCAATTCTCTTCCATAGTGCGCCTAATTTAAAGCCTAGATTAGAATGAATGATTCCCTCATGTTACAATCTAATAAGAGAATGAGAAAAGCTCATCAAAATCTTGGATTCGGCTCTCCCAATACAACAGGTTGGTTTCCAACAATCTGTTACTATAAAGATGACAGATGTATTTTTTTGAGTTGACGCTTTTCAGTTTAAAATGTCTTTGTCAGGCCTATCATGATGTTAGTTAGTTAGTTAGTTAGTTAAAATCCTCCCACACCATAAGGTGTATAGGGCGGTGCCATCCCCGTTTCATAGCCCTGGGCCACACTGTGGTGCAATCACTGCAGCAGGAGGCTAGTCCACTGGCAGTGGAGTGTGTTTAACTTCCATACTGTTTCAGAAGTAGGTACCATTTTCATAAAGTCTTTGGTATGACTCAATGCGCCTCTTGTCCAGAGGTGTCCTACCCGGGAGTTGAACTCGGGCCTTCTGGTCCCAAGTAATCAGAACCAGATGTGGTAAGTGACAGAAGCACAGACCACTACACCACAGGGACACCCCTCCCTATCATGACGTAGAGATATAATATTTGACGTAAATTGTAACTAATAATGTCTGTTTTTAATATTTCTGGAATGAGGTACACTAATGACTCAATTTCCCGTCACCAATTGTCTGACATAGAGCGCATAATCTAAAAATTAAATCGAAACGTATGATTCTCAAGTTATAATCATCAATAAAGGAAGAAGAAAAACTCATCAAAATCTTGGATTTGGCTCTCCCAATACCTCAGATTGGTTCCCAATAATTAGTTGTTTCAAAAATAATAAAAAAGTTTGAAATTTCCTTTCTTTCTGTACGTCCTTTAAAAAAAAGATCTTGGAAACTGGATTCCGTGTAAGCTAAAACGAAGCTAATGTAACAATATATCAGGTATACAATAGTATCTGGTACAGAATGTATGGTATGTAAGGAGCCAATGTCTTTAATTTCCCGCAGATAATTGTTTTACATAACAGACATAGTTTCACGCATAAAGCTAAATTCTCGAGTGGTAATTTGATAAAAGTTAACACTCAAAAACGCAAATCGAATCTCGGTGTGGCTTAAGCGGTAACATTAAGTTGGTTCTTAACAACTTGTTGTTTTAAAAACGTCAAATGTAGCGTTTTAAAGAAAGTTTTATTTCGTATATTGATTTTAGACAAATCCTGACCTAGGAGTTCACTCGAATTGTCAAATTTAGTCATTTTACGACATTTTTGATCGGCTACGATTCTATGATCTTTCATCTTTGTTTATTTGTTAGCTTGTTTTTGTTTGTTGTTGTTCTTATTACTGACACCGCTCGGGATGGAATACTGTAGTTTCAGAAAAGGATTTGATCTAGTTCGTGTCTTTTCTATCAGTTACTTAGCTTTTAGATCTCGGGAATTACAGTTATCATTGACTAAAGATTAAGTTTAACCGCCATCTTGTTTTAAACCTCCAACGCTATTCAAGACGGTAACGGTCCTTTAAACAAAGATAAAATTGTTTAAAACCCCACTAATAAAACTCCTCTAGTGAAACGTCCCTTGGGGATGATACAATAATGACAAAGAAGGGGTAGGATATGAATTAACTCCCACATTTTCGTGAAAGACTTTATTGAATTCATCATTATGAAGGTCTCATCACAGTGCCACAAAAGTTCCTGCCCCCCTCCCCCATTTTGACACATTTCTAACCTCACGGAGGTAAAGTCCCATGTGCACGAATCTTGCATATTTCCTGCCCCGACCTAATGCGGTATTTGAAACAAATCAAATCACTGCAGACGATTTGGTGGAAACGAGCCCATTAGACTTTATCGTCTGTATAAATGATTCAGAAAGATTAGAACTGAGATCCCCTGGAATCGAACTAAAGCCGAAACGAAATGACATGGGCATCATATTACAACAGAAATGTGCCCCTTTTTATGTTATAATCTCTATCAACGTCAATTTCTGACGCTTGAAATATATTTAAGCTAAGGCAAGTCCATGCAATCTTCTAAAAAGCAAATATACGATTTGTTTTCTACTATCTCTATTGCTTCCCTGGGGTACCAAATTGCATTGTACGATTCCTCCCCAAACGAAGCCGATGTTGTTAAAATCCAATTTAGCGGCATTAGGGTCAAATTGGAGTTCCTAAAAAAATTGCCGGTCAGTAATATAGAATTTCCTGATGCTTAAGATTTTTTCCTTCTCTTAATTTCCTCAGCTCGTGATCGTGCCTAAGCCCACGCTAATCTAGCGATTCATTCGTTCCGGAACTTGCAAAGACTTTGCGTTAGCAAGCGACCGTGACGGCAGCAAAACGATCGCTAAGTGCTTTCTTTGTTTCGTATCGTCTGAAAACGGTATGTCAGGAAACAAACAACACAGAGACCCGAGTGAGTTGTCATCAGGCTAAAGATTATGCATGTGTCGTCCGATAAAATCTCGACGCTGTCTGATGAAGAGGAGACCCCATAGCGGCTTTTACCTCAGCTAAGCCCCCATAAGTCACGCGTAGCTTCCTGATGTAAAGAGAGTTGTCATCCCGTCGTTCCACGCAAGACCGCACACCCCCCGATTCAAATTTCCACCCGAATCATTTATAAAGGGAGTTGTGTGACAGAGTAGCCCGGTCATTACGCTGCCACCAACGGTGGGGAAAGAGATTCTTTACCGCTTGGACACGGGTTCCATTCCCGAGAACCACTTGTCTCGAGATCTAGGAGTAGAAAACATCTTATCAAGGACAGTAGCGTATCAGCTGCGTATCTTTGGAGCATCGCCCACAGAAACTGATTCAAACCACATGCTCTAAGGGATCACTACGGGGCAAGAAGAGAAATCACTTTCGTCGACGGTCTCTGTTACAAACAACAAGGCGACCCTCCACTGGCGTGCTACGCAGAAGAAAAGGCCAGCGACTTTCTTTCAGAGTCCGTGACAAATTGTTTCCTGAAATGGCGATCCAGGCACTGTGCTGGTCCTTCTACGCTCTCCTACTGCTGAGAACATGCGAAGGAGGTACGTTTGTAAAGTTTGCAGCGTTTTCCTCTAGTTGTTAAGCATTAGTAGGTTACTCCACTTACTAAGGTTCTTTATATGTGGTTTTTAGGCGGTCTGTTAAGTCACCGGAAGCCTAGACGCTCTAATAGCGGTGAAGGGCAGCATGGTATACGTATATTTGAACTTGCCAACCTGGCGAGAAATTCCAAACTAAGTCTAAAAGCTGGGTCTTTCCGGTGGCTTAAAAACTACATCCCGTGTACTGTGACCACCTGGTATTTTGTCAAGAAAAAAACTATGACACGAAACCATAAAATTCATATTTCAAAATGTCACCTTTCTTACTATGGATGGCATAAACATTGTTCCAACAAAGTAACACATGTTGGAAATTCTAAGCATCCGTGGTGAGATTATTCAGGCTTCGGTTGCAAAGCTCTCCAGGGCCGCCGAGCCTACTGCGAATATCGGTAACAGATCGTGCGAGAAATTCCCATCGGGAATTGAGATATGTTATACCTATATCCTAGAGGCTTTTAGATGTGTGCAGATGATATACAGGGTATCTGTTCAGGCTTAAAGAGTCGTTTTGGTCACATAGTGTGACCCTTAGATTCAAAACGCATGGATATGTGAGTTGTATGGTGAGTGATTGACTTTACATGTCATACTTAACACGATGAAATATTTTCAGATGACAAGAAAAATTAAACAAAGGGGCTTCAAACTATTACAGAAGTTTGTGTGAATGCGTGTGGTTTACTAGCGTAAAAGTAGAACTTTATTCTGAATAGAGACGCTAGAATTCGTAGAATGATAGTCAAACATCTTAGATCGATTTTATTCACTAAAACATTGGTGACTTCCTTCAAAACAAACAGTAGTGTTAAAATTCTTTAATGACAAATTCTTTTTTTTTAATGTAAAGAAGTCTGATATACCTTTCTAGGATATAGAATATCATAGGATACACGCTTTTCTTCCTGGGACGAAAAAAAATCTGTTGTTTTGTTCCATGTGATAAGTTTAACCCGACTGATTAATAGGAATGGTTACCAAGGGCAACCGTTACCATGGAGACCATCCTTTCCTAACCTATCGTCTGAAATCCCTCAGAGTCGCCCCCACTAACAAGCTAAGCCCTGACCTCACACAAACAAAATATGTTTTTATCATCCTTTACACACAGAGCAAAAAGGTCTCGGCAAAAAACAGCGCCCTAGATTGTAAGCCATCGACCTGAAAGATTATCCGTTGGCTGTAATTCAATTTGAACTTGATGGAAATTGTTGTAACTGATTTTTAAGACTCAGGGGGCGCCAAATGTCGAACTACTGGCGGGGTAGGAGACAGGTAGCTGTTTGTCATTGTAGTATTAGTCTGGCTAGAGATAGTTAACATGATGTTACACGTCAATCTTCAAGCTTAATTTGCTCTTTGGGCAATCTATTTCTATTGTAGAGTGGAATTCACGGTAGCATTAAGTACTTAATTTGCTCCTTGCGCAGTCTATTTCTATTGTAGAATGGAATTCGTTACCATAAAATACAGAAGGAGCCTATTCATTAGATACTGTACATAGTAGGGATTAGATATGTAAAGCCTCGGTGCGACAAGTCGTTCGGTATATTGTTGTTGGGTAGTCGTGCGATTTTGATTTCCGAGCAGGCTGTCACAAAACCAACTGC
This sequence comes from Branchiostoma lanceolatum, assembly GCF_035083965.1. NCBI lineage: Eukaryota > Metazoa > Chordata > Leptocardii > Amphioxiformes > Branchiostomatidae > Branchiostoma > Branchiostoma lanceolatum. Next base: position 5,843,665 of record NC_089739.1, read on the forward strand.
CTAGTCTCCAAGCAGACCCAACGGTTGCAAAGACCGTATCCAACTGGCAGAAAGAATCTTTTTTTTTTCAATCCGACGGTGCCTGACAACTTCCCTGGCTGACTGGAGCTTCCCTGGCTAGCTTGTACGATTTTGGCACCGTGGAGATCTGCTTGGAGATTACCGACTGCCGACATCGATCTAAAATCTAAGAAAACCTTTTCGGTACTGAGACAGAAGTATTTTGTACGACACATGCACGACTATCCCAAGAATACTCTCAGTTTCCAGTCGTACAACGATCACACGACGAATGCCCTTAGGTATCAAGCCGCCGTCGAGACGTTTTGAAACTGTGTATGTTTTATTTTTGCATATGACTAAAACTGTACACTTTGGTGATTCATAATTAGAATGTCTACAACTATCCTAGATTTGACGAGGTTTATATAATATAAGCCTCCAGATTCTCTTTTGTGAAGCAGATTTGGTAGTGAGAGGATCTACTAAAGATAAGTTTCAGTGGCCTACAGTATAGGACTGCTGAGTTAATGATAATGTTTTCAAAGTTATGTTGTCCAGAAAGTATATAAACTCTCAAAGCCAGTCTAGAAATTCCATTGATACGTTCAATAGTGTCATTCAATTACTAATAAACGATCGGATTTATAAAGATAAGAAATATAGATAGAAAACGCACCGTACCCGTTCCCGAAGCCTGCCACACACGTCGTATACATATACGACAGGTTCCCGACAGGAAATGATTTGTAGGACACTTGTGGACATGTCGTACTGTAAAATCCAACATTCTTCCGACGGCAAATATTACCGTAGTTTCTTGTCAGCTGACGTTCGTTCTGTCACGGCATCGCGGAAAATCGTACGAAAAAAAAATTGCACGACAAAAAAGATCGCACAACAAAAAAATCATACGACGAAAAAGCCACAAAAAATGTTCGACCAAAAAAAAGTACGACAAAAAAGTCATTTTACAACAAAAAGTTGTACGACAAAAAATCGCACTACAAAAAAAAAAAATCGTGCGGCAAAAAACAACATCGTACGACAACAAAAAATCGTACGAAAACAACAACAATCTTACGACAAAGAAATAGTACGACATTCGTGTCTTAAAGTGTCCGAGAGACAGGGACATTAAAAGATATGGCTAAAAGGACACTTGGGACTGTTGTTGGCACACCTTCTCAACCCTCGAGGTTAAACTCTGACTAAAACGGAAAACACCATTTGCTTCTCATTTAGATAAATCGCGGAGAGCGCTTCGGTCATGGTCGGGCGGTTAAAGCAATTAAACCTGACAAAAACCATTCACCTCAGCCACGGACTCATCTGTTTATTCTCACCGGACGGCAGGAGCCATCTCCAAGCAGACGTGGGGAGGAGAGATGGCATTGTTTTTCTGCTTAGTTGTTGGAAGAGCGGCTGTTGCTTAAAATGTTCGTCCCCCTCTAAAAGATAATGATTGGTCAAGATGGTTGATGTGTTTTATTCTAACCGAACCATATACGGAAAAACAAACACCAAGTAACAAAAAAATCTGTTTGTGCCGTACCATTCAATATTCGACTTTAAAGAAATAATGCTGAACTTTAAAACCGGGGGGGGGGGGATCTTTCTCAATTTCATGAATATAATTGGTTCTGGAACATAACATATCCCTTAATCTTTTTATTTTATCAATTTTCAAACCAATCGTCCCTGTGCACCGAACAAAAGAACAGTTAATGTTTTAAAGCCTTTCTTGTGTACACGACAATTGATGGTAGAGTCCTCGAGCACGGTAGCACACAACCTTGTCATTCAATCAAGGTCATAGGTCATGGTTTCACCTTTATACCTGAAACGGCAATCCTATTTTGACAAATTATTTACCTTTTGAACATTTTAGAGGAATTTGAAAATTATGCTAGAACATATTTTCTGCATTTTTTTCAACAACATATAAGGCGGAAACATTTTTTTCCGATTCCAAAATACATGTATGTAAAGAAAACGGTGTCTTCTCTTGACCTAAATACTTAAAGTTTCAACAGCCGTTTTCACTTTAGGGTGACATTGAAACCGTCGCCCTCTCCATGGGGATTCCCCTCATGACGTCATGTTATCTGACGTTTTACGGCCACATCCGAGGTCGTAAAATCTGTCTGTCGCAGACAATAATTCAATCAAATTGTTTCAGTCCAGGTCATCAAATATGTTTAGACGATATAATCATCTCAAGGCCTCTGATTACCGGGAAAATATCCGTCTAATTTTGTTGATATTGTTACTTTGTCAACCTCCCTAGCATATGTGATTGTTCTAATGCTTCAAACTACCAGAAAGAGAAAAAAGTATACTTAGATCAAAATGACTAGCATAGCATCTCCAGGACACGGGATATCAAAACCAGAAGTTTCGCTGAGGTACCTTACAAAGCCGCTAGGAGTCCCGTTATCGAACCCGGCCTTCGTTTTCCCGACCCCTGACTACCACCTACCAAATATTATAATTAAGGATCCATACACATCTTCTTGAGTTATGATGTCCACAAATTAAACTGACACACACACACAAACACACGCGCGCGCGCACACACACACACACACACAAACACACGCGCGCGCGCACACACACACACACACACAAACACACGCGCGCGCGCACACACACACACACACACACACACACAAACACACGCGCGCGCGCACACACACACACACACAAACACGCGCGCGCACACACACACAGGCACACTTACAAACAGCACAGAAAACATAATCTTCTTAGCGAAGATAGTAACGTACAGATAAAGAACAACGCACATCTGCTTGGATATTATCCAGTCCAAAAGTCATAAATGATCGTTAGCGACGCTTGACACAAATGATTCATCCTTGAGTCGTCCCGATCGATGCATTCAAGGAGAATAACAAAATTATCATGTTTATTGGTCACAAATCAACACTAATACCAAAGACCCTCCGAATACTTAAGCGGAGAATCTTCCATCTTTGCAGAGAAGTAATGTTTTTGATTATTCTCTGAATACGTAATACATTTTCGGAACAAGTAGCAATGATAAACATATTACAGCTGTGAACACCTATAGCTACAGCTGTATCCTATTGGTTCGAAACATGGGCTCCATTGGTTGAATTTCTTTCTTTTATTTGTCGTGTACCCTGATCAATTTTTAGAAAAATGTAACCACTTCATAACAAAAATATGCATGTAGAATAGCTTAAAGAGATAACAAAACTAATACAAATACTGAAAATTATATATGTTTCATACCTTTTTTGATAGTCAATGTCTAATATTTTTGCATTATCTTCAACAATGAATATCTACCTCAATCATCAGGATCTAAAAAAAAGTTAAGATTCAGTTAAACACAAAGACTAATCCCAATCGGTGCAGGTGGCTTACTAAGAACGGCTTAGGGAGTATGATCTGCTCTTAATCTCGATCTAAATCTGCGCAAGACAATGTTTTCTGTCTAAAAAATACCCTGAGTCGTCTGGAAGTTCGAGACTATCCCATCCGCAAACCGGACACTGGCGAGACCCTGAGAGTTTATATTTCCGTTACAAATCAATGCATGAGTTATTTTCGACAAGATTTACATGAATATTGTATGGACTCTTTTTGTCTCTAAAGCGGTGTATGGTTTTGTCAAGCTGTTGTAGCACTGGTAGCATATGTCGTCCCTACATTATTGGTTCGAGAATCGCGAAAATTATTCTTTCTCTTTGAAAAATCTCTCTCCTTTTTTCTTTGCTATGTCTGTCTTTTTTTTCTTTCTTCCTTTCTCTCTTTCTCTCTCTTTCTGTCTTTCTTTCTTTCTTTCTGTCTTTCTTTTTCTTTGTTTCTTTTTATCTGCTTCCGTCCTTTTTATTTACTTCCTTCTTTCTTTCCTTCCCTTTCTCTTTTCATCTGATTTCGTTAAATACTATATTCTCTTCAAGTTTCTTTTCTTATATTCTTTTTTTCTGTCTCCGCTTAATATATCCTGATTCAATGTTATCTTCTTTTCTAAATTCAATTCACCCTGTATATTTTTGCTTCTTCAACCATCTCCCCTTTTCCTCGCATTTTGTTCTTGAGTTCCTCTCACTACATCGAGTATTGTACATATTGTCTGTCTTCTCTGTCACGACCAGTGGAAGATTAGCTCATCGGGGAGCTAAACTGGTTCGAGATCACTTTCAGTTTTCTACTTTCTCCATTAAACGTTTCTCTCCCATACCTACATCCCGTCATGGCCTTGGTAACATTCTCCCTATAGACACGGTGTTGTTTAACAACACTGACCTTCTCCAGATTTGGGCCACGGTACAAGTAATTGCTCTTTCTGGCCTGGCCTTGGCTTTGGGCGCTCGCCAAAAATGCACACGAGCGCAAAGGAACAACGGCCAGGGTCGTTTCATTGATATCGAATTAGAGAGTGACTAGAGGACTCGAGATCATGGGTTCGATTCCCGGTCATTTCTGGCTAGACGTGCCTGCGAAACTGGTCTGTTACGCCGAAGGGCGGTTATACCGGCTATACAGATGCAGATACAGAACATGTTAAAGGACTAACCCCACCCGCTACACTTTTGGAAGTCATCAATCCGTGTACGCTAAGGGAAAATAAAAGCTTTACCATTGTTGATGCAGCTTGGTGGGGGTAAGCCCCAGAAGACCATGGTAGCGACAGTAAAACATCCCGAAACACGGGAAAGTATAAACATGAGGTCAAACGGTCTGTTAACTAGACATGTTCTGGCTTTTCCTTAGTTGGGAAGATTTTGTTAGCCTCCATCAGGCCTTCCTACGGGGGTATGGATCGTAGAATTCGCGGCAAAATAGGGAACAATTGGCAAGGGGAGTCACTGACGGTCCAGTGAAAGGTAAACGTTTCCCCCTCCGAACTGGCTACTGGCCTTCCCTTCGTTGGAAAGATTTTGTTAGCCTGCACCAGGCCTTCCTACGGGGATACGGATCGTAGAATTCAGCGAAAGGGGACTACTTGGCTAGGAGAGTCAGTCCAAGGGAAAGTTAACATTTCCCCCTACGTCTGCAAATGAAACCCACTGGTGGCCAAACTCTCGTGACAATTATTTTCCCTTTAGCCGGCGTAGTTAGTTTGAAAGAGACTAAGGTTTTGGTGTACAGACTAATTCATCAAACGATTCTTTCGTGTGTAGCAGAATCATAAACAAGACTATGACAGAAGTTACCGTCAAGGAGGATATACAACAAATCAACGACTGTCTCACGAATGTCAGCTTCAAATTGCTGTCGTGAACTTATCGTATGATGGGTGTGACCAGACCCTTACGTGTAGTTAAGAAAATGCAACAATGCTTTGACAGAACTGACTGTTGACAATGATATAAGGCATCGTTTTTTTCGCACGACACACCCACGAATTTCCAACGAATGTCAGCTTCAATTTGCTGCCGTGAACTTATCGTTAGACATATGCGACCGACAATTTCATTTTTTTCTCCTTCAACTTTTCTCTGGTTTAAAATTAACTGTTAAAATCAAACCATATCTATTCGTTTCCAAGTACATCATTGTACTACAGTTTCGTTTCGTCTGTTTCATACCTTCAACGTAGCCATTGCGGAATGAAGCTTTTAGAATTTTGTTTCCTGAAATAGATTTTATACTTCAAAACATGCTTTACAAACAATACAAAGTGTCCACTTCATACGCCATTGTCACCTTGTCGCTCCCCGTCCACATATGGCCGTTCCCTCGCCCTTCTACTAACGACATAAATCTCTAACGACGTCCCCATTATTGTCGGTGACAGCGGCACAAGAAACTGACATTTCAGTCGTTTCCTGGGTCACGTCAGGTCGCCCCCCACTTCGGGCCTTTGTCACATGCTGTCGGAACTCCCCGGCCATCTGGTCTATCACATACGGATTGTTGTTGGACGCTGTGAGAGTGGAGAGAGAGAGAAAGAGAGAGAGAAAGTGAGAGAGAGAGAGAGGGGGGTAGAGAGATACAGAGACAGAGAGAAAGAGAGAACCAGAGAGAGGGGAAGGGAAAGCATCAAAGAGAGAGGGAGAGGCTGAGGGACTGAGAGAGAGGGCTAGAGAGAAGGAGAGAGGGTAAAAGAAAATGGGGAGAGGAAGATAGAAGAAGAGTGGGGGAGAGAGAAAGAAAGGGAGAGAGAGGCAATGACAGAGAGGAAGAGAAGGACAATTAGAAATGAATGAATTGAATAGATAACAGCTGAACGAACAAAGCGTGTATTGATCACACTAGTGTTTTGTGAACTCGAATGATTTCTGTGTGTACGTACCTAATGTTATACTAACCAACTCACTGTTTGTCTGTACTACTCCTTGCTACTTTGCCAGACTTCAGGTTCAGAGGTAAGTGAATTTCTAGGTTCAAGAGGGCAGAGGTCCAAGCCCCGCATGGCATGACTGGTTAGGGTTGCATGTGTCACTTCGGATGGGGACGGTAAGATGGCGTTCCCATGCATGGGGTAGCTTCAGGCGCGAGATATTCTGCATGTGAAAGAACCCAGCACACTTATCGAGAAAAGCAGATGTGACCCGTTGTGCTTGGGTGAAAACGCAAGCTGTAGCGAAGCTACCGGAGTTGAAGATGACTGCTTCATATGTAACTTTATTATGTTTTAGCCCCTTTCACACATTCAGGACCTTCCCCACGACTTTGCTCCCGGCAACTACCCAACTAACGTGGGGAGTAACCTGGAATCCATGCTATTCTAGCTCCTCTGTTTGCATCCAAGCAGAATAGGACTTCCCGATTTTGATTTTTGAAGTTGATAGTCGGCTGGCGTAGACGATTTTTAAAGACTAGTTAGTATACAACCTCGTCGGTCAACTCCCAACCACAGACGACCTTGTTCACGACTAACTCCCAACCACGGTCTAGCTGGAAAAGATTGGGAGGCCATATGGTCGGCAATGTCTAGGTCGTACCCCGCGGGTTTAAATGGGTTTCTAGGTCGTACCCGCATTTCAGACTGTCTGGACGTCACGGGCCCCTAGCTCGGTCACCCGACTACATTGTTGTTCTGTTACTCAACACGATCGCTGAAAGTAACACATAGTCCATATATCAAACCGTGTCAGCTCAGACAAAAAGACGCCTATGAATGGGTAAATCACTTGCCTAGCATGTGATTTAAGCGCCTGTCACACATAGGTGACTATGGGCTCCCATCCTAGCCTTTTTATATACCAGGCTCCGCGCGATCGCTGGGAAAATAGTAGAAATCGGCCAAATAGAGTGAATAGTATGACATGCGCGCCAATGAAGCTACACTGTATAGCGGACTACCCCTGGCATACTATTCACTCTATCTGGCCGATTTCTACTATTTTCCCAGCGATCGCGTGGAGCCTGGTAGAGGCTACTCCCGTCCTTCTCCGTAAGCAAGGTCATCTGTGGTTGGGAGTTGGTCGACGAGGTTGCCTAGTGGTCTTTAAAAGTCGTCTGCTATCAGTTTTGAAAAATCAAAGTCGGGAAAGTCGTATACGTACTCCGCTTGGATGCGACCGAGGTAGCGAATTGAAGCTATGGTAGGGTGGAATATAAACTAGTCCCAACCCAACCCGGCGCCAAGTTGTTTGGGGAGTGGTCGGGAACAAAGTCGTGGGAAGGTCCTGAAAGCGGCTTTTAACAGTCAACTGAATGTGTTATTTCAAGATAAACATAATACGGTACGGCAATAATGCTTTGAGAGGTTTCCTTACCAATACTCGCATTATCATTTCACATACCTTGGTGTTCAAAGTATTCACGTTGACAATATCTTCTAAAGTCGGTATTACATTCAATATGCCTCGACTGTTTGGAATACATACTTTCCCGCACCTTCCTTTTTTTCTCAAGAAAGAATTGTCTCCTTTCTTTCTATTTTCTGCAAAAGCCTTAATTAGATAATCGTAATATTGTCGTAACTTTGTCCAAGACGCTGTGTAAATTGTCCTAAATCAGACCTGCAAGTCAGACTTTGAAGAAGACGCTAAAATACAGGCTATTGTAAGTTGATAGTCTAGTTACAGCGACCATGGAAGACGGCCACCATCCAAGAAACCCTCCTGTCTTTAAAGCGGATTGACTACCGCCTATCGCCTGCAAGACTAGCTTAGATACGGTTGATGTAACGCGAAGAAAGGCCGACTTAGTGGGCTCAAGGACCGAAGCGAAGTGGCCCCGGCTTGTCTTCAATGCATGTAAACTCTATCATGACAACGCTTGTTGACAAAACATGGCCCACCATTGTTTGTTGTTATTGTCCGATTCGCACAATTTAATTGTCCGATTCGCACAATTTACCGGCTCTGTCGTCATGGCAACGACTTGGGGCTCTATCAAGGGGAACTTCCTCTCTTCCAGTCACTGATTGGTCGGCCGATTGCAATTTATCGTGTAGCAAGTTTTGAGTACTGCTATTTTGCTTTCTAGTCAGAAAAGGCGGTTTGCGTAGAAAAAAAGCGCCTCCTACAGGCGTGTAGCTAAACAACAGACTACGCTACCCCCGTACGTAGTAGTTTCAGCTGTTGATAAAAAAAATCAACATTCCTTTTACATGCATTGCATTTGATTTTGCGCCGTTTCAGTTTCTAAAGCAAACGGTATTGCTAATATTCCATATAATCTTCATTCATAATTTAAATCCGCTATTTTAACGGTTTTCTTCCCAGTGTTGGAGCTGAGACTCGTAGATGGACAGAACCCGTTTGAAGGTCGTTTGGAGGTGAGGGACAAGGACATCATAGGGCGGCAGTGGGGCACGGTCTGCGACGATAGGTGGGGAATCAAGGACGCAGAGGTAGGTCAAGGGTTAAAGTACAAGGGCAAGTGTCCTCAATAGCTTACCGTAGATTTGGAGGAAAACGGCACGCATGAAAATGAGGGCAGGCTTGTTTTGAGAGTGTTTTCTAGGCTCCTCTTTGTTTGAATGGCACAACTTCGAGGATAAACTTGACCATGATTACTCGAGTCTCGAAGGAATGAAAGTTGATTGAAGTCGAGCATGTTTAACAATTGTCCCCCCAGGTCTACCGCAGATCTAGTCTACACAAGGAGGTAGCTATAGTTACCTTCGCTGAGAAGGTTATGCAGAGGGTAGCGTTTGTGTGTGTGTGTGTGTGTGTGTGTGTATGTAAAGAAGCAGAATAACTGGAGAAGGCCTGGATGGATCGTCTTGATATTTGGTAGGTGGGTAAATCTTGATGAAACCTGAAATTGATTAGATTTTGGGCCCCCTAGCGGCTTGTTACGGTACTGCAGCGGAACTTCCTTTTTGGATATCTCGTGTTCTGGACATGCTATGGAACTGATTTTTGAGTGGTAGGTAGCTGTTTGGACAGAGAGTAAGTGGTATAGATTTGGGTCCCCTGGCAGCTTTTTCTGGAACTGCAGGGGCAGGTTTTGCTTCAGACTGTGAAAGGGAATAACTCAAGAAGGGCTTGATGAATGGTCATGCTTTTTGGTAAGTGGATAGCTTGAGTGATGATTTACATGATTAGATACTTGTTATTCCGATCAATATCTAATTTGCATAATTAATGAGGAAAGTTTATAAATCAGCCAAATTCTATGATAGGACTCTCAAACATGTGACATATGTAACTGAGGAAGAGAGAAATATTGATAGATATCAACTATGCAAATGAAGACCTCATTTGCATAATCAATGCGAAATACTATAACTCAAGATGGGCTTGATGGATGGTCATGATTTTTGGTATGTAGGTAGCTTATGTGAAGCTTTGTTCGATTAGACGGCAATTATGCAAAACAGATTCTAATTTGCATAATTAATAAGGCAATTTTAAAAACTTGCTGTAATCCATGATATGACTATTTAAATATGTAATATTTGTAACTGAGAAAGAGGGTAATGTTGATAAATAGAAAATATGTGAATGTGGGCCTAATTTGCACAATTAATGAGATACAACTATCATACCATACTGGTAAATGACGGCAATTTCATACTTGTGGCATTTGGAAGTTATGTGAATGACAACATCGTTGAATCAAATTATGCTAATAAGGACCTCATTTGCATAATTGATGTTAAATGTTAGCATAACCTTCTTTGGACAACTTCTGTTATTTGGGTGAACACTAGTATGATTTATTATTTATGAGAAACACTCCTAATAAGTCAGTCATAAAGGTTAAAATCATTTGGCGAAGGTATGAGGTCGTGGAACTCTAGTTTATACTGAAATGACGTTTCTTGTTGACAGTAGACCTACCGTAGATTTATCTATGGCTGTCCCTAGGCTGTCCCCGAAGGTTTTACATCGGTACCGTTTAGTCTACACATTGACCATGACGAACCCATTTTCTCCCCCCACAAGGTGGCGTGTCGGCAGCTGGGTTTCCCGGGGGCCATGTGGGCTCACGGCGGCGGGCGGTTCCCTCACGGGGCGGGGAGGATCTGGCTGAGCGAGCTCCGGTGTGACGGGTCCGAGGCCAACCTGGGGGAGTGCGCGCACGGCGGCTGGGAAACCAACTTCTGCGAGCACAGCCAGGACGCAGGGGTCATTTGTCATGGTAGGTTCACGAATAAGATGTAACGTGTATTTAGCCGCATATATACTTGGCAAAAAAAGTTTGGAAATTTAAATTTGGCCGATTATATTTCCGCTGTTTCTTCATCAATTTCAATGTACCATATACCATAATTGGAAAGGAAATTTCACAAGATTTCCAATGATCAACGGTAATATGATGGACCAAATTTAGGTTTCCAAACTTTTTGTGCCAAGTTTGTATATCTTGATGTGTATCTAAAGTGGAACTGGCGTCTGTGTCTGAAACACAGATACTACTTTTGTAAGCTTGTTATATCAGTGTCACATACAATCTGCTCTCTGATCATGAGGATCAAGTTTGCTGAACTTAACTGGAAACTTTCCCCTTGTTTAGATCGATGCGGATCTTATGACAGTGTAGAGGCGCCACCTGTCGAAATGCGTGCATAACGCACCCATGTCTTTACTATATCTTTTGCCGATCTAGATGCCCTTGCTCTTCCGATGGAAAAAAGAATATTTTACATTGATATAATGTAGATATCTATTGCAGGTATCTATTGTTCATCCTAGCCGATACCTGACAATAAATGTTTGTATTCTATATACTATATAAATAGTCATATTACATTTCATTAGCAATTGTATTGCAATAGAACTAGACAAGAAATGTACAAAAATATCAAAGCAGGACACTTTCATTTACCTTATGTCATGTACGAATGAGCACACAATGGACAAAGTATGTAGTCATGTTTCAAAATGTTTAAAAAAGAGAGAAGAAACTATAACATGTATTAGATGATCAATATCAGTTTAGCAATAGTCCACCGTTTGTCTAATTTTTAGTTCACTGTATTAGAATGTAGAATTGTATGCATTCTTTTTATGTATTTTGCCTCTTATAGACCATGTGTGGTACATGGTCATCTGTGCATTTAGCCCATCTGGGCAGGAACATGCAATAAAGACTTTTATCATTATTAAACAAATTTTCATGCTCTACCTCAGTACCCGGATATCTCGGCTGCTACCGAGACTTCCTTCTCCCCGACGACCGAGTCTTCTATCACGAGTACCTCCGAACATTCGCGATGACGATCCAGATGTGTACCGAACATTGCCGAGGCCTCGGGTACAAGTACGCCGGGACTCAGCGTGGGACGGAGTGTTTCTGCGGGCAGGACGAGCATTTTGCCCGGCTGGGGAACCGAAGGAAGGACCGTGAGTGCCAGGACCAGTGCGCGGGGGACCCGGACCAGATCTGCGGGAGTGGCTACCTGGAAAATAGCAACAGGCTCACGCTATACGACGGTAGGGGGCGCTTTTGTCCGCAATGCTCGAGTCACATTTATAAGCCGAGGCCCGACCGGTGTCAGTTTGCGGGAACGAAATATAAGAATGTATATCAAGGGATATGCTCAAATAATTTTCAGGAGCAATTTTTATTTTACGTCTTGTGTGTTTTGTTGCCTTCCATATCATACTTTTCGTACCCACAAATTGACCGGCCATTGTTCCACATTTGCATACGATTTGCATACTTAATTGATATTTTCATATGATTTGCATACTATATTTACATTTGCATATCATTTGCATACTATGTTTCCAGCTACTATGGGGGCGTGTGGCGGGAACTTGACAGAGACAGACGCCTTCATTTACTCACCTGGTTTCCCCGGCAACTACACCAAACACGTGACGTGCACGTGGACAATCACGGTACCCGAAAATCACGTGATCGATCTGGACTTCACGATGCTCCAGCTGTCGGATGGTGACGTCATCGCGATGGAGGATCCAGCGGCTGGATTCAGGACCACCTTCACGGGTGACGTCATACCGGAAGTAGGGGTTACTTGTGCTGAAATGTTACATATCTCCTTCCGGTCTGCGTCCAGTAAGACTGGGCGTGGTTTCGTCATGACGTATCAAGGTCAGTTGAAAGCCATGCACTTTTCAGAACAGGTCTGTGGGCGCGGGAAGGGAGGGGGGGTGTACCTGTATAAAAGGGGGGATGATTCTGCTAAATGTCTATTTGCATTTTTCATTAAAGAAACTTAGATATGTCCACATTTTGAATTTTAATTTGTCCCATTAGCATGTCATTAGCAACTATGGAAATCACCTAATATACACGAAAAATGATCTAAAATGCTCAATTCTACATAACTTACATCTTTATCATTTACCAATGAATCTTTGCAGCCTTTGCTCATTTGACGTATGCGAAGAAGTCTCTTATTTCCATGATTTGTATAAAATCATTATTTCCTCTTTCCAAATCAGTCACATGTGTTTCACATATAGCTATTGCAGAGTTTCCTCGTTAATTAAGAAGATGATTTCAATATTAACATAATCTGTGTCGTGTTCTCTTTGTTGAGCCATTTTAAATGTTAATAACACGCAGCTCTTAACGGACCACTGTTTATAACGAGTCTGTGGATTGGCCGGAAGCGTGCTGGGCATGGCGCCACCGAAGGACGATCTACTCATAGAAAATTATGCAAATGTTGTCAAAAGTTACATAATCTGTATCCTTATTTGTTGAGCTGTTATAAATGTTTATCACACACAGCCCTTAACCGGACCACTGTTTATAACGAGTCTGCTGATTGGCGGGAGGCGTGCTGGCCACCGAAGGACAATCTTCTCATAGAGCCACACAGCCACCAGGACTTCCGTACGTTATTGTTTTGTCGTTATTGTTTAAACCCTGTCACAGTCAGCCGTCGCACGCCTGGTCTACGACAATCTTGGGGTAGTCGTAGATGCGTCGGACTCGAACAATGATCAGGCTGTTTCGCAAGGAAAAGGGGTTGTCGGAGATAAGTATTGAGGGTCAATTCTGTCAAAGCCTCACTGACGATATTCAAAACATATCGCATACCAGGGCTCTAGCCAGCGCCAGTTTTGCCGTAAATTTACGGGACTTTGCTGCTGGTTACGGAAAAAAATTAAAACCAATCCGTAAACCTTGACGGACAAAAATCGGGAGAAATGATATAGACAGGGCTTGAACTTTTGCAAAGATCTCCAGAAAAGAAGCGGAAGTTTGAAGCGAAGGCGCGGAGGTTGCCAGTGGTTCTTGGGCCGAGAGAAAATCACCCTCGTACGCCCCCCTCCCCACTACCAGTGCCCCACTGGCCGGTCGCATCGGGCTGGCGTTTTTTTCTGCTGTTTTCCCCGATTCACCGCCAGTTATAGCCACACAAAAAATACTCCGGTAGTAACCAGCCAGTTTCCGTATTTTGTGGAAATATTGTTAAAGTTTACGCCGAGTTACACGCACACTTTCTTCCCGCGAAAACTGGTGTTGAGAGTTTGAGACCTCAGAATCAGATATTGTCTAGCTACGTAGCCAATAACAGCGTTCGTTCACGCCGCGTCACGGAAAATGGACCAATGACATACAAGTCTCGCGGTTCACGAGATGTTAGCTTTAGCGCGAATCCGCGAGGTTTTATCAGAAATTGATATTTGGTGCGACGATGGGGCTGTTTGAAGGCTTGAATCGACGAATTTTGATCAAATCAAGTGGAAGTTACCGGAGAAATCGACCATGGAAAACATGGAAGGAAAATATTGAACGTCTTTAGGGCGTTCTGTCCAAAGTAGGGTGTCTCATTTCCTACTATATTTAGTACAGGGCGCAAACGGGACCGGTGTTGAAAATGGTTTATTTCTGCCGACAAAATTCACGTGTATAATTGTCAAATATATGAGAAAGTTTTGTGGTGCTAAATTCAATTTATTTGCCGATTGTATACAACGAAGGTTTTCACTAAAAGAGATGGCATTATTAAAGCTTTATCTACCAGCAAAACTTTCCCCTCAAAATGCTGGAGATAGCGTTTCAGAGGGTCTACATTTCAAATTTTCCCGGGGGGGAATACCCCCGGACCCCCCTAGAATTGTCGCGCCTACGGCGCGACGCCTCGCGCCTTCGGCGCTCGACATGTTAGGTTTATACCGAAAATTTGGGCTTACGGGATAAAATTTCAGGCTGGCTAGAGCCCTGTCGCATACACTCGATGAATGTGACAACGCCATAACATGTGTACTGTTTTCAGTGCGTCATCGTACGAAACAAAATGTCGTCTGATTCTGTACATGTATCTAAAGATAGCCCATATCTTCTATAAAGTGTACATTAATTTCAAAACCTTTGTTGTTTGATAGAAAAAGAGTCAGAAAAACTTAAATATCAAGTGTTTTCAGACTCTTTTCTAGTGTGGCTGACAGTTACAACGCGCGTCGTGCAGCAAAAGTCGGCGTGTCGCTTTTTGTACCTGTCGGCCACGGTACTTTTCACTCAAGAGAAAGCATCGTTCTCTCTCACCTGATTCATGTCGCATTGGGCACTGTCGTGCAAGGATGCTGTCCTAATAGCCCTCCAACCGGATGAAGTTATAAATGAATGAATGACGACCGTTAATTCACATTTCTGCCACACTTGGCTAAGTACAGGTCACAACAAAACAAAATAACAAGTACAGTTAACGGGTACAAAAAGAATATGACTATCATTAATAGATCATAACATAGTCTTTTTCGGTGTTTCACTACAGACACGAACTGGGTGCTGATCATAGGGATAGCAGTCGGCGCAGGCGTGGCCGTCCTTGTGCTCTGTGTAATGCTGCTGGCCATCGTTCTCACCAAAAGGTGTGTCAATGTTGTTGTTATTGTTGTTGTTGCTGCTGTTTTTCTGTAAGGTTGCAAATGACGTCACATACGCCGTACTAGCTGTTTGAACCTTAAAGAAATTTGACGTTGAGTCATGGGATATTCGACGTGCGCTTGTATGCACGTGTTTTTCACGTGACCGTTACGTGAAAACTTCTAGGTAACTGGTTAGTTATCCAACATGGCGGACAAGTGATATTGAAGCCATAGGATCCTAGGAGTACAAGCACGTCGCCAGAACGTAATGCATATACGGCAGTTAGCCTGCTATTTAAACCTATTATAACTGCCGAGTTTCTTTCGTTCTCCTTGGTCAACGTTGCTTCGAGGTAACAGCCGTTGGATAAAATATGTCTTTGGACACAGCTAAATGAAGCTATCTGCGAGATATTAACCTTAATACGCGAACACGACCTTAATCGCTTACGTTCTGGTGACGTGCTAGGAATACGTGCACAGTGTTTTGAATTCCATCCAGGTCTATATTTCATATCTGTACGTTTGTTATTTCTCATATTTGTAAATAGGAAACAACAGAACAACAGGCAACAAGTTGTCGAGATGCCAGATGTCGTCTTTGAGAACAAGAACACCGCCCTGGGTCTAGAAGCGCGCACGCGCACTCGCCCCTTCGCGCATTCGACAGAAAACGTGTACGAGATCCCGACGCCTTCCCCCAACGCGTTCTACGAGTCGCCGAGCAGCGACGACGGTTCAGGAACGCCGCCTGGCGGAAACGAGTATGAGAGCAGCCTGGATTTCTTGCAGGGCCTGCGGGAAAGCTGGCCGCCACCGCCGCCAGCGCACGAGATGCCGTGATGACGTCACTACCCTACCGTTTACCCTCGATCTCCAGACTTTTAGGGAGTTGTTGAAAAGCAAAGATTTCAATAAGAGCGACATACTATCGAATAAAGAGATAACCAAAATCTTGATCAGTAACATGCCCATATCAGGCCATGTACATGAACCTCGATCATCGTGGTACCCCATCAGGGACAAATGGGAGGGGGGGGGGGGGGGGGGGGTACTTGAATAGGACTGCAAAGCTGTTCCAGATCGCTGTCTTCGAGGCTAAGCATAGCTCAACATTCACGTGATGCCTGCGTCGTATACACAACGCGAGAGTTTCGCGAAACTTCCTAAAAGGCAGGTTTGCTACAGGTAAGTGTATGTTGCTGTTCCCAGGCAGAATTCTCGATTGATTACTGCAGTTGTTTCTAGAGACTAAAAATGAGAAGAAAAGGAAGCAGAGATGTATATCATGGGAACTAGTTACAGAGTTTCATGTCATTTGAACCACACTATATGTTTGAAATGGATGATATGTAAACTCTTGGGACCAAGCGAGAAGCTTAGAATTGCCCATAGTTAGTAGCATTTAATTAGTAATATGGAAGTGATATGTCATAGTGTCAATTATGACATGATTTTGTATTTGGTTAATAGATTGACAGGTATTGAGTCACAATTTTAATACAGAAACAAGTAACATCAACCCGATTTTTAAGAGCGCAGACATTTGTAATTTTTTTGCTGTTTTACTATTGTTGGCAGTATCAAACTGTTATTTTAACATACCTGGGACCAAATGTTCGATCTTTAAAGAAAGAAAAGGAGAAAAACAAAATACGACAAGCATTTTCTTCACATAGAGCTTAGGTCTATATTTCATGAATTTTAGATGATTAGGCATGAAACTGTTGATACTTTTATTTGTGCGCACATAAAATATTGTAGGTTAAACTGCTGTAAATATTCGCCTATCCGGCATTTCTTTTCTCAATATATCAATGTTTATTGTACACAAAGAAGAATCACCTGTGTAATTGTAATCTAGATATTACTGTAAAATGATGCAAATATTCCCTTGATGTAAAACGTAAAAGAGAGCTTTTAAACACTTTAAATTTAAATGTAGCGGTTTTAGGTGATTTTTTGCCACGTTCTATTTCTAGCGTTTTTAATAGATTATCCTGTAAATAATATCATATTTACGGCTGAGTACCAACGACTTGATGATATCTACTACAATCCTGTAAAATTTTGAAATGAATAAAATGTTGAAGATCTCAGCTTATGTTTCCTTTTGTTCACACGAAGTCACTGCATGCACACACGCGCGTACACGCACAAAATCACACATACACTCAAACAGTCACACACACGTACAAGACACATTACACACACGCACAAACACAGATTTCTAAATCTAAATCTATGTATTTATTCATTTCAAGTCAAAACAACTAGGTTGCCCCTTAACAAAATACTAATTATGCAAGACGGGAGTTAATTTGCATGAGAATCAACAGGTGGTAGTTCTGCTGCAGTACCAAGAAAAGTCACCAGGGGGCCCAAAAGTCAATAATATATTTCATGGGTCGGACCAAAACCTAACCACGTTTCAACTTAGTCAACCACATAGCAACAGTGGTGAGAAACCCTACATGTCTGGAGAGTGTGGAAACAGGACAAAGGAAAAGGTCTAACTCATCCCGACATATGAGAACCCACACAGGAGAAAAACCGTACAAGTGTGACTAGTACCTCTATTCTGCAGCCCGGAAATGTCATCTGGACAAGCATATTGTAGCAAAACACAGTTGTGAGAATGAAAATACACAGTTTTAAAGAAAGTTTTTTTTTTTTAGCTTTCTGATTCATTGCCTGCTGTAATACACCCAGCCTATATTAGCACAAATTAAAAATTCCAATCAAAGTGGCATTCATTCTTTATAAGACAAATAGAACAAACTTTAAGATAGATACAGTATAACTCGATTATCGATAAAAGTAACGCCCTGGAATGATGATGATGATATATATCAGGTGAACATGGTTTCCATGTTAAGTGACAGTGTTCTCAACTTAGACATGCATTAAAAAAACATCAAAGAATGATCTAGATCTACAGACTTACAAATATACACCAAGTTGCATAGGTATTCAATATAGCTAAGATATGTTCTACTTTTCTACACAATTTAGGCAAAACCAATGTAATTTCTTGATTCTCTGATACTTTTGTTCTATCATTTCTAATTTGGACAAAAAATATGCTAACCCCAAAATGACATATTTTGGTAGTCCAACAGTAGGAGCCAATTGTCTTCATCATACTGTAGTAGTTTTTATTGAACTATATTAACAAGGTCTATGTTAAATTTGTGTTCCATGGATTTCTACATGCATCAAAGGTTTTTGAACACTACACTTTGTCTAGTGGTGGCATGGGACCAAATCACTGTTTTAAATGTTTCTTTATTTCTTGCCTCCACTCAACAATTTTCTGCCAAACTCCAAGAATCAACGAATTAGATTGGTGTGGCCTTATATGAAAGCTTTCTCATTGTAACTTAATTTGTCCACCATATTTCTGTATTTACATATTGTATTAAAATGATTTGAAATCAAATTGTAGACAAAATAGATAAAATCCAATTAAGCCAGACCAAAGCTGCCCAATATGATTACAACTCTTTACACCGTTTCATTCTCAAATCCTTGGCTTCAATCTGATTGACACAAAAGAGACCATCTGACATCTACGCATTGCCGACACCGATCAGCTTCTTGGTCAGGTCGTCCCAGCTCTTCCCAAGCTCCAAGCGGGAGTAAACTGATGGGTGCATCGTGTCAACACCCTGGGGGAAACACAAACAAATACAGTCAAACTTGCATCCAACAACCAGTCAAGGGACCAAGGAAATGTGGTTGTTGACTGGAGTTGGCTGTTGGATAAAACTCGGGTCGGTTTGCCGATTTTGTGGGCATAAATGAGGCTGCATAAATACTTCGCACGAACAGGACTTATCTGCCTGTTATGCATATAAAATTACAAGACAAGTGAAGAAATACAGTATATACAAGAAAAAACAAACTAAACTGTTGTTGTCTACAAGACTACAATGCACTGTCGATTACATTGCCAATAAACGTTAACATAACTAAAGATTTTTCGGGTACATGTACAAAACCTTTGTTGTACTTACAATGAATGTTTACATTGAGATTTGTGTCTCCATTGTTCTACATTTGTTGCTACATTTGAATTCACTTTGTTCTACATTTGTTGCTACATAAACACAAGCTTGCCGTTGACTGTAGAATCTGTTATTGAAATGCTCGCTGGACTGCTGTCAATCATTTTTGTTGTTGAATGGAGTGGTAAATCTACACAGTACGACCCCTGAGGCCCATGAGGAAGTGGTTGCTGGTTGAAGCCTGCAGTTGGTTCCTTGAAAGAGTTCACTTACTATGTAAAATCGGACGGGACTGTCTGAATGTGGTTGTTGACAAGAGTTGGTTGTAGGATAGAGTTGGTTGGATGGACAAGTTTGACTGTATGAGTAAATAAACATCTAGTCCATTTTGTTTATTTGTTTGTTTGATTTTGTAAAAAAAAGTTACCATATTCCCATAGCCTTTTTTTAAGGCTGTAGAGGGTTTTGGTCATGGTATTGGAATGTGGAGCCCATTCCTCTCCTTCCACTGCCTTTTACCTCCCCAACCGAGGTCTGGTGCCCATTTTTACACCTGGCCTACGAAGCCACACATTTGTCCCTGTGGACAATTGGGTACCTCAGTGCTTGCACGATTACCTCACAACATCTATTTGTCTCGGGGTCCCGCATTGATTTTACGGCAGGGTTAAAATAATTCGGGGTCCCGGCCAGGCCAAAAAATAGCCCGGCAACTGCAATGTGTCTTTGTAGGGGTCACGCCCGAAAGTGAAAAAAAACTGGCCTGTGAACTACCCTGTGGGGCTCCTTTTTCATCAGTGGGGTCGTGTGGCGCAACGGCAGAGCGTTCGGCTCAGAACCAAGAGGTCCCGAGTTTGAATCCTGTCATGTCACCGATCTTGTGCCCTTGGGAAAGGCACTTTACACGACTTTCCTCACTCCACCCAGGTGTAAATGGGTACCTGACTTCGGTTGGGGAAGGTCGTATTGAGGTCACCTGGTGGCGCCGAATGGCAGCCACCCAGACCCTTGCGACAATTCCACATAATGTAAATGTGGATAAGATACGTAAATGTATATGTTGTGTATTATGTGAAACCTGTAAACCCTGCATCAATTCAGCACTAGAAAGGCTGCCTTTGCGGGTAAATTCTGACCAATAAAATAAAACCATTTTTCCAATTGGGACCTAAGCATGTATCTACGTGTAACTCCTACCTTGGCCCATGTCAGATAGGACGTCAAATGGAGGTCCCGTGTTTGGGGAGAGCCCCACGCACGTTAAAGAACCCACCACACCTTTCGAAAAAGAGTAGGGGCATGCCCCGATGCGCAATGGTCCAAACCTTACAGTTGGTATATAGGCTACAAAAGTTGGTAGCCTCAAAATGAAAAAAGAACTCCCACCTTGGCCCATGTCAGCACCTGCTGCACTGTGCTGCGCCACTCGGCAGACACCTGCGTCACCTCCAGGTGCAGCAGGCTCCTGCAGCTGGGGAACAGCTGTGGCAGGTGCTGCATTAGCAGCTGTAGCACCAGCAAGGTGGCCACCAGCTGCAACAACTGCTTTGCTACCTTCGCACCTGGAAGTTAGAAATAAATGAAAAATCATGCATGACTTTTGCTAATCTTGACTTTTTTATCATCATTGTTTTGATATTGTCTAGATATAATGATATTAAGTAGCCTAGGCATCCAATTATGAATATTGCAGGACTGATATATATATGCATATGATTTTTTATGTATGTGTGTGTGTGTGTGTGTGTGTGTGTGTGTGTGTGTGTGTGTGTGTGTGTGTGTGTGTGCATGCATATGGAGAGGAATATTACAGGTATCTCAGCCTTATTTCTACAGGAATCTACATAATATTAAACATTATATATGCTGAAAGCACAGTGTAGATTAAGTTTTGGGGTAACAATGATGTCAGTGCCATTAAAACTAGACACTACATAAAGTTACATTACATCAGAGACTGCATGCAATGGTAACGTTGGGTAACCTAAATTCGTGGGGTACTTAAAGTCGGGATTTTTCGAAAACGGGGTATTTAGGGATATGTGCTAGATGCAAAATCAGTTATAACGCCAGCAATGCAAAGCAGATAGACTAACGTATTCAGAACACTGGCTGAAAAGCTTCGATAACCATGCATTAGAAGTTGGCGACGTCAAAAACTCTCCGTCCCTTATTGACAGAGTCTGGGGGCTTCGTGGGAGAATCACCCAGCACGGTTGTTCGCTGGTTTATAAGACAAATGTCACATCTCCTGCCTGCTAAACACAATTATTTATAAGACAACTTATTACAATCTCTTTTGCTAACCTGCAACTGGATTCTAAGTGTGATCAATCATCAAAACTCCTCTCTGTTGCTACAACCTACGGCACGTGTATTTTCCCGCCGCCATATTGTTAACCAGAATCCTGTTGTCAAGCAGACGACAAAGGTTTGTGAGGAACACTTTTTGTCTAAATGCTGCGTGTGATAGTGGACTGAGGAAGATATTTTCCTCAAAGTTTGCTCCTAACACAGCAAGGAACACATGGACATAGTAGTATTACCATTGCTACGGCATCCAGCTAACTTCCCATGAATAATGTAACGTTACACGTTGCCCGATGATGACGATGGGCCGACTTTGAGTGAAGTTCTACCGACTCAACACACGGGTTGTTCCGGAACTGGCCTGATGTGTGCGGTACGGCCGTTTTTTCGTGTATTTTTTTTACTTGGACACGTCTATATCCATAGCACTCTCCTCAAGCCAAGGATAGAACGAATAGCTACTGTATAAAATGTGATTAGCGGTAAGATATTCAAGACGAATCTTCTCTCCCGAATTAATGTGCCCCCCTGTCCGACTGCACCGTAATTGTGCGTGCGGCGGACGGTAGTTTCAAGTTGAAATATTATGGTGTCAGCACGACTAGAGACAAAATCTACCATATATATGATTAGTGCAAAGATAGTACATGATACTGACAGAATAATAGAAAAAAAGGATGGTTTATTGTTCTGCTAGATTGATTTCAGTCAACCATTATCGGAAAAATCCCGAATTTAGGTTACCCAACGTTATAATCTATATCTAATTTTCCTGTACTCTCTTTTTTTTATCATGAGCATGCAGAATGGCTGAAATTCCAGATTGTTGACTGCAATCTTTTCATAGCCTTGCAGTTCTTCCCCAGTGTAGCAAGTCCGAATCTACCCCTAGCCAGAGTGAACCTGGGCACATTTTGGCCGGGGGAGAGTCTGGCCTGCTACACTGGGCCCCAAAGATTGAGAGTCTACCATGTTTGGTTTACAAATGATAACAATGATTGTAATGCTTACCGAGAGATTTGAGTCCTGCAATGTTGAACATCTGGACACACCTCTGACTGGAGATCCCGAGCAACCCGTCTAACTCTGGACTGAACTCCCAGTAGGACAGCCCCTGTTCAGTATGCTGTGTGTCAGGTGGGGAGGGGGGCAACATCAAGTAAGTCTATATGACATTACATGTATATGTATATGTAAATAATATGTGTGTGTGTATTATCGTTGTAAAAAGAGCCAGAAATATTTCACATGTACACGTACTACCGCAAGGCACACATATATACGCTCTGTCTGAATGTTGCACTCATCTGTAATGGACCCTTGTTGTCGTCTTACATTCCGGTTTTTAAATGTACTGTTTTATCTAACGTTAGATGATTTTATATATGTCACCAGATTTTACCTAGTTGGTTAATGATGATACTGTTGTAAATCTGACTCCAATTCGGTCATGAATATGACTGCCACTGTCAGTTTGTGTAAGTTTTCTTAATAAACCATTCATCATCATCATCATATATCATCAAATCCTCAGCCAATAATGCTTATGATGAAGTCCCATTCATAGTAGGACTGCATGGTCATACAATTTTGATTTTCAAGGAGGCTGAAGCAAAAACAACCACTGGCAAGGATCTACATGTAAGCATAGAGATTACAAGCAATATGTTAATCCTATTGCAAAGATGGGGATAAAGATATGCTGCAAAACATATGCTTAATCTTCGATGAGTTCAACCCTTTCCGAACTGTTCCAAAACTAGCGCTACTAAGATTTAATATTTGAACTTATATGTACAAATAATACCTTAAGCAGAGCAAATATTTGCCCCAGAGTTGTCTCTGTGATGCCACTCCCCCTTGTGGTCACAATTGGTACTACACCAATGTCTCGCCCACTGAAGTAACCTGTATAGTCTGGAGAAAAATTCTTACTTTACTTCAACCTTCATACTAAACTCAATGAAGAACAGGATTGAGGTTTGATTGTGATAAATGAGAGGCCCAATAGATCTCTCATTGGTCTCTCAGTGAGCAGCCAATGACCTCCTGAGCTCTTGCAATGGTCTCAACAGGGTCTTCCAATGATCTTTCAATGGTCTCAACAAGGTCTTCCAATGATCTTTCAATGTTCTCAACAAGGTCTTCCAATGATCTTTCAATGGTCTCAATAAGGTCTTCCAATGATCTTTCAATGGTCTCAACAAGGTCTTCCAATACTCTATCAATATGTAAAATGTCACGGATATGTAAATGATGTTAAGATTGTTCCCATGGTAAGACAACACCATTTTAAGAACTGGCTTTAATTTGTACTTTACATAGTCAACCTATTGATGTGTTCAAAAATTTGTATTTTCTGAGAACCACCATTATGATAGTAGAATGGAACACTTTGTCATCAAAACTGTAGGAATATCCTCACAAGACAGCCTTAAGAAACAGTTGCAGTCATGATCAGATGTGCAAAAGGTAGGTGTGACAGGCTGTTCAGTGTAATATAACCAGCTGCTGCCGCGCCGCATGCCTGTAAAGCTGGTGTGTTATGCCAAAAGGCTAAACAGATACAGAAAATACAGTTGAAACAGAGTTATACAGTGTAGGAGGGTCTAAGTTCTAAGGTTAAGGTCTTTACTCTGTACAAAAAGCAGGTCGGACTTACCCGAGGTCAAATGAGAGCGGGCAGAGTGGTAGGCACCAGGACCCCTTCTTAATCTCTTCAAACTGCTCCTGTTGTAACAAAAAGTCACACATATAATGACAAAGGTATAACAACAACAGTCTACATTTCAATGAACTAAAACAAACAAAAAAAGCTCAAAAAGAATAGTGACTTCTTTAATTTATTGCTGTCTTCTGTGGTGGTTAGTCCACTAATAACCTTGATCATACATCCATCTAATATATGAAACTGATTAATACAAAGAACAAATTGCTCTTAATTTGACACTTAAGCCCTCAACATACACTCATAATACACATAGATGGCATCAAATGTAAAGATGAAAATACCCTCAGCTGGTGACTGTAATATACTTTCGAATAACCTTCATAAAACACTGGATTTAGTTAAACTGTTGTCCCCTATGCTCATTCATTACAGTACTATGCCTTTATCTACGATTCAGAACTTAACAAAAAATGTCTTCGAATTATAATTTTGTTGAGTTCACTCTTACATTGTACACTCACGTGTATTTTTCATACCTTTCCTCTCCTTCATCCATATCCAAAGATATAGATGCCTTCTCCTTCTCCAACTCTGCCAGCATCATGAATCTATCCGTTTCCTTCCTCTGCTCCTTTGTTAACTCCAATGTTATTGGCTTTTCTTCTTTCTTCTTCCGTTCAATGTCAAGACGTTCTTTGACCCGAGTGAACATTGCAAAACGTTCTTTAACCATCATCAGTTGTTGTTGTCTTTCTTCTTTCTCTCCTTCCCGTGCTGGTTGTTCTCTTGCCAGTGAATGTGCTTGTCGTCTTCCACACACCTTAGCCATTATCATTCGTCGTTGTCTTTCTTTCTCCCTTTCCTGTGCTGGTTGTTCTCTTGCCAGTGAACGTGCTTGTGGTCTTCCACACAACTTTACGTTAGCAGTTACTGAACAGGGGGGTGGTGGAGGAGAGGGTCTTGCTGAAGAGGGGGGTGGTGGAGGAGGGGGTCTTGCTGAAGAGGGGGGCGGTGGAGGAGGGGGTCTTGCTGAACAGGGGGGTGGTGGAGGAGGGGGTGCTGTTGAACAGGGACGTGGTATAGGAGCGGGTGCATCATATTCTGGCAACAGTTGAACACCAGACTGTGCAGCATTGGACGAGACAGTGGTTGTGATGCTCTTGTCGAAATCACCAAATGTTGGCATCTCAGACTGTCTAGCTGCTTTCCCAAAGACACCAGTGTCACTGGGACTCTGATAAACTATCTTGCCATCCTTATCTGCAACATATCTACCAGCTTTGCCGCCAGTTGACTTCCTCGCTCGTTGAGGAAGTCTTGAGGTAGAACCTCCTTTAGGAATCATTTCTGCTTGACTGGATCCACCAAAGCTAAAGCGTGCCGTTTCTTCTTTCTCTTGGAGAGGGGCACCAAACGTAAACCCTTCTGTTGAATCACTTAGGGCTGAACTCCTAACTGGACCAAACCAGGAATCACGACCAACTCCAGCACCACCACCACCCACACTTGGGGCAGCAGAGGAAGCGAAACCGAAAGACACAGCTTCCTGTTCCTGTGGTGCAGTCTTGTGGCCAAAAAGACTTGTGCTTGCAGCAAATGGAGTTCCATCAAATGGCGCTCCACCAAATGATACAGGTTCCTGTTCCCTTGGTGCAGTTGTCTGACCAAAAAGACTTGTGGTTGCAGCAAATGGAGTTCCACCGAATGGCGCTCCACCAAATGGTACAGGTTCCTGTTCCTTTGGTGCAGTTGTCTGACCAAAAAGACCTGTGGTTCCACCAAATGGAGTTCCATCAAATGATGTTCCACCCAATGGTGTTCCACCAGGTGCTGCTGCATCAAAGCTTGCATCATGACTTGGAGCAGCAGAACCATCAGAATCTGAATCTGAACTAAATGCAGTTTCTTGGCTCTCTATCTTAGCCGCAGTACCGCACATTATACCGAAGCTTGAGGTTGAGGTCAGAGCTCCGAAACCAAAAGCAGGAGCTGGCTGATTTGCGGCCACAGATTGGGAGAGACCAAATCCTGACATCTTTGGTTCAGCCGTCTTGCCAAATACACCCTTGGATGTATCAGATGTTTGGCCAAGTGTGAAGCTGGCTGGTTTAAGGATGCTTGACCTGGACTTGGATTTAACCATGGCCTGGCTGAATGTAGCTTTTTGCACCCTTGCTTCTCTTGTACTGGCAAAGAGGCCATCATCTTTAGAAATGGTTGTTGAAGCGCTGAATACTGCAGATTGCGCTTGAAGAGCATCCGCTTTTTCTATCAGATCGTCAAGACGATCTTTGCGAGCATGTCTTCCATCTGACACAGGCAGTTCTGTGACCAAGGAAATTCCCCTTCCAGCTATTCGTGTGTCCAACTTCTTTGAATACATCGCAAAGCGTCGTGGTGCAGTACCGTGTGCCTTTGGCTCCTTTTCTTCCCTCTTTGGTGCCATTTTCCGTGCTAAAGGTTTACGTTTTGGGGGTTCAGCCTCTATGGCTTCCTCTGTAGGTGGTGTCGGACTATACGAAGGAGATGTCGGGCTGTACGAAGGAGATGTTGGGCTGTAAAGTGGAGAGAGACGTTCACGTGACCTTGATCTTGACCTTTCAGGAGATGCAGACACAGTTGTTGACCTATAGGTCAAAGAGCTTGGTCCTTTCCCAGAGGCACTAGCCTTCCTGTGAAAAGTCTCAGCTTGAGGCATGATAATATTTGCCACAGCTTGAAACCTTCCTTTTGCTGCTGTTGAAGAAACAACAAAATTCAAGGTTTAGTATATTTGAAAAACCTACGAGAAAAGTGTCATAATTATCACGCTTGACTGCAGTTCTTTCCCATAATCTCATTTTTTCAGTTGCAAACTAAAGGAATAAAGGATGAAGATCTGCTGGTCAATTTTACAGGTATACTGTATGTTAGCAATGTTTTTATGTTTGTGTTTTCTGCGGTAAAATCTTTACGGTGAATTTAAAGCCACCGCCTAGATATGAGGTGAAGAGCTCATCCAGAAAACAAAACCACTGCAAATGTTTCAAGATGTAAAGTATCTCCATTCACTAACCTCCCTTCCCATCTTCTCCATCATCATCAAACAATCCAAATCCCATCTCTTCATCACTCTCTTCCTCTTCTGATGACAACTGTTTCTTTCCTGCTTTTTTCCTGCCTCCTTTGACCCCTTCTGTGAATTAAGAAGAAGCTTTATTGATGTTTCATTTGAGTGGAACAGACAGTGTACATAGAGAGAGCCTGTGGAAAATACTAAGGGCCTACGGTATACCGCACAAGATTGTCTCCATCATAGGGAAATTCTATGAACACTTTGAATGCAAATTATGTGATTACAGAAAACAGTCTGTCTAAACCTTTCTGTATTAAATCCGGCATCAGACAAGGGTGCATTCTCTCCCCTATCATGTTCCTCATCACCATTGACTGGGTGATGCGAGAAACAATGTTAGATTGTCTCCGTGGTATCAAATGGACTCAAGTGATGATGTACCTCGAGGATCTCGATTTTGCCCTTTCATCAGTCCGCACATCACTCCAGGAAAAGACCGACCGCCTTAGTGACCGAGGCAAACAGACCGGTTTGTAAACAAGAACAAAACACAAGTGATGATGTGGCTAGGGCATGTACTAAGGATGCCAGAAAAAAGGATTCCCAAAGTTGCCCTGAACTGGAGGCCAACAGGAAAGAGAAAAAGAGGCAGACCAAAGATCACATGGAGGGGGACAGTGTCAGACAACCTGGTGGCCATGGGTCTGTCCTGGAGAACTGCTGACAGCTTGGCACAGAACAGACCCAGATGGAGGGAAGAGGTCATGGCCTTATGTCTCAGAAGGGACGAAGAGGATAAGTAAGTAAGATTATTGATGCAAAGATTAAGGACAGCGACATCCATACGGTCAACTAGAAACAATATAGAAGTACAAAATGAGTTTTATCATTCTTAAAGTGATCATATAGGCTACTTAACAAAATGGAAATACAAAACTCATCTTGAAATTCTACTTCTAAGCAATACTAATTAGGCTAATTATATGATGAAAAAAGGATAAAAGATACTGTAACAGTCCAATCATGAACATGACATGAAAACCAAAAAAATCTGTTAGAAAATGCTAGAGAGGACACTTTGATAATTTGCAAATGATGGACAATGTCATGGTATCTTACCTTCCTCCAATTCCATCTCTTCTTCATCTTCTAGATCTGAATCTGCTTCCCACGAATCGTCTTCTTCTTCTGAGCTGGATGAGGCAGCACAAAACTTGTCTTCAGCACTTTGAGCCATCTCTAGATGTTGGAAAATAAAAATATTCCAAACAAAAATGTCAATTTCTACACAATACAATGTAGATTGCCTTTTCTTGAAATCTTATGCTTAACTATGATTAAGCTGTAATGGTAGTCCTAAACTTAACACAAGGGTATCTGTATCTATATAGCGGGTATAACAGTTACTGCCCTTTGGCGTAACACACCAGCTTTGCAGGCACGCAGCACGGCAGCAGCTGGTTATATTACACTGAATGACCTGTCTCATCTAACCTTTGCACATCTAACTAGCACTGCAAGTGCTGTTTAAAGCTATCTAGAGAGAACGCCCCTACTATACTTGGTGGCAATGAGTTCCACTTTAGGATAGTTCTACGGAAAAAACAGTTTTTGAATTTCAAAGCTTTAACCCTGGGTTGATAATTCTGGTACTTGAAGGCATGGCTATTTCATGGCAGGGTAAAAGTAAAAAATAAAAGCACCTTACCAAAACAAGCCATATCTAGATCTTCTGTGACCAAGTAGGCTTCTTCTTCATAATCAGCTACATCTATGACCTGTAGACAACAGAGGAAACAGTCAATTCAATTGGCTATTTAAAGATTCTGGTCCTTATCGATAATGTGTTGAAATGAATTCTAACCATTTTAGCACGTACAAATGTCTGTACTCATTTTCATATCGTAGTAGTTTACAACCTTGTTCAAGCGGTAACGCAACCCGTCGCTTGGCCATATGGATCAAATTCTGTGGATCTGTCAGCGTGGGTTTGATCCTAGCGTCAGCCCCAGCTCGGACATGTTGTTAGGGATTGCATTTGTCATTTCGGATGATGACGTAAAGCCGGCAGCCCCATGTATGAGGGAGCTTCAGGCTTAAGACTCAAGCATTAAATCTCTGCACGTTAAAGAACCCAACACACTTACTGAGTAGAGAAAGGGTGACCTGGTGTACGTAAAACGTGCCATAGCAATGCCCCGATTCACTATCAGCTTTCAAAAAAGCAATTTGCTTTATTCTACAGCTCAAGCCCACAGCTAAAGGCAACTTCAGGAGCAAGCACCTTTTCCTTTTCTTTCCCTTTTTCCCTGTCCTCAGCAGACCACAACGTCAAGTTGTCTCTCAACTGCTGCATGATCAAGGTCGAGTCCTTGTAGCTTTCCTCGCTCAGCGTATCCAACTCTGCGATCGCGTCGTCAAACGCCGTCTTCGCAACCTGGCATGCCTTTTCTGGCATGTTCAATTTGTTGTGATAAAACGTTGCTAGCGAGAGCTGTTTCTGCAATACTGTTGGATGAGTAGGCGGAAGTTTCTTTTTTGCAATATTCGATGCGGCTGTGTAGGACTCCAAGCTGTCTTCGATGGCTTTTTCTGCAGTCTATCCATCAAGCATGATTAAATTAAATGTAAGAATTATCCGACTAGTAATTGAATGCATATAGAATACAACACTTTTTTTTCAAACTTTAAGTTTTTTTTCACTCTTCATACCAAATGAGCAATGGCTATGAAACAACTCAAATCCAGGGAAAATAAACTTGTGGTAATTCCTTTATAATATATATCAACAGTTTATAAAATTAAAAAAAGAAGGTTTTAAAGGCTAAATATAAGTCATAAAATGTTCACAAAAAGACGAAATTGTTCTTTCTCCCTTTGTAATAGCATTTGGTTAGTTGGGTAGCCCTGGCTGTACTTTTTACAGTCGAATAAATCAAATCAAATCAAATCTCCCTCTCTTTTTACTGTAAATGCAGAAATGTTCACAGGGATTTTATTTCGCGGTAAAGAGAAAATGGAGTGTTCACAATGGTTTTGAGCTCAACTTTGAAACAATAGTAGTGCTACAGTCACGCAATGGAACGGCTTTTGGGGCGATTAAAGTTCGGGGTAAAGAGTTCACGACGAATGCCAGAAACATAAAACCACTGCAAATATTTCTGCTTTGATGTACAGTATTTTGAATGCCCCATACCTTCATTTCTCCTTTGTCCTTCTCCCATCCCATGTAGGATAAGATATCAACACTCTCTTTTCCCACCAGTTCTTCAATGCTTGGACCATCACCAGTAGTCAGGTCTTCATCCTACATGAAAATATTATCATGATATTCTATTAGATCATTTGAAAATAATATGCCACTCCTGTTCATGGTTCCAACTTTGCATGCTCAGCAAGAAGAACAGCGAGTATAATAATATAATTTGGTAGTATGATGGACACACTCTCGAGGTGTCGCCAAAACTTTTCTCACCTTTTCCCTTTTTTCCACAGCCACAAAGCTGGTGAACTGTGTGACAATAGAGTACTCCTTGCTAAGGTCGATGATGTACGGCTTCAGTCCCATTTTCTTTGTCTAGAAAAAAAAAGAAGTTAGTTAAGAGAAGGGAATTGTAAATCCTTCAATGTTTGTATGGGTTTTTTTCAGTGGCCTCTAATACTTGCTACAAATTTTTGAGACAGCAAATATGTGTCTCCAATAAACTGCTATTGTTCTTTAACTGCAAGACTTTCAGTGTTACAAAAACTTCAAGTTCCTACAAAAATTGATAAATTTATGGTTTGTTGATAGAGTTCAACATGTAGCTTACAATGTAATCTAAGCAAAGCAAATTGTCTGTTGATATAACGTTGGGTAACATAAATTCGGGATTTTTCCGATAATGGTTGACTGAAATCAATCTAGCAGAACAATAAACCATCCTTTTTTTCTATTATTCTGTCAGTATCATGTACTATCTTTGCACTAATAATATATATGGTAGATTTTGTCTCTAGTCGTGCTGATACCATAATATTTCAACTTGAAACTACCGTCCGCCGCACGCACAATGGCGGTGTTGTCGGACAGGGGTGAACATTAATTCGGGAGAGAAGATTCATCTTGAATATCTTACCGCTAATTACATTTTATACAGCAGCTATTCGTTCCATCCTTGGCTTGAGGAGAGTGCTATGGATGTAGACGTGTCCAAGTAAAAAAAACACACGAAAAAACGGCCGTACCACACACATCAGGCCTACGGGAACAACCCGTGTGTTGAGTCGGTAGAACGTCACTCAAAGTTCACCCCCACCGTCATGGAAATTTGTACATTATTCATCGGGGCGTTAGCTGGATGCCGTAGAAATGGTAATACTACTATGTCCATGTGTTTCTGATTGTGCTAAGAGCAAACTTTGAGGAAAATATCGCCATCAGTCCACTATCACACACAACATTTAGACAAAAAGTGTTCCTTGCAAACGTTTGTCGTCTGCCGAATAGCAGGATTCTGGGTAACGAATATGGCGGCGGGAAAATTCACCGTAATGCCGTAGCCATTGGTTGTAGCAACAAAGAGGCGTTTTGATGATTAATCACACTTAGAGTCCAGTTGTAGGTTAGCAAAAGAGATTCTAACAAGTTGTATTGTAAATAATTGTGTTGAGCAGGAAGCGGATGTGACATTTGTCTTATAAACCAGTGAACAACTATGAAGTATAATTCTCCCACAAAGCCCTCAGACTGTGACAATAAGGGACGGAGAGTTTTTGACGTAGCCAACTTCTAATGCATGGTTATCGAAGCTTTTCATACAGTGCTCTGAATACGTTAGTCTGTCAAGTTTGCATTTCTAGCGGTATTACTGATGTTGCATCTAGCACATATCCCTAAATACCCCGTTTTCAAAAAATCCCGAATTTAAGTACCCCGCGAATTCATGTTACCCAACGTTACATTTATTTTTAGTTCCAGAAAAACAAACTACATTGATTCTAAGTTCCAGAAAAACAAACTACATTGATTCTTAGTTCCAGGAAAACAAACTACATTGATTCTTGGTTCCAGGAAAACAAACTACATTGATTCTTAGTTCCAGGAAAATAAACTACATTGATTCTTAGTTCCAGGAAAACAAACTACATTGATTCTTACTTCCAGGAAAACAAACTACATTGATTCTTAGTTCCAGGAAAACAAACTACATTGTTTCTAAGTTCCAGGAAAACAAACTACATTGATTCTAAGTTCCAGGAAAACAAACTACATTGATTCTAAGTTCCAGGAAAACAAACTACACATTGATTCTAAGTTCCAGGACAACAAACTACATTGATTCCAAGTTCCAGGACAACGAACTGACCTCATGGTGCATCCTGTCTGCATGCAAAGTTCCATCTTCCCAGTCCCTGATGACAGCACGGGCCGTCAGCTGGTGCAGGATCTGGAAAGAAAACTGTGTTGTTATATTGTTGTCGCTGTTTTCTCTTTACTGTTCTGGAAACATTTCCATTTTCCATTTCTTTCTGTGTTGCATTCGTTAGGATACTTGAATCTGTATTCTTAACCAACAAATAACTGTGATAAAAATTTAAAAATTTGACCTCTTGAGCATAAAGGTAATAACCCTAGATTGCTTGAGGTAAAGAAGGGCTCCACCCCTGAGGTGCAGCCAAAAACTGCCCCACCTTGCCAGAAGTGATGCTGAGTTCAGAGGTGGAGACCATGGTGCTGATTTCCCGGTTGTTGATGACAGCCTTCAGGGTGGCCTGGAATAAAACAAACATCAAATCAAATCAATCAAATCGTTATACCAGTAGTGACCTATGGGGTATCAGATTACTGAGGCAGTCTGCACTAGAAAGTTACACAGGTTTGAACCCAGAACATTTCAATTCTAAGCAAACAACACTAAGCACAAGGCGAAAAGGATGCCCATACTACTATGGAAATATTCGTGGTGGTTTTACTTTAAAATTTGCAGTAGCGGCTCCACGGTGAATTCATGACACCCTAGATATGCCTTCAAAACTATTACTACTGTACTACAGAATTGTTACAATTCTGAACTTAAAACACAGAAAAAAACTCCATTCCCCTTCTATCACAAAATTAACTCCCCACAAAAAAAGAAGAAGATATTTACAGCTAGCATTTTACAAGCAAAAGAGTTCCAAAGTTTTTACCTGAGTGCAGTGTGGGACGTAGCCATACACGACTTGACGAGAGCCGTTGAAGAGAGAGACGATCTGATTGGGTGCCTGGACAGGAGGTGGAGCATCATCGTCCCACTGCTGCCAATCAACTGACACGGACGTCAGGCCCGGCTGGGCAGCTTTCCACAGCTGAGCTTTCACCTGTGGTTTTAGCAGAGTTTTAGATATATGTCTATAAGGTTAGTATGCTAAACATACAGAACTAGTACTTGAGCTTTGACCTACAGTTTTGACTAGTTGGGTAGCCCTAGTTGTATGTTTCATAAATAGCCGACTAAATCAAATCAAATCTTGCAGTCTTAATATCAGCTCAGTACATATACAATATATATTCATGTCTCTCACTCTCTATGTGTGTGTGTGTGTGTGAGTGTGCAAGTGATTCTGTGCGTGTGTGTGTGTGCATGTGATTCTGTGCATATGTGTTTGTGTGTGCGTGTGTGTGTGTGTGTGTGTGTGTGTGTGTGTGTGCACATATGTGAGTATGCCTGTCTGTGCATTTCCATATGCATGCATACATTGAAAAATTGTATATGAAATGCAATATATGAAGATGAGTATCAAAAGCAGATATGGAAGGATGGATATAAAGTGATGTATACAAAAGGGATATGATATATAGATGCAGATACATGTAGATAACAAGCGTTTTCATACAAAAAGGACAAACTTTACCTTCTTTTCCCACTTAGATTTGGTTTTGTCATCAAAATACTCAAACGCTCCCCCTCCCACCCTGGCTAAGGATCGCAGCAGATGTTTGTTGGAAATCGACCTGAAAGAAAGCAGCAAGAATAAGTTATTCATGTCCGAAGGTCAAAACAAAAATGCCCACTGCAGTTCCAAACAAGCCGCTAGGGGGCCCAAACTTACACAACTTACTTCCTGTGGCATGAACTATCATCGAAGCTTTCTTGAGTTATGCTCCTGACATACATAGAGACCCACCCAACAGCTGGCTCAACCAAAAACATACTAGTAATCTTCTCCGAGTACTAGTACTCGGCAAAGATAATTATCAGTTGTTGTTACTATATTTGATATGGAAAAAACATGGAAGGTTGTTACATGTATGTTGGAAGATCAACAATATATCCATTTATATCGATTTTAATTTTTTATACAGTTCCACATTTTTTTCTTTGATTACGTTTCTTGCTCTACAATTCGGATTAAATTGGACTCTCTTTATGAATCCATTTAAGAATCAACCTCAAAGTTTGGTCATCATATAATGGTGTTTGTAAAACTTTCAAAGTCACCCTCGAATTCAAATCTTCTGCAAAACTAGAATGACATTCAGTACATGGAATCTTGTGAGATGCATTCTTACCCCACTCCACAGCTGAACACCCTTGTTTCCTGGTAGTGTGCATGGGTGTCACTCAGAGTCTGTTCTGCGTTGTTCACATGTCCGTCAGAGATGAGGAAGACATTACGTGTTTTTCCCGACGGGGGAAGTAGGAAGAAACCGTGAAGAGGCCTCCACGCATCCGTGTTTCCCTTCGATGCTTTGAGATTCTGATAGAAAAATTGCGAAATTGTACTTTATCGTATGACTTTCTTATTTTGTTTATTATGAATTAAGAATTTTGTCTCAAAACAGCAGTAATTAATTGTAGGTTTGCTGTGGTTCATTAAGAAATGAGAAATCTCAGATAAGCTAAGCTTTAATAAAGATATAATGAAATCACGCTGCTCCACGTGACAGCCAATCAGCACCAAGGGAGGACAAAATGAATCACTGGAAAAAAGACGTCTTTATGATCCAGCCAATCAGGACCAATAAGAGATGAAATAGAATCACTTGAAATGGTCATGTCTCATGTGATAGCCAATCAGCACCAAGGAAAGATGAGATAGAATCAATTGAAACAGTCATGTCTCATGTGATAGCCAATCAGCACCAAGGAAAGATGAAATAGAATCACCTGAAATTATGCTGTCTCATGTGATAGCCAATCAGCACCAAGGAAAGATGAAATAGAATCACAGGAAATAATACTATCTCATGTGATGGCCAATCAGCACCAAGGAGGATGAAACAGAATCACTTGAAATGATACTGTCTCATGTGATAGCCAATCAGCACCAAGGAAAGATGAGATAGAACCACTTGAAATGATACTGTCTCATGTGATAGCCAATCAGCACCAAGGAAAGATGAGATAGAACCACTTGATATGATACTGTCTCATGTGATAGCCAATCAGCACCAAGGAAAGATGAGATAGAACCACTTGAAATGATACTGTCTCATGTGATGGCCAATGAGCACCAAGGTAAGATGAAATAGAATCACTTGAAATGATACTGTCTAATGTGGTAGCCAATCAGCACCAAGGACAGATATGATAGAATCACCTGAAATTGCACTGCCTCATATCATAGCCAATCAGCACCAATTGTGATCAAACATAATCGCTCAAAACAGACTGCTTTATGTCACAGCCAATCAGAAGCAAGGTAGGATAAGTTCAATAGAATGAGACTGCTTTAGGGACAGCCAATCAGTGCCAAGGACAGGATGAAACAGAACAGCAAATTTCAACTGAATAGGAAACAAAAATTAAACAAGACTGTTTTCTTTCCAAATCAATCATAAGCAAACATAATTGTATTCTCAAGAAAAAGGAAATGACCAACCTGGATGAATGTCTCAGCCTTGGAAACATTGGACTTGATTCTAGGCTGGCTCACAGCAAATAGTTCCTCATATCCTACATAAATATATGAAGTTTCAAAAACTGCTTAATAGAGTTTATCCTATTTGACCTAAAAATTACAAGCATTTTAAGCAAAATTTAGATGTATTTGTCCATAGCAATTCTTAGGTAAAAAGATATATTTGAAAGTGAAAACAGCCATCCTCTATTGAGGTTATGCTTTTTTATACAGTTGTATTGGAATATAGCACATGGCAATGCTTGGTATTTTCAGCCAAGCTGACTCCTAATTATCGATAAGTGTGCTGGGTTCTTTAACATGCAGTGGGCCCCTCATACACAGGATTGAAGGCTTAATTAATGCCATCTCAATAGGGCAAGAAGCTAGCACACAACCAAAAATAGTACATGAGTATCTCAATAAAGGTTAGATATCCAGGTAGAACATTATGCAATACAAAATTAAATCAGGCAACTTAAGAGAATTCAGTTTGCTGATTTCTTTTGCATGAGGTTATGAGTATGTATGTTTTTAAAAATGACAATTATGTTGAAACTAACCTGTGCCGAAGGCGACCACGTTGAAGCTACATTCCTTTGGTAGATGGTTGAGACAGAGGAGTGCAACTTTCTTGGCCGCCTCGAGGGGCGACCCCCGCATGGAGTTGGACCCATCCAGGAGGAGGATGACCTCATGACCTTTCACAAACTCTGCTTGGAATTCTGGGTAGAAGGTCAGCATACAGGCCTGAGTGTTTAAACAAAACAATCAGAGATGGCAGACTTCACCCCTTACGTATATACGACTTTCTGACCTCTCCAGTCCCTCAGATAAAAAGAGTAAACAATCAGATGATCATCAACTCCTTATTTGTTCTGATATTGATAATCAATATTAATATTAAGGGGGAGAGGGTGACTCATTGTTTATTCATCTCTTTGTTAATCTTTTTACATGCACACTCTCTCAAACACTCACACACAGCCATACATACACACAGTCACACACACGATACACACACACACATTCACTCGCACACACACACACACACACACACACACACACACACAAAACTTTCACAGACACATACACAAACGCACACACACTCAAACATACACACACACTCTCTCTCACACACACACACACACTCTCTCTCACCCATAAACACACACTCACTTACTCACTCTTTCTCCCTCACACACACACACACACACACACACACAAACACACACACACACACACACAAACACACACCTGGCTGTCCTTGTCCGGGTGCCGTTCCGCCCACATCCTGGGTACGTGGATCTCCGCCAGCCCCACCTGCAGCAGGAAACCATCTCCCAGCATGCAGTTCTTCTCCAACTCAACAACAGCCTTGCTTGCTGTCCTCTGATTGGTGGAGATAAAGAGAAACTTGTAAGCACATTCATTTTACTGAGTATAGTTCTCTGACTATAAAAATCTAATGTTCAAAGTTAGGATCAGCATTTTCAAAGGAACAATAGAAAAAAAATTGGTTAATGAAAAACAGGAACATAATGACCTTCACTGAATTAAATGACCTTCACTGGACTCTTACCTTTACTCTGATTTTATGAGATGGTGATTGGATGTCCCTGATGTCAAAGGGCATCTCCATGGCAACCTGTAGGGAGAATTCCTTCCCAGCATCCTCTTCCACCTTGACTGTCTCCAAGTCTTCCTGAATCTTCTCAGAGAGTGAATCTTTCTGTTTGTGCAAAAATTGAAAATCAAAGATCATTATAAATCTAGGAAAAAACGGTTAAGACCATTAACAATCATTTATATGGATTATCTGAACAGCAATAACTAATAGTATTGTTGTCATGATAGGTAGGTTACAGGTAGTCCCATAGCCTTTTTGAGGCCGTAGGGACAGTGGGTTGTTATCCATTTTGTCTAGGGTACGGTATTGGAAGGTGGAGCCCATCCCTCTCCTTTCACCGCCTTTTACCTCCTCAACCAAAGTCAGGTAACCATTTTTACATCTGGGTGGTCAGTGAGGAAAGTCATGTTAAGTATACAATATCATGTATTGCCCAATGACACAAGATTGGTGGCACGTCAAGGGATTTGAACTCAGGACCTATGAGTTATGGGCCAAACATCCTAACCATCACACCTACACGACACCACACAATCGTTGTCATGGAAACAAGATTCTAAATAGTCACACCTGCCAGGGAGCGACACTGCCGAGTAGTCTGAAGCAGATGTTTTCTCCCTCCACTGCGAGTTCGGCGACATATGTGATCTTGATCAGTACACTGGCTCGGGGAGGCAGGTTACCTACACTCACTGTGAACACATCCTAAACAAACAACAACAAAACAAGTGTCACTGTTAGTAAATAGAAGCTATTATCATCTCTACCAAGTGAAGAGAAAAACAATGTTTCGATAGTATATGTTGGCTTCACAAGAAGATAACCAAAACATTCTTTAACTGAATAGGTATAAGTATTTACTTACTTAATATTACATGTCTACTAGGTAAAAGGAAATAGAGTGAATTTTGCACAAATTTGGATTGAAGATCTAGATCTTTTCAGTTTAAAGATTATAATCATTCTGAAATGAAAGAAAGAAAGATAAATCAAGGAAGAAACCAACATAAAAGTTTCTTAAAACTGGGTTGTCATAAGGTAAAGGCAAGGGGTACCACAAGGATGTTTACTTGGCCCTTCTGTATCCCCCTATCAAAACAATAAATCAGTCTAATAAGTTCTTTGTTATGTTGTACCCTTATATGATAATAAAGCGTCATCACGACACCCTGTGGTGTATAGCCAGGGTTTTAACCCATGACATCCCAAATATACAAAGCAACAGTCTATTTTACCCACAGGGGAATTGCATGCATGCACCTGTCAAACAATTACTGCATCCGTGAGTAATTAAGACACTTACGGGAGTTTCTTCGTCCATGAGGTATGCTCCGTGTCCCTCGCTGATGGCCTGTCGGTATTCGCGATGCGCCTCCTCTTTTTCCTTTACCTCCCCAACCACGTGCTTCCCGTTGATGAACGCTTCAAACCCGACCACCGCCGCCATGTCGTCCAACGGGAAAACGTACTTGGCCTCGATGGCGACGTTGCTTTCGTTCTTATAGGACTGCAGGACGACAACCTACAAAAGGGCAAGGGTTCATATTATAAGAGTTTAATATATCATTCAGCCTTTTAGACAAACAATCTTCAAAATGTTTTGTAATACATATCAGAAGCAAAAATAGAAAGGCAACATTTTCGAGAAAATGCAGGATATTCCCCTCCTGAAGAAGAACAGGCAAGCAAAAACAGTATATTCCCTCCTGTGGAGGGGAGGGGAATATAATAAAGCAACTGCCAACTTTTAGATTGCAACCAATATCCTTCATGACGGACTTAGAATGAGTCTGACGACATTGTATAGTGTAACTTGTATATTATATTCAAATCAAACATGTTTCAACAATATATATTCTATATACTAGACAGTAGCGTTATCATGTTTTGATATTTAATTATTTGTCATTTATACAAACTTAAATACTGAGTCTCAATCATGACAAAACACACAAACCAATCTAGTCGTGATAGAACAAAAGATAACTACAGTCATCTTCTAGCATTATAATTTTCAGAAGGCAGAAAAAAAGGAAAAGTTTTGATTTTGGTTACCTGTGCAGCTAAGTCCAAGAGCTTGGCTCTGATGTGGACAGACTGGAGTGGGATGGGGGTCTCCTCCCCTTGTTTCGAAATCAGTCCACCTTTGACCTTGTCCAGTGGGTCAGCAATGTTCTGGACATCTTCAAGGGCTAAATGACAAGAAAAATTGTACTATGGCATTCAGTAACCATTGCCTAGTCAATATGAAATAGTTCCTTATCAATTTTTAATAAGTGAAATGAAAAAAAATATTGCAATCCCTAATATATCAATCCAATATATAGCTGATAAATCCAAGTTCAAATTCAAATAATCACACTGTATTTTCAAGGCAATAAACGATTTATGTATGTTACAAGTTAGTCCAAGTGCTTCCCACAATATTTGGTTATTGAGGCAGTGCCCATCTCTACAGCCCTTGGACCCCACAGGGCCATTATCTACATGTATGATGGGGCCACTATATACAGTATGATGGGGCTAGTCCACTGGTAGTGGTGTGTCCAGCTCCCATACTTTTTCTCATACGTACACAATGTCATGTAAGTACTAAGCAGAGAACTTAGCAGTCTGTTAAATAGATAGATAAGGTATCATGAAGTCTTTGGCATGGTCTAGCCGGGATTCGAACCTGCAACCTCCCAAATGCAAACATTAATCATTCTTCTAAATTGCACAGTTTTATATTTGAAGTAACCAATAGTTTTATAGCACTTACAGATTTTGTTAAGATCTTCCACTTCCGCCGCTTCAGGTGCAAGCAGGTGCAGGTATGGAGTCTCATCCACAGGTGTCACCTGGTCACCTGGTAAGGAGAACTCCACAAGATATCTGAAATAACAAAAGTCATCTAAATTCATCTGAAACATCTAAATCAAAAAAGGAAAAAAATGGTGTCTGAAAATCTGAAATGGTCATTTTGTACCTGCAGAGAATTTTGTAATCAAGTTGAGAATTGGTTAAATTCTTTCCCATATTTTTTGGACTATATATAGGATGGTGAAAATCTCAGTTTCTATAACCCTTGGTCCGCACATTTGTGGAAGCACTACAGCAGGGGGCTAGTCATCAAGATTTGGGCAACTTGTTGTTTGTTACAACAACGTATTTTGAGTAGATTTAGTGCAAAAACAAA
This sequence comes from Branchiostoma lanceolatum, assembly GCF_035083965.1. Taxonomy (NCBI): domain Eukaryota; kingdom Metazoa; phylum Chordata; class Leptocardii; order Amphioxiformes; family Branchiostomatidae; genus Branchiostoma; species Branchiostoma lanceolatum. The sequence continues at coordinate 5,884,578 of NC_089739.1, forward strand.
AGTAAGGAGTACGGAATTCAAAATGATACATGTCCATACTACAAAAGAAAGGAGAATTCAATTTATCTGGAAAAATACAGTCACACTTTGACGCAAAGTTACTAAAACATTTTCAAACATTTATCACAATTTCATTTATCAATTGATGGGAGATAAAGATAGTGTGTGAATTCTTTTAAGTTACACACTTGTCCTGAATTCAAAGATGAAATTAATATTGAATTTTTCAATAGAATATCATACTAGTTACCTCATTTTCTGCTGCTGAACATTGTAGATGACATATTCATCATCCTGCAACAGAATATCATTTCAATATAGGGTTAATGATCGCCCAGAGGTCTATACGGTGTGACCTGGTCATTCCTATAACCACTGAATAAAGTACTGTCAAGAATACTTGTCATAAAATGTACTAAAATGACAATTTAGAAAAATTATCAGAACTGTATCATATAATAAGATAAAACTGATTCTTAAATCAGATTCTTCATTATACTGACAATTTCTGACTGTTTGAAAAGTTTTTTTTACGAAAACGCAAGAATCTCCTTACCTTAAACTCAGAAGGCATTTCATCAGTCCCCTTGACTCCATGTACACTGTTGGACCCCTGTGGTGGTTGTGTTAGGCTGCTGTCCTGTTTGTACACATCTTTGCACGTCCCCAAAGCTACCTCGCTCACAACCATGTACCGTGTACCCCTGGTCTTGTTAGCAGAGGAGTATTTTACACTTGTGCTGTAGGAATGGAAAATAATCATAAGATTGATTGTTAAAATTCTAGAGATGACAAACTTGTGAAAACTTGAACCTTTAGCACACTGAAGTAGCCGTTTGGCACCCAATTCCCTATTGTTTACAGAGTTAGGCATCAGGGAGAGGGTGAAAGGCAACACAGTTTTGATTTACCCTGAGTTTTCATTTTGTGGTAGGATTTTGTCTGTTTTACATAATCAGTAAACTACCTTTAGGAGTAACAAAACAGTTTTGTACAGTTAGCACGAGATGTGTAAGGCTGGTCTGTAAGGTTTGACCTACTCACACCAGGAAGGACACATAGGATCCTAAACATATTCGAAGTGTGGATCTCCTAAAAAATGGGGCCTCCACTTGATGTCCAATCTGAGAGGATGCCCATTGCTGACTGAAGCTATATGTATCGACTTTCACCCGAGTCAAGGGAGGAAATAGGTGTAAAAGTTCTTTTTTCCCAAGGGGCACAACATTGGGGCCTGCTAGGGATTCGAACCAAGAACCTTTGGATTCTTAGTCAACAACTTTAACCAGTAGACCACCTTGCCAGCATATAAATGTTCATCTTGTAGGATAAAAGAAAGCTGCAAGGGGCAGTGTGCTCTTCCGGAACTAAATCTCAGTTTTGATGGAATGCGTTTCAGCACCATGTATCAACCATCTTACAGGCTTATAGAACACATGGATCACGAATAGAACAACTTTCAGGAAACATTCAAGGGGGATTTTGTTGCCTCCATGTACAGAGGTTTTGTTCTTATTGTGTCTCGATGTTTGTGTACTTGTGTGTCCATAGGTATTTAAATACAGTCAGAGAATGTGAAGGGGAAGATGGTGTAACTGGAGACTGGCAGGATGTAAAGGTTGACTTGGAGGTCAAAATGCTTTTCCCACAGACTGTCAGGAAGTGGAAAAACAAGTAAATTACAGACATTCCAGGTCATGAGGTCAATGGAAGAGGCTACTTATTTGCTGGGAGGGATTGTTTTTGGTTTGTCTGTATTTCTGTAGATAGATATTTTCCATCTGCTAGTCACGTTCACTAAAGAGTGACAGGAAGTGATCAACGGACACACGTAATGTTAATCAAAACCTTATTTGCATAATCAATTGACTACAAAGTATGAGATCTTTGAACTCTTGTTTCTAAATCCTTAAGTCCTTGCAGCAAATTTGTACAGTAAACAGAAGAAAATTAGTAGGTTGGGGTTAAGAAGAATGACACTTACCTGGCGTCAGAGAAGTAGATGCCGTGTCCCAGCATGCCTGCGTCAGTTCTGGTTCCACCATAGTCATCAACAACGACCTTGGGGAGCAGCAGCCCTCTAAACAACAAAGGTTTCAAGGTCATGTTTATCAGATATAAATTAAAGCAGTGAGAGACAAGAATGATAGTCTTACTGTTACAGTATATATATAGATAAAGGTGTAAAATATGTGACATGCATAAAATACACACTAACTATTGCATCCGGCCCTTGAAAATTGAATAGGGTTATATTCAAATTCCTTTTGGTCATTCATTCTTTGTTTTAATCTTACATACCTGGACAAAATGCCGACAAAGTTCTGTGCCTGTAAAATTCACAAAAGAATGTTTAGTGAAAAAAACCTATCAAAGGGGCATTAAAATTTGACACCAGACCACAATGCATCACACAGCACATGCATGTGCACTTGACACTATGAACAGGCTTATTCTATTATAGATCGTATAATGATACCTTTTTTAAAGATTTAGACCACCCTGACCAAAGGAAAAGTATAATGGTATACAACCCTCTTGTCCAAAGTAGTAAGTTGACAAACTATAATTATGATGCTCAATTAGGCCACACCAATTCAATGTCTTGATTCTCAGACTTTTGTAGAAGTTGAAAAAAAGGTGACGAAAAGGATCATAATCCAGTTATCAAAATTCTTATAATATATATTAGACTTTGAAAAAACGGGTGGCAAGTAACAAAATCATAGTAAGAAAACTGTTAGCTTACCTGTGAGGAATGGAACTTGGTTTGGACATTACCAACGGCAGAGTTGAACCCAGATTCCTCCACGGAGCGACACACCCTAAACACGTTCTCAACTCTGATGGGTGGCCCGCTAGTATAAAAAGAAATAAAGTTTAACATAATATCAATATTTCATAATCCATAAAAAAGCTGTTCTTTGTATAGTACCTGACTGTCTCATAAAGTGCTGTGTACCTAAGCTCATGTTCAGGTTCAGTCCAGTTTTATACGTGGCCTAGATATAGAAGAGGGGTGCTGCGCCCTCTTGTTCCAGCCCAGCGCCCCCTTGTCGAATTCAGATTTTAGCTTAATCCCCAGCATACAGACTTCCCTCAGCAATCGATTCTTCCATAGGTACATAGAATTCGCTCCCACGCTTGTGTGTGCTCCCTCTTGTTTTTCTCGAAAAACCCTGGAAACGGTTATGGCTGCTTACCCATTCTCTTGGCTGGAGTGAATCGTGGACTCAAGAGTACAATAGTCTTCACTGTCCGTGGCCAGTGGTTGGATGTTACACCTGAGGGCGTGGTACCTGGCAACGGCACTGGGACGAGATGTCCAGCTTGTGGCCTCGCTCACGCTCACCATGTCTCGGATCAGCTGTGAAAGGAACAAGCAAAAAAATTACGATAAAAGTACAAACTTTAGGTAAAATGTTGTACTCTCTTTCAGACAGTATAAGATCCAAAATATTCATAAGTAAAAGACTATGCTAAATATAGTTCAACTTAAACTTTTAAGGTACTTTTATGGAACACACAACTATTACATTTTTCTACATGCTTGTACTATGCATTGAAAGCTACATCTGAAGCCTGACATGTCCTCTTCAGCCTATCAACCAACTGAAGCCTACAATTTCCGGTCTCAAGGCTATTACACAACTGAAGCCTAACATGTCTTCTTTCTAGACTATTGCTCATGTGAAGAATAACATGTTTTATTCATATGCTATTAATAGCTCCACAGAAGCCTAACCAGTCCTGTTTCCATGCCATCTCCCTACCCTGTACCTGACACATGTCCTGTTTCCGTGCTATTTCTCTCTTGTTCTTGATGACGTCCTTGTGGCCAGGTTGGTGAGGGATCGCACTGTAAAACTCAGAGGACAGTCTCTGTAGCTCATCATTTGGTGCCTTCCTTTCAACAGCCTGCTTCAGCTGAAGTAGCAGTGCTTCTGCTTTTTCAATCTAAAAGAGATTGAAAACATTCATGATCACTATATGATATAATACAATAGATATGATTTTATAATACTTGAGAACAGCAATATACAAGATTCATTAGAATTGCACAGATTATTAAAAGATAAAAAGGCTGAGATATTTTATGATGTAAGTTTGCAGCCTCAAAAGTATTTTATTTTTAGTTTCCTTTTATTTTCCTTGGTCTTATTTACCTGATAACCTTTTCATAGCTTAATAACTTCATTGAGCCTTAGTTTGTAGATACAAAATGTAGATAACCTATCAAAACTATACTCTTACACCATACATGGCATCAAATTGGTTTCAGGGCAATTGTGTCTAGGGCACAATATTGGAAGGTGCCCAACCCTCTCCTTCCACCACCTTTTACCTCCCCGACCAAAGTCAGGTACCCATTTTTACACCTAAGTGGAGTGAGGAAAGCCGTTTAAAGTGCCTTTCTCACGGGCTCAACCTCGGTGGCATGTCTGTGGATTCAAACCCAGGACCTCTGGGTTCTAGGCCAAACACTCTCAGGTACTATTCCCATCTCACCTGGTCCACTTTGAAGTTGAGGACGTCTCCACTGATGACCTGAGACAGGTTACCGAGTGTCTCCTCCCATAGTGAGTCCACCAGGCTCAGCACACCCGCAGACACACTGGCTGTGTGGGTTTCAACCTCACTCAACATCTACAGGGTTAGACAGAAAAAAAGTTAAACAATGTTCCTTACAGCTTGTAAGATATTCAACAATTTTTAGCAATTGAAAGTTAATTTTGAAAAAAATGATACCTCTTTATCTATGTGATATTTTCTTTTCTTTCATTTTTGATCTTCACATATTCAGCAACATTTTGAAATACACAATTAAAAGTCCAGAGTGACTTTAACTTTCTATAAATCATACATTTTGGCTGGCCAATGACATTACAGCCCTAAATATCAAAATCAAATGTGAGCTTCTGATTGGTCAATCCATTCTAGCTACATGTAAATGTTCAATCATATCAATCAATCAACCAATCAATTGATACCAATCAAGAGAAATTGTAATCTCATTGGTCAGCCAATGAATTAGATGAATATCAAATGCAAGGTCCTGATCGGTCAATCCCTTCTTTCTACATAATAATGACTTGTGCATTATCATACAGCCAGATGACTTTGACCAATCAGGAGCCCTCATTTGATATCAAACAAGAAAAACTGTAATCTCATTGGCCAGCCAGTGAATTAGATTAACCAATCCTGAGTTGTCATTTCCTGACCTGCAGCAGCTGAGGTGATCCCACAGTCCAGGGTGTGTCCCCATCAGGCCCCGCCCGACGGTAGTTGTGCGGATGTTTGGTGTACCTGTCGTACAGGACGCCGTACACCTGTACAGCCTCGCCTGCCGTCTGTACGTACCTGTACTCTTTGGCGCCACCTGTCTGCTGTTGGAGGTATTACAGGATAGTTAGCCCTATAGACAGGCAACAATTCACATTATTTTGTAGGATAAGTAAGTAGCATCCTCCATTGACCTCCATTGACCCCAAGACAAATAACAAACGGACAGGATAGCCTGAACGCACGCGACGTGTCCGCCGCCATTTCTGACAAAACAGATGGCCAGATTCCGATGCACTTAGACACTCTTAAACGACATTTTCTGACGGTTTCTTTTTCACAGAGGGACCTGGAATGTCTGTCATGTCTGATAAACGACTAGTTCTATACCACCTCTGAACTCTACTTCGTGTACTTTTTGGTGCCACCTGTCACCTATCAGGGGCATTACAGGAATTTCTTAACAGGCAGCAATCCACATTTGTACAGAATGTGCAGTGTGAGAACATGTACAGTAAGCCAAATTGAACATAATTCCCAAGTACAACAAGAGTTTGAAGATTTCACACCTCCGGATCAGTGAAATAGAGTTTCTCATGTCTTGTTTGATTGTACTTTGACCCCTACATCCTGTCACTGTCGCAAGTCTGACCTTTGCGGTGACACCATCTTCCCACTCACTCACTTTCTGTCACTCTACTGACAGTGTATTCAAATAACTAGAAACAAACAAGATGCCTGAAGTGCGCAATTCAGCATCTTCTGCTGTGCTGAGGACGCTGCCATGTATTTCTAGAGTTCAATGATCGATTCAATAAACTTATGATATAAGAACACACAAGCATCCAGACACAACGAAAACAAAACCTCCATACATGAAGGTTAAAAAAGGAAACTGTTGATAATGGTTGTCTCACCTGTGTCATGACTCTGTATTTAAACTCCCCTTTTGAGTTATCAGGTTCACCTGAGGCCACCTGGAGCTCCAACACCTGCAGAACAGGTGCAGCTGGGCCCTTCTTAGAGACCTTAGCGTTTTCTTTCTGCTTGGGAAGAACAGAGATTTTTTTTAGTTTAAAAATGCAACCTTTGAAACCCTTGCCTGAAGACTAATTTCAAGTAACAAACTTTTTAAAACAAAGTTGACAACGATACAGTAAATGTTTAAACTTTTGCGATTTTTTTGTGTGTGCAGTTTTTACGGTCACCTCTTCACTGCAAATTCATAACACCAGGAACATTTCAATGTATTACTTCCTACTGCACTACAATTGTTAAAACCTCATTTTCTTTCCTACCATGAAATGAAAACATCGCAAAATTAAAAGAATTTACAGTATGTGAAACAAGACTTTAGAAACATAAGGCTAAACATTTCAGATAATTTCTTCTGTAAAGGTTTTAAACAGTCAAAGACTCAGCATTTCTTAAGAAAGTAAGAAAGTATAACCTTACCTGGAACTTATATTTAAAGTCTTGACTCACCTGTAAGAAGACATACTTGGCCACTTCAAATCTTCCGTCTACAAGCAGATGATCTCCGGAGTTAACATGTTTAAAAGCTCCATCTGGACCATTTTCTCCTTCTTTCCACACCCTTTAGAAAAGTAAAACATGATGAACAAGAGTCTTAGGACCCAAAATCTCCATGAAACTTTGTTTTCCATTAAACCAGTTCCCCCCATTCTATATCGCTCACTGGTATGACCCACACCTGTTGGGGGGGGGGGGTGACCCACTTTCGCTACTACAAGTTACAGATGGCAATGCAAAGGACAACACTGCAAATATAGATTTTCCTCATTTTTTATGCAAATTAAGTCCAATTTGCATAATTTGCAATTCATTGTATACATCTCTGTCCAAGCTACCTGCATAGTAAATAACATGAAAATCTGTCACTCCTTTCTTCAGTTATTCTCCTTAGAAGATTTTTACAAATACGACATTGCAGTTCCAGTGACACATACCAGGGGGCCCAAAATCCACCTCGATCTTTCTCCTCCCGACACCTACCCACATACCAAATATCATTACAATCCATGTACATGTTCTACAGTTATGCTGACTTTAAGCATCCGGTGACACAAACATACACACAAACACCAAACGCACGCAAAACAGTATCTCCATGAAAAAGCCTTTTTTCATGGAGATAATAAATTTCAAAGTTTATAAATTTTGCATTTCTTACAAGAAAACTAATTGCAAGCCTAGTTATCATTCAGAGTTTATGTGGCTAAAAGAAGATCATAGTATATACATAAGTATAATGAATAGTATAATTACGAAAAACAATTGTCTAAACTTTCTATGCCTTGGATTGATTAGTTGAAAATTATGCTCTGTGTCAGATTTTCTCATTTTCTTTCAATCAAAAGCAGAAATTAGCCAAAACATCCCAATTTGCATCTGTGGCACTGCTTTTTAAAAGTTTTATTCAGGTTTTCTGCTTCATTGATTACATTCATCAGTTAAAAGATCCTGATTGGTCAGAATATGAAGCCTTACTTGATCTTGTTGATGTCTACTGTCACCTTCTTAACTTCTTCCTGCTTCAAGTTTCTTGGGGCTGGAAGTACATGTTAATGAATTATTTATTAACTGTTATCTAAAACTTACAAACCAATAAACCAATAAATATGTTGAGTTGTTGATTCCAATCTGGCAAAATTGCAGACTCTGCCAACAGAGATTGCCATCAATCTCTGTTGTAACAGTGGGGTTCAAGTGCCTCCAACTGACCAATAAAATCAGAGTCTAACTGCGTGGTCTAGACCTTTTAGCCTCAAGTGGTTAAGGCGTACGGCCTGTGGACTGGCAGGCCCGGGTCCGATCCCGGGGGTCAGGAGTCTGTTCTACTCGCCTCTTTGATTCACTGTTGATAGAGATCCTGATCAGGATCTCACCCAGTACAATTGTCGATTCTACCGTTTGAGATCCTCCTCTGAGTCATCAAATTTTTCTGTGCAATCAAGTTAATTGCCGGACATGAGCAGTCGGTTTGAAACTTGTTACTGTGTCACTCGCGAAAAACGTTCTTTTGAGAAGCAGAAAAGCAAACGAAAATGGAATCTTGCAATTGAATGTAAATTACTATGATCATGCACTGTTTCCTTCTCAATGGAATGTTTTTTGCGAGTCACATTACCAGGTTCTGAACTGGAAGCATGACTTGTATGGTTCGATGTTTTATAATACGTGTGTATTAGAAGGGTGTATATTTGGACTGCAAAATCTATAGTAATTGTTCATTGGATGATACTATTATTATTGTACATAGTAAGAAAATGTATTTTGGTGTCATCAAGGATATTTTATAAAGAAAACTATATAACCTCCTTGGAGTCATAAGGACTTTAAAAGTCAAAAATTCTTTCCACCTCCTACTACTTACTAGTAGTGCCTTTAATAGAAAATTGAGTTTTGGCATAGTTTGAAGACAAAAATTCTGTACCAGCAATTTTGCCCGCAGAAAACTCGGCAGCGACACTCTTCCCGACCAATAGGAAGTTGTCTGTGTCGAGCAGCTCCTCCGCCTGTACGCAGGCTTCGATGTAGTCCAGCGGGACCACGGGCAGGCCGAGTTTCACCGCGGTCCTGCATTTGTAGCTGTCCGTCCTTTCTTTACTCCCGAGGACGAGAAAAGAAGTCTGGAAATGTGAAAAGTAATTTGTAAGTTTTATACTGTTTGATAGCTTAAGATATAAAAGACAGCATGATCTATTTCTAAAATAGACAGATATTTTTTTTGTCTCACAACTTCTTTGAGGATTACAATACAAGAACAGATTCTAAACTTAAGCGTAGGGAAAATATATAACTGCGGAAACATAGAGACACCAAAAACAATACCTCCCCGAGAAGTACTAGTAGTAGCCTCTTCCATTGACCCCATGACCTGGAATGTCTGTCATATCTGATAAACAACTGATTACATACTTAAACCTCCAAACCCTACTTCCTGTTCCTTCTTCTTCTTTGACTTTGGAGGTGACCTTGGCATTCTACGACATTAGTATCCCGTTATTCCGTTATCCGAATTTTTTTTTGAATCTACAGCACATATTTTTGCATTTTGCAGCTGCTTTGTATGATTTACAGTATGGCAAAAAAGTTTTTTTTTGGAAATGGGCAAAAGAACTTGATGCACGCGCGGTCGGCGCGGCTGTCATCCATATTATCAAATCAACATGGCCTAACAGTTAAAAATTTGAACTCTGACCTTTTTGTTGATGATGTAAGAGATGATGCCGTCGTTCTGTGTGACGAGTTCCCTCAGCCTCTTCTTCTCCTTATATGGAAGTGTCACACCTGTCAGCTCCAGGGTTACCTGGCAACCACTAAACACGCCCATCTGTGGAAAAGACAGCCTATTCAACCTTCATTCAAGTGCTTTCGTAATGTTAATGTCCCAGCAAAGGACGGGTTGATACCTTCTACGCCAGGTGGCGTAAGCTGGCACACTCCTTTGTGACCCGCCTCTTTGTGTCTGGAAAGAGCATAATTCACCTGCTACATGTGTCCTATGCCATTCCGAGGTCTCTTTTCAGATCCAGCATTCGGCCTTACTATTGTCGACTGGTCCTTCCGCCCGGTCGTTTTCACACTACTTGATACGCATTGTTTGTATTATATGTAAATGTCTGTATATTATCTTTGTTGTTTTTAAGAATCTTAGACTGACAATATGCACATACATATAGAAACTTCATCACTGACACTGGCTAAGGTTGTAAAAGCAAACATCTTGTTTTTTTGCAGTTTTTCTAAAGTTAGCTAGAATTTCGGACAATTTTATGATATTGCAGGTACCAAAATGCATTTCGACGACACACACAGTGACACACATTATGTTTAACGTTACAGGGATACAGTCACTGTCCTTTTTATCTACATGTGTGTATAAAACATTAAAGATTGTTAGTGCCTGCAATACCCTCAATAGAATACAGAAACCTTTGAATTGTTTATAAGACTTATAATAACATGAAAATGAATCAAGTCTCGGAATCATTTTCCCTTAGACCTGTCTAAATACATGGTCATGTATAGGTTATAACGTTACAATGTTGTAAACACCCAACCCGGAAGTAAAGTGAAAATTTGGAATTTAAGAACGATCTTCTGTAACATTTAACGCTATGATCCTGGCTTACCTGTAGGTAACATGTGGTCAGCCTTCAGCCCTCCCCTCCTCTGTATCATAGCATGTAAAGTGTAGTCCAACAACTCTTAATTTTGCATAATTCTCAAACATAAAATATGTAGTCTGAGAAACACATCTGAGTATGCATCTGGTATTAATCAAAGAGGTTGCAAAATGAAAACCTACAGGTAAAAACATGCTACATACCTTTGGGACCGTGCACTTTATATCTTTAAGGACGCCTGCAGGTCCGCACACGTAGATAAAGATGACAACGCAGCCAGAAGAATGTAGAACGTCACTTGTTCCAAACTTCCTCTTTCAGCTGTGACCTCATCGTCAACAAACACGTCACATGACGACACCAGGTCACCGCGTAAGGACGACACCTAGCGACATGTTTAGAAATAGCACATGAAAGTCGCCGTCTGTGAAGTGACACTTCGTAAGTACATGTAACGTTACATGCATCCCCAGGATCAAATGATGCTGCTGAAAACTTGAAATTAAGTTATTGGCCTTTCTTTCGAGAAAACAAATTGAATCTGGGTTTCTTTTTCATCTATTTATCTATCCATCTATCTTTCTATCTATCTATCTAATAATATAGTACCTAGTACCTATCTTTCAATCTATCTACCGTATCTATCTGCCTAGTCTATCTATCTAACGCTATCTATCTGTAAATATATCTATGCTATTTTTTCATCCATCCATTTATCCACTCTCGCTCTCTCTCGATCTCTCTCTCGATCTCTCTCGATCTCTCTTTTCATTGAGAAATAATTTCCCTTTAAGTCGAAGATATAATTGCTTAATCCGTACACCTTTTTCCTTGTAGCAAAACGATATTTCCAGACGGTCCCCTACCCTTAAAATCCACCCAACCGTATAACAAACGACACTTGTTTACCGCAACAACGACAACTTACGGATGTCCACATTTGAAGCACCCCCTCTTCTGTCATGCGCACTAAACCAAATCAGGCACAAGTTCCCAACACAATTCGCCACCAGTTCCGCTTTGTACACGGAATAGTGTCGCTGTACAAAGATATCATACCTCGATGTGACTTTCAAAATGACTCCCCCTTTGCTTTTCTCTAGCACCCTTATTCTTCTTTGGTCAACATGTGGTGAGTTTATCTCTTTGTTTATTTGTTTAGACTCTTTGCGTACACAACCTCAGTCATAGTTAGGTATGATACGGTGAGCTCTCATAGTCATAATTTTCTATACCAACCGTTATAGCTAAAATCTAACAGCGAACTCAACTCAACCATTCAAGCTTTAGAAATTCACTGGCTACAAGAAGATTTTATTTCACAATTTACATTGTTTTGATTAATGTGCGTTTGCTACATAAAGCATAATGATGTACAATATCATATATCATATTATGGACTATGGCGTTTGATTTCTGCATGCTATGTTAACATGATTGGGGTAATGGACACTATCTATGATATAGGTTGATACTCATAACTGTTGCGTTGTATAGGGATGTGGATGTATCAACAAATATATTCAGTTTGACAGTGATAATGTTAATTGCAAATTCCTGCCCGTTGGCTAATTACAAATAACAACAATTATAGATAGTGTGCAAGTATAAAGTGCGTGAATATATATGTGAGACAGACAATGGAAGTTAAACTACGTTGCTAGTCTATGACAAGGTGCTATATATTACCAATACGGGGTCGGAAAGTCCCTCTTTGGAAGAAGTGGAAAATGAATTGGGTGATTTCAGTAGGAGGATAATTTTCTTTGCACGTGTTTCTTAACCTAGAAAGCTTGTAGAGATTTCAGATACACTCGTGAATAATCTATTTCTTTCGACCTCAAATTGGGGAGATAGTATACCGGGTACTTTCCGTTAAAACTTTTTGCTCTGTCACAAACTAAACAGCCGTGTATTTACAGACAGAAATACGTTTTATATGATCGTCACTACGTTCCTTCTAGGTGGCTGTTTTTTCTTCTTCTTTATTCTATCGTAATTGATGCCAACACATTGTATGTTATAATTAGGGCCCGGTGAATTTCGTCGTGCGATGGTTGCACGATCGCAAACTGGGCATTCTTAGGATAGTCTTACAAAATCAAACTGTCTAGTTACGGAAAAGACTGGTCCTTGTCTGTGGTTGGTTCTGTCACTGCCCGCTTAAAAAGTCTATGGCATAAAAATCGTACGACGGCCTGTCGAAGACTGTGACCGCAACCGGGTTGTTCTACAGCATTCCTGTAACTGATAACCCTTTTCAAGTTTGTCAGAATCCTGTTTTCGATCGTTTTTCCTCTCATCTATAGGGTTGTTGCCAAGTTATGAGACGCATTCCAGTAATATAAAACCAACTTAACGTCATCAATGATAGTCAACAGCGTCGTTGGTAGAGTATTGATGACTACAAGGGAGGGGACTACTTTAGATAGAGAGTTTCACAAGTGATGTGTTTGATGGAAAACATCGTTTTCTTTTCGTCCCTCATGTCTTTTCAGAATTAAAAAAAACAAGTCTTCTGAGAGAGAAAAAAATCACTTATGGAAAAACTAGTGCTGAAAATAGCGTCCAAAATGAACTATAGGTTTATTGATTTTTTTCTTGTCTGCATAAGATTGAATAGTGTGTTGTCACGTTAACGCCAATTGCAACGGACGCAATCGCCTGTTGCTTAGCAACGCGATGGAACGACTAATTGACCTATGGAGGGCTCTCTATCATAATCCTCTTACCAAAAGGTGGCTTCTTGTCTCTACAAGAGCGATACTCATTGGTCAAGTGGCATAGTCTGTTTTAGATGTTGTATTGTTCGAGCCGGATCTGATCACGTGTTTATGTATAAGAGCACTCGACTGTGAGGGCTTGATTTTGAAAATGGCGGCGATATCAAATATTTAGTACAATGGCTTCTTGACTGTCCAGAAATGGAAGACATAGACATGGGTTAAGAGGGGTAGAAGCACATGGAGCAATTTAGGAGAAGAGAAAGTGGGGAAAACGAATCTAAACATTCTTAAAGAGGAAGAAAGTGTTCGCTCTCAGAAGTAAAGTGTACTTAAACACGTCAGGTTGACGTCATTTTATTCGATCCGAAAGTGTTTTTTTTTTAATTACAAACAAATAAGTATCGTTCATTTGCTGAGTAACGTTAACCGAATGACACCCGTTTACCTACATGTATTAACTACTTAGTTTATCTATCATTTTGCTTATGGATGACTCAATAACACACAACATTTAGGCATCTTTATCATCATTAGTTTGATTTTTTCTTTCAGTTTTTAATGTTGTAACCATCCATAGAATAAGCCTCTGCTTGGAGTCAACACATTTCAATTGCGTTTTGGTCTCCCCAGAAGTTTTCAACTTAACTGCAATTATTTGTTGCACTTTTTTGTAGGTAGTATAGATTTTCATGATTTTTTGTCTATCTAATATATGTTGGATTTGGCCAGTTGAAAAACCTGCTATATTTTAATCCCTATAGTAGCTTTCTTTATCATAACTATTTATTTTTCCGGCGGCATTCTTATAGTATATAGATCTTGTACAGGCATATACTTTTCTTTGTGACTGATATTAGAATTAAACCAAATTGATATAAAAATTATAATTTATCACATTTTTATAACATTTACATTATTGTAATCAAATATATTTTGCTTCAATATGAAGGAGCCGTTATCGACATCACCGTCATCAACAAGTTCCCGTTCGTTCTCTCGCGAGAAAGCACGTACATGAAGTGCGTCACGCCCTACACGGTGACGTTCGACGCTCTGTCGGCCTCGTCGGTACCCCGGATGTCCTACGACAGGGCCCTGAGAGGAGACGAAGCTGATTGGCCAGGAGAGGAACTCGTTATTTTCTCCGCGGCGAGAGACGACCGAATCGGCGGCTTCCAATGTTCTGCCGCAGGAGAAGAAGTGGCAGCTGTGAAGATGTACGAATCAGGTAAAAAAAATATCAATCTTATAACTTAATTACAATTTCATAAATTTGAAAAAAATTAATCTTACGAAAATCTTATAGATATTAATCTTATGAATATTCATTTTCTTATTTACTTTAAAAATAATCTGCATTCAAATGATTTTTGCACAATATGAATGGCAAATGCTGGCCCATTTTGAAAATATACTGATTTTTGGCGACGCCTCAGGTCCGGGCTTGTCTGTGAAGGTTTTTCTTGAAACGCTAACTGGACTTTAACACCAGTAAGCACATGCCACACAGTGAAATATTCTTGTCCGTAGTTTTGTCATTTTTCTTGTCACGCATGTTTGCTTTTTTTACCCTGCAGCCTCCTTTATCCCCCCAACCTTCTCCTTGACCTTAAACCGGGGCGATACCGCAACAATCCGCATGACGGCGCAGCAGACACAGTTCAGATTAGTCCGGTGGAAACGAAATGGGGTGGTGAGATTTTCTTAATTGTTTTCATAATCAAGTTATTTTCTGTCTATCATTCTATCTTTACTAATGATTCCATAGTTTAACTTGTTGATCGTTAAATATATTGTATAGAGAATAAGCCCCGTGACTGAAGCGGTAATGCAACCCCGCTGCTTCGCCATCTGGATCAAATTCCGTGGATCCTAGGGCCCGAGTTCGATCCTAGGGGTCGACTCCTGCTTGGACATGTTGTAAGGGATTGCATTCTTCATTTCGGATGGTGACATAAAGCCGGCGGCCCCGTGTATACGAGGGAGCTTCAGGCATTAGCCTCAAGCGTCAAACCTCTGCACGTAAAAGAACCCGACACACTTATCGAGAAGAGCAGGGGTGACCCAGTGTGCTTTGCCAAGAACGCGAGCCGTAGCGAAGCCACATTTCACTACCACTAGCTACTTGAAAAAGCATCATGCACCTTAAACGAGGATGTCTTGAAACTAAACAAGCTTGGGTATGCATTACAAAGATATGTGTCGGACACATTTTTAGTTTTTTTTTATATTCTTACCAAATCAATGTTTTACAGGTAGCAACAAGCAGTGGTAGCACATACGTCATCAGAGCGGCCGATCCCAACATGCACGCGGGGGTGTACAGGTGCTATTACGACGGAGAACCGGAAAACGGCGCCGTGATCAGAGTCATCGTCAGGGGTAAGTTACATACTATAACGTCGTTCACGATTCCGACTACGTATGCGCATAGCCGCCATGTTGATTTGTTGAACCTATAGAACTATCCTGACTGTCCATCACAATCAGCAGTTGAGCCAATGGGAGAATGGCAATCAGCAGTATAAGCAATGAGAGAGTGACTGCATATCCGTCAAATATTTGTTATGATTTTATTTGCATTTCTACGTTATGACGGCGTTGGGCAGGGCTATGGAATCGGTCTTTGGAGTACTAGTATTGTGTATCGTGTCATAATGACAAGACTACAATTACTTATATGAATGAAAAGATGCATGCCTAGCAACTTTCAACTGCAACCAAGGAGGTTAAATATAGATCTGTGTTTAACCTCCTTGCTGCAACCAACCAACATGGCGGATGTCACTTAATGACGTCCTAGTCACTGGAGTGCAAAAATCCTAGTAATTTTTCTTCTTTTTCTTTTTGTCTCCAGGATGTGAAGTAAACAAATGGGGTCCCGGATGTACCCGGGAGTGCCCCAACTGCTTTCACGGTGGGATGTGCCATTCTGACACAGGGGAGTGCATTTGTCCACCAGGGTTTAGAGGAGACCGCTGCGAAATACGTAAGGCGTGACGTTCATTCTTTTTTTAAATTTTTTTTATATCTACTTGTAAATTTCAGTTGTTTCATTTTCTCTAAAACACTGTATCTATTCGCCGAATGACAGTTACCCATACAACTGGATAACATTTTGGATAAAAAGAAGATTTTATCTGGTTGCTTGAGTCTGTCATTTGGCGTACCTTATTGCCTAGATGTCCAACCTTCATTAATTACATGTATATCTATGCCATCATGTTGCGTGACATTACAAACAAATAAACAAACAAATTAATGAATTCCCCCCCCCCTCCCAGCTTGTGGAAGTAACCGGTTCGGGTTGACTTGTTCCCACAAATGTGACAACAGCGGCAACAGCCCTGACGCATGCGCAGAACTGCAGTTCTGTCTCCCTGACCCGTACGGCTGCTCCTGCAATAGCGGCTTCCAGGGTCTGAGATGTGACACCGGTACGGCTGCCTCTCTTGTCGACAAGTCTGTACCTCGAGCAATGTTTTTCATGCATTGTAGTCAGATTTTTTGTCAATAAAACGCTTCTATTCATTATAGGCTATTTGCTCAGATGAAAGCGCATACGAAATATCTTTCGATCAATATTTTGAGCCTTTTCAAGTAGAAATGAACAGAAACTTATATCACGTGTTCTGAACTTAAGGGTAATGTAAACAATCCGGCAGGGTGCCCAGAAGTCTGTATCGGCCCTCGTCTCGGTTGAGGGATGATTGGTAGCCTCTGATGGTCAATTCATAATTTTGGTTACACTTTGGTGCAATTTCAAATGATCAATGCTGAAAAAAGTGTACATAACAAATTGGGGATGTAGATTAACCAAAGACCTGTCGATTTTGCCCCCCCCCCCCAGTTGCTCTCAGTGGTACTGAAAGGGAGGTTCTGGTTTAGACATCTTTCTAATGTAAAATATATGGTTGATCTAGTAATAGTATGTCTTTGTTTCCGTAGCCTGTAGCGCTGGGACGTTCGGTGCAGGCTGCACGTCCACATGCCACTGTCGTGATGACGTCATCTGCGACCGCTTCACTGGGGAATGTCCCGACAACACTTGCGCGTGCGGCTGGGAAGGACAAACCTGCCAAGAAGGTACGTCATAAGATGATTGACAGGTTTGCAGACGTCGATTAGTCATTTGGTTTTACAGAGCTCCATAACAAGAACACCTTAATCTAATCCACGAAATGATTGACATATATGCAGACGATACATTAGTAGAAATTCAGAATGCACATGACGTCATATCTTTACAAGATGTTTTGATGATTTGAAGATTTTGTTTTTGCCTCACTGTCTTTTACAAAAACTGTATAAACAGTATCTTTTATTAAAAAAAGGATTAGTTGATACTTAAATATTTAAATACATATTCTACTTTTTTCATCATGGCAGAGAAACGTGACTATTGTGACAGCACACCTTGCGAAAATGGTGGGACCTGCAGCTACTCAGCCGAAGAGGCCACCTGCTTTGTCTGCGCATGTCCGGCTGGGTTCACCGGACAGGTTTGTGAGACGGGTAAGGGATACAAACTATCTAGAGACTTTTTTCACAGTCTAAAAGAACAATATTGATACCTTTTGTACTGATCGTCTCTGAATAGAACTAAGCATGGTTTGTCTTGACAAAAAACAAACAATCAAGACAAAACTGTATATGACAGAAATATACGAACGTCTTGTACATAATATACACAACAGTGCAGTCTTTCGTAGTATGAAATGTTTTCGTAAATATAAACAACAATGCATGCTTTCGTTGGAAATCTTACTTTCTTTGATTTTGTACTAAACCTTTTATTGTTTCAAACAGATGTTGACGAATGCGAATCGAGTCCCTGTCAGAATGGAGGCATCTGTAGAGACAGTGTCAACTCTTACACCTGTGACTGCCCCGATGGGTATAGAGGCGACAGCTGTGAGGAAGGTACAGTGTAGTAGCCTGGAGTCCAGCCTTGTTAGCTTTGGTAACGTCTTCCAAACGTCTTGTTGCCGGGGTAGCGACGTTGGGAGCGGATCAGACTTTCAGAATACCCCTATTATCAGGTTATAAATCAAAAGACGTGACTTTTGGACGTATCTTATGCCTTCTTCGTAAATGTGAACATACGCGGCAATGACGCCAGAAAAGGGTTGAAGGTTACTAAATCAGGGTGGTGAAAAGTAAAAAAAGTATTCAATACCCTTAGCGTTTATAAAGGCAATGACTTACTAACGGAGAGGCTCAAATCATCATTTTCATAATTTCATCTAACGTTACTAACTTGCTGTCACATGATATTATGAAATTGTGAATCAAAGTGGTTCTATCATTTCTTCCATTCCAGAAATTGACGAATGCGAATCCAATCCGTGTGAAAATGGAGGCATTTGTAGCGACGCCGTCAATTCGTTTACCTGCGCATGCCCAGACGGTTTCACTGGTGACAGGTGTGAAGAAGGTAAATGCCCTGACTACATGTTCCATATCGATCCTTTCCTTGAATGTCTTTCAACATATATTGTTCCCTTATTGTAACTTACTTATGTACAGCTGCCCTGATCATCTGTTGTGATTAGTTCATATGCTCCCAACGATGTTGACTAATGCACTGTTATGTTTAGTCAGACGTTGACGAATGTTCTGTTATGTTTATTCAGACGTTGACGAATGCGAATCCAGTCCGTGTCAAAATGACGGAATCTGCACGGACGGGGCCAACTCATATACTTGCACATGCGCAGATGGTTTTGCCGGAGACAGGTGTGAAGAAAGTAAGGCTGAGTTCAATATCAATTCCCAAAGTTTATAATACTTGTCCCCCCCGCCCTGAATATTGAATTCTCTGCTTGGTTGCTTCAAGAAATGAACGTTGAATTTTACAGACATTGATGAGTGCGAGTCCAGCCCGTGTCAAAATGGCGGCAGCTGTTCTGACGGTGTCAACTCCTTCACTTGCGCATGCGTGGACGGGTTTACCGGCGACAGATGTGAAGAAAGTAAGATGTATTTCAGACAATTCTTAAGACATTGTGATTTTGCACTTCCCAATCAAAATCAGATGTTGATTTTAGTGATTTAAACTAACGTTGTCATGATGAACTTTGACCTACACAGACATCGATGAGTGCCAGTCCAGTCCGTGTCAGAATGAGGGCACATGTTATGATGACGTCAACTCATTCACCTGCGCATGCCTGGAAGGGTACAGCGGAGAAACATGCGAAGAAGGTGATTTTTTTTTTATTCAACCTCTAATCTAATTTTTGTACAGACTTATTATTAGATGTATATTTTACGAGGAAACCATGTTCGAATTTTGTCATCATTTTTCTGATTTCCGTTGTTGCAGAAGGGGACGAGTGTGAGTCGGATCCATGTCAAAATGGCGGCACCTGCCAGGACC
Organism: Branchiostoma lanceolatum; assembly: GCF_035083965.1. Taxonomy (NCBI): domain Eukaryota; kingdom Metazoa; phylum Chordata; class Leptocardii; order Amphioxiformes; family Branchiostomatidae; genus Branchiostoma; species Branchiostoma lanceolatum. The sequence goes on from NC_089739.1 coordinate 5,904,125, forward strand.
AGATGAACAGCTACGCCTGCACCTGTGCACCTGGATACATGGGGGACAACTGTGAAACAGGTGAGTTTACTCATCTTACCTTAGCTATCCCGACATTAGATAGCTACAAGAAAGAAGACTTTTGATCATGGTGTTTGCTGTTTTTATTCTCAGAAAGGTGTAACTAAAAATGCGCTTAAGGTTGTCTAATACTGGTCCATTCTCTTTTTCAGAAATCAATGAATGTGACTCCGATCCCTGTCAAAATGGCGGCACCTGCAAGGACCAGGTGAACAGCTACGCCTGCACCTGCGCACCTGGGTATGTGGGGGACAACTGTGAAACAGGTGCGTTTGCTTCTCTTACCTCAGCTATCGAGACATTAAATAGCTACATTAGATGGCTACAAAAAAGCTACAAATTGAATAGCTACAAAAAGGGAGGACTTTTGATATGTTTGCTGTTTTTATCGTCAGACAGGTGTAACTTAAATGCGCCTAAGGTAAACGTCTAATATTGATTCATTCCCTTTTTCAGAAATCAATGAATGTGACTCCGATCCCTGTCAAAATGGCGGCACCTGTGATGACCAGGTCGCGGAATACATTTGCACATGTCCTGCCGGTTTTGACGGAGTCAACTGCGAAAATGGTAATACCATCAACCTTTTCAAATTTGATTTTCTAACTTTCGGTCATCTGATACTAACCAGTCCTGTTATGAAAAGGACACATGTGGCGTAACGTAACGTGACGTCACAACTATTTATGTTGACCTTTGACCTTTACAGACGTTGATGAGTGCCAGTCCAGTCCGTGTCAAAATGGGGGCACATGTAACGATGACGTCAACTCATTCACCTGCGCATGCCCCGAAGGATTCAGTGGAGATACGTGTGAACAAGGTGAGATGATTTAATGATTTTACCTACCCCACCGTTGGACTCAAATTCGGTTTAGACTCTAAGCCTTTTTAAGGTAGACTATCCGTAAGTTGTAAACTGACCGAAATCAAAATCAAGTGTTGGGTTCGACAATGTTCACAGGTAGCTTATAACTTCCATCTATCCATGCAGTTCCTGAATATATTCTAATTTAATCATTTCTGTTATTGCAGAAATTAACGAATGCGATTCGAATCCTTGTCAAAATGGCGGCTCTTGTGAGGACCTGTTGAGTGGGTACGACTGCGCATGTCCAATAGGATACCGCGGGGTCCATTGCGAAGGTAGGGTGAATCTTCATATATCTGAAGCCCAAACTGTAAATCCTAGGAGAAAATATGTCTGAAAGTCTCTTAGTTTGTATGCAAAAGATCAAATTTAGATTGTTATTAGGTCCTTAGAATTGTGAGATAGCAATAGCTCAACTAAAAAAAAAAGCATGTACAAGTTTTTGCTATATATCATACCTTTAACAATTCTTGCACTATATTTAATATTTAACGTTCTTCCCTCCCATCAAGGTATCAAAAGATATCTCGTTTGGGAGTCGTTGTTTTCCCAACAGCTATTGCTAACCAACAGTGTTGATTCTTTAAATGATGGAATCCTTCCTAAACGTAAATGTTTACTCTTTTCCCTTGTTCACAGAGACTGAACAGTGTTCGCCTAATCCGTGTTTGAACGGCGGGAACTGTTCTGAAATAAACGACACCTACATCTGCACCTGTCCAGAAGGTTTCTCCGGTGTACGTTGTGAAATCGGTAAATATTCATTCAATCGTTTTATCGTTCTTCCCTGAACAACAAACACATTTAAAAAAGAAAAGTGAAATAGTATTGATATCATTATAAAGATTTTTATATGCACATTCCGTTCACAAAGTAAAACGCCTACCTTATACCGAAAGGTTCTCGGTCAGTCCTCTGGCCCTTCTCAAGTCGAAATGACCCCAAGCCTAGGTCACGTGACATGAGCGGAAGTGTGACGTCATCAACGGGTCAAAGCTGCAAGTCTCATTTGAGGAATGCATTTTTGTGTTTGTACAGAACTGGTGTATCAAAATCCTTAATGTAAGGAAGGGAGGATGTTACTAGTGTTCCTTCTTCGGATCTTGCTGGCGGGGTGACGAAGATTACGGGACCGTGACGGATAAGACAAGACACAACTTAACACGCAGCCAAATGAAGCACGTCCTCACGCTTTCAATCCTTGAAAACAACTGTCTTTATTCAAGTACTGTAGGGGCGTTAGAACGTTCGTCGTAAGTCAACGTTAAACGTGCGCGTTCGGAGAACGCTCTAAATGGAAACCGCCGTAAATAGAAACAAACAAACAAACAAAAACGTTCCATGACAACACTTACGTCACATTCCTACGTAAATATATAACAAACATATAACATAACTATATTTTATCAGTTCTTACACTACTACTGTAACAGTAATATATAATGGCGGTCAGGTTAGATGTTTGTGTTTGTGTGTGTGTTCTTTCCCCTTTCATGGCTAATCCCTGCATGCGCCACACCGGGCAGGAGAGTAATGACGGCAAGATGTCCCTGGCATCCGTTATTCATGCCCAACCGGGGCGGACCGATTCAGTCAAATCCCACACCGGGATACCTGAAGCAGTAGGGAGCGTCGCCGAAAAACTTCCCCAGGAAGGCGGTGAGCCGAGCTGCACCAAAAGGAGGATTAGGAGAGGACGTCCGTGGCTGTGCTTAAACGGGAAGAAGAGGGAACAACACAACACATGAATCATATGGGAAGCAGGATAGTGCTCAACGCAGGATGCCAACTATAAATTATTGAAATGTATGGACTTGTATCAACTGAAAAGTGTATTAAGCTTGAAATTGTATATTGGATATTGTAATAGAATATATTCCGTATCTCGCTGAAGACGGCTCGTTTTGAAATAGATGTAAGAATTTTTTATGTACTCGCCGGGGACGGCTCGATTTAAAACTGGGGGGTAGGTGTAGGAATGTGACGTAAGTGTTGTCATGGAACGTTTTTGTTTGTTTGTTTCTATTTACGGCGGTTTCCATTTAGAGCGTTCTCCGAACGCGCACGTTTAACGTTGACGTACGACGAACGTTCTAACGCCCCTACAGTACTTGAATAAAGACAGTTGTTTTCAAGGATTCAAAGTGTGAGGACGTCTTTCATTTGGCTGCGTGTTAAGTTGTGTCTTGTCTTATCCGTCACGGTCCCGTAATCTTCGTCACCCCGCCAGCAAGATCCGAAGAAGGAACACTAGTAACATCACCGCTTCCTTACATTATAATGCCAATCAACTTTCCTTGGACATTAACTTTCCTCAGACTACAATTGATAAACATTAAAATCGAGCGATTTTGTTTCCTGGCAACTTTAAGTTTAACCATCCAACATGGCAGACAACGATGACGTCATAGTCACGTGAGTACAACCATGATGCTGACGATACTTTACTCCATCCCACAGATGATGCTGACCCGACGGTCGCCCCCATGAACACGACCAACCCCTGTGCGTCACAGCCGTGTCTGAACGGCGGGACCTGCGAGGTTGGCCTGGTGTCCTATACTTGTCAGTGCGCCAATGGGTTCGTTGGAGAGAACTGTGAACTGCAGATTCCCACCTTTCCATCATGTACGTAGATATTTCCATCATATTTATTTCACATCAATATGCAATTTCCGATTATTTTTCTTTATGTTTGATTAATTTTTTTGTATTGTATTTCAATTTGATTTAATTTGATTTGCGTTCTGTTCGATCTGTTTTGTACATGTAGCCCCGGAGCACAATGAAAATCGCCAAAATGGCGACATGATCCCCGGCCCCTGGTTAAATAAAGCATAAATGATATTTTATACCAGCCAGTACTAGACAAACGCCGATAATATGTGAAACATTATTTTTCATTCATTCATAAACAGTTTTTTGCTTGTCGTCAGTACTATACTTCACAAAATTTGACTACCTTGAGCTGTTAACCGTTTGTTCCCCCCCCCCCCCCTGGTGTCTAAATGAGGCATAAGTATACTTTGAATTTAAGAAGTAAACCACTGTCCATGGTGCTAAGGTTTGAGCTGTTGTGTACGGCATAATGACTTGCTGCTCCATGATCATTGAAGTAACAAGAAGACTTTCAATTGTTAAGATATGGCTTTATATCTATCTTTGTAACTGTCATTTTCACTTATCTTGCGATAATGTTCATTGTATTGGCTTGAAACTAAGCTATGAAAATTAGGATATATCAAGGATAACCCTGTTAGATATTAATTGCGGATGAATTCCTTTGGATTGTGATTTACATCAATGTGCCTTGTCGATTATACTTTACCACAGACGTATCCAACACTGAAGAGACAATGAGAGAGTTTTGCTCAACCAACCCTTGTGAGAATGGCGGGACATGTGTAAGCAACACGGAGACTTACGTCTGCTTCTGTCCCGAGAACCACTACGGCAGGCATTGCGAGAGTAAGTACAAACATTGTGTAATAATACACCTATGCACGATGTATGAATTCTATTTCAACAAATCCAACTACCAACAAATACGACCAAAGCTTCTCGAATGCGTGACTGTGGCTTTACACGTATCCGCTCAATTAGAATTTTTATTTCGGTAGTACTAGTGGGTGTACAGAATGTGTGAAATGGGACGAAATGGAACGAAATGGAACTACAGAAAGTGCGGTATGGAACGAAATGGAAAACATGGAACTACAGAAAGTGCGAGATGGAGCGAAATAGAAAAAAATTTGAACTTCAAAGTAGAAAGGCGGTTGTAAGCGTGCGGTATATCAACTGAAAAGACTTCCGATTGATGATGTTGTCTTCTAATCTCGTTGCAGGAACGATCAACAACAAAGAAGACGGCAATACCGAGAGTTCGGGCACGTCCTCTGCTATCTACCTGGCCGGGGCAGCGGTGGGAGGGTTCGCCGCCATGTCCATCCTCTTCGCCGCCGTGTACAAATACGTCCAGTACGCCCAGCTGAAGAAGTCCACGCCCGTACAAGTCTTGGACATGAAGGAAAAACCGGGCCAAGGATTCAAGAGGGTCGACCGACTACCCGAACTTGAGAAAGGTTTAGACGAACCCAAGGAACCGGAAAAGGAGGGAAAGCAGAAGAAGAAAGTTAAGAAGAAGAGGAAGAAGAAGTTGAGGGCGCCCAAGGAGCTGAATCCACTTCGAGGACCAAGACCACCGCCTAATATGGACGGCACTCATCTGACTGATCTCACTTATCCGAATGACGCCCCCAGGATTATCCGTCCTCCTAAGTACCTTGAGCCCATACAACATCCGTTTGCCATCAACTAGCCGTCATCGTCATCATCATCATCATCATCATCTTTATCACCATCATGATCTTTATCATTATCATCATTATCATCATCGTCATCATTATTATCATTGTCATCATCATTTCGATCATGATAATCTTCATCATCAGCAGCAGCGTCACGCACCATCATCAATATCATCATTATAATAATTATTATCATGATCATTTATCTCTATCTTCATCACCATCATTATAACGATCATCATCATCATTCACCATATCATTTTCTTTTTAGTCCAATATGGCAAAACTGGTCTAAAAGATTCCAATGTAACTGTAACTTAAACATATCTACGCGAATTGTAGATTTTTCGCGGTAAAAGTATTGAAGTAAAGCATGGCTGACGACAACGCCATAGATGCTGCAAACATGGACAGTAGCACCAACATATATCCGACCATTTCTATTAGGTGAAGTACACACGTGCACGTACCAGATTCTGCATTTCATAGTTATTTCTATCGTCTTTTATATAAGCATTGTGAATCATAACGTAGGCAAATTTTAAGTCAAGCTTGTTTGTCAATAAGAGACATGGTCGAAGCAGTGCAAAATGGCAGTATCCAATAGGGCATGCAGAAACTGTGAAGTGGCCGGAAACAACTAAATCATTAGAAATATACGAAGCAGAAGAAAAACATGCATTGTTGACGTGTTTTAATTAAACATAAGAGAAATACATTCTCCTTAGCCTCAAAGTATCTGTAGGATTCGAATTTTCATTACAAGTGGCCAATCACGAAGGAGGATCACCGTGACGTCATATCTGACGTCGTAATTATGTTGTTGTTTGCGAATCGGCAGCATAACAGTGCTGGTCGACGTGTGCATATCACATCAGACCATACATATAGATTGACATCCCTCCTAAATAGTATTAGTCTACCATTTGACGAAAATAAAAACCACTTCTCATTCATCATGCCACTCTAGTCCTTTTTACATAATGTCAAAAGCTACATTACATATTCTGAGTAATTTTGCTGCTGTTTACGAATATCATCATCGTCTGTGTAACCATTGTGTCCAGCAGTACGGATCTATTTTTCACTTATTCATCTATCTATTCATTATGATTTATCACATTTGTGATAGGATTAACATAACAGGTGAATGTTACCTTTTCAAAATCTCAACCTGAAGACTTGATTGTAATAATTGATCCACTCAAACTGGGATGGATCCCAACTTTTAAGATAAGTATGGTGGGTTCTTTCATGTGCTCGAGGTATGACTTTCCTTAAACACGTGCACGGGCCCCCGAGTCTCCGGCTTGACGTTCCACCCGAGAGTACGTCCCTAACCGAAGCTAGGTACTCATTTTCTCCGAAATGACGAAATACGTGTTGACTAGCTTTCCCAAGGGTTCAAGGCTGGGGCTTGCTAGAGATTTGAACCCCCAGAACCGGTCAACAAATCTAGCTGCAAGAACAACTTGCCACCTCAGCAAAATCTCCCAGAATAATTAGACTACCATTTGCAGAAAAACAAAACCTCTCACGTACTTGCATGCCTTTCATATGATGTCAAAAGTTACATTACATATTCAGAGTAATTCTCCTATTCTTAATATCATCGACTGTATAACCAGTGCCTGTCTGTACAGTACAAATGTCTCGACAGGAGCGGTCTGTCCGTATCTCTCCGGCGGGGCCCGGGGGCGAGAGAACCGGCGGACCGCAGCCCCAGACCCCCTCGAGCTCCAGGCATCAGAGTGGTGCGAGCGGCAGTCAGAACCGTGAAGCCTATGAGAATTGGGCAGAGTTCGACGCGTATACAGACCCGTATAAAAAAACCGAGGAGGTGAAACTACGGAAGCTCCTGCCACTTTAAGTGGGAGCTCGGCTGCGCCAAGCTAAAACAGGGAAAAACGCAGACCAAGAGGGGACTGATCACAGAGACATCAATGTCAACGTACATGATGTACCGGACATGTCATCAGGTGAATGACAGATTTCCTTGTAAACTCGTGCAATGGGTCATCCAGATGTGATGAAGATCCTTGTTGGGCAGGAGGGAGCGGTGAATCGTGGACTTATAGGCTACGCTGCAGGGGGTGGAGGCGGCACGTTTAAACCACCATGCGGGATGTGCCAGCACTACTAGTACATCTGGCCAGGCTGGATTCCAACCTAAGAATTGTATATCCTGCTTGGGTACGTGTCGCACTAAAATGCAACGACGGGAAACATGGAAGGGGGCTCCTTAACAATGGTGGCAATGGATTGTATCTTGGTGGCACAGGCGTCGGGAGGGCACAGGCAAAAAAGTGTGGAGAAGGTGGAGATGCTTTTGTTAATGGCGGACAGGGTGGAAAAGGGTGCTGTCGTGGCGAAGATGGCGGCTTTGGTGGCGGAGGGGGAGCTTGCCGGGGGGCAGGTGGAGGGGTTGGATACTCAGGAGGGAACGGGGGGTATAATAATGTCAGGATTTGTGGGGTTTCGGAGGGGGAGGATCCTACAACTCTGGCACCAACTGCCGGGGTGACAATGGGGCAACGATGGTCCTGGTCATGTGGTGATTACTAAGATTAACACTTGATTATTCAGAATCTAAACTGTTTGTCAGCTAGAAATTTGGACTCACTGGACATATCAACTAAATAGCTCAGTTCTCTTCCTCTATCTGATCCAATCGCTTTACACGCGTGATTTTAAGCACGTATGACGTCAGCAATGTGCCAAAGTCATATTGGAAGTCGATATCATCCCCCGTCACGGTTGAAAGAAGGTTGGTGCTGATAAAGTAGTATTAGAAGCCCACTGTGTGTTCTACTGCGCAGTGGTCTGGAAACCCTGCACATGCAATAAGTCTTTTATTGAAACACCCTGCGTAGAGTGATGACTATCATGATAATTGTAGATGACAGTGTTTAATATCGTTGTTGTTGTTTTCTATACATTGTACTTTGAAAGAAAACCATTGTAGTTGTGATTAGCAGATACTGGATAACATAACTTAGCTTTGTACATAATATCAAGCTGCACTAGTTTCAAGGAAAGAAGGAAAAAAAGCTTCCCAAAATATTCAATTTTGAGAAAAGATATACCTGAATGCAAGTTGCAATGTCTAAATTAACTCAATTGTACGGCCACCAATAGTAATCAAACGCAGACATGACGTATGATGTAAGTTTGTCTGTGATTGGTTACATTGAAAATCTGTAATAATCGTGCTGAGGATACGGCTGTCCAGTACAGCGCTAATTTATGTAATCAAATGTTTCGTTTTCAGTGCAAAGCAAAAGATGAGCTTAAAACTGACATTCAGCGATACGAATTCCAAGTTGTTCATCTAAAAATTAAGCGTTGCATGACTTTACTTCTAGTGAATTTTAATAATGTGAAATGAGTTTCTAATCTTAACAGTTATTTTTCTTTGCACGTCATTATTGTCTAAAGAAAAGTTCAGTGGCATTTTATCAAGCATTACTCTATTCAGAGGAAGAATATAAGAAAATATAATTCACTTCTGTTAAGGTAAGTTCTATCTGATTAAGAAAAAATGTACTGAGGTTTACCCACATTGAGCTATTAGTATCGTTCTTTTTCAAAACATATTAAGCATACTGATAGAAAAGACTATATAACTAGTATATATTTGACTAGCCATCAGCTATAATGATAAAACTGCAAAGTTACATACACTTCACAAAATACCGTCCTTTTGCATACCTGAAAGCATGCCTGAAGCCCCATCTTTTTACTCCAGTGAAAAAAAAGAAACTTATACTTTAAGGTGCGTTTAAAGAACGAATAACATGCAGTGAAAATCTATTTTCCTCCATATTATAGGACTCTTTGTGGCTTTCCGTGTACTATGTGAATGATTTTATGTCGTAGGTGGATTGGCTGATGAGACAAAATTAAATGATATTTCAGCATTCATTTCTTGCTCAAGAGACACAAAGAATCACTAATATGACTTAATTATCAGTATCTCATAGACAAATTTAAGACTTTAAAGAGTCGTTTTTTAGCCGTGTTTTGCGAAACACTTGCCAGCAAATGCTACTTTTTGTCCTCTTTTGTACTACGCAGTTCATGTAGAAACTTTAAGATAACTAATATTTGCACTGTTTAAAGTTATAATAGAGTCCATTCCAAGTCACCTCGAGGGATTTTGCTGTCAACATTTATTTTACGAAATTAATGCTTTTAATTCTTCTCAATTATTTGTCTGGTTGTGTAAGACTGTAAATATTTATGATATGAAATATGGTATTCACATTTAGTTGTGGCATTTTGTAAATGGGTCAGTGGGCTGGGATGAGAGCGCGATTCAAACAATCCTGAACAGGCAAGTTTTACTGGGCGTCATACATACAAAATATACATCTACATCTACATTTCTTTAACCCCAAATAGCCCCTTCAGGGGCAAAGTAGGGGGGGTTGAGGTCCCAGGCTAAGGCGGGCAGGCCTCCAGTCAGATGGCTTACCACAAAAGAGCCGCAAGTGGGCAGCAGTGAAATCTAAGAAGATGCAGCAGGACCGGATTAGTGCCTGCTTCTGTAGGGTAATAACCAAAATCTGCCATTTGGAAAATGTTGCAAATAGTTCTGAATATAATGTGTAAAAGAATCACGTATTTGATTTGATCATTAGTACACGTGGGACACAGATATTTCTGGTGTCGTGACCTATAGCACGTAGATGTTTAATAAATGCTCTAAATAAAAAGATTTTTATGCAATCACTTTCAAAATGTTTCCAAGACATGTAGATTAATTCCAAGATATTCAAATTTTCATTTTTGAATTTCTTTAGATGTTAAGAGCTATTGTGATTTAATTGTGAAATTATTCAAAATCATCAAAAATATCATTTGAAATGCGGTGACTTTGAGTGGACTCTAATCAACTAGACTTTATCTGGCATGGAAACAAGCCGCTGTATTTATTTCTAAGACATTTTTGTTGTAGAACCCAGACGTAGAGCTTATACATTTCTACCATGTTTATACATTTGGCCTAGGACAGGAATTAAAAGAGAAAAAACGGGTCAACTAGATCTATATCTTTTTTTTTGTGTTTCTTTCTTTTTTTCTTAAATATATACGATCTGGCAAACACCGAAACTTAACTAAATGCATGCCTTCGTCGTGATTGTGACAAAGCTAGAGAATGATAGTTTCCGTTTTAATGATATAGTTTCTTTTCGGTCAACAACACTCATATGTCCTTCTAAACGGACAGATAAAAAAGTGGAGTCAACAAGACTAGCACTATCGTGGCTCTTCCGGAGGCACCAAGAAGGATCATTACTACTGGCTTAATGATATTTTAGGTGCAACATTTGTATCAATTGTTGTTGCAAATTAATACCCTTTTTACGTTACAACTTTCAGAGAATTTTTGGCAACGCCTCAGGGTCAAGCCTAATAGCATATTGTTTTTAAATCAATCAATCAATGAACCGGTAGACATGTTTCTCTATAAAGTTCTGTTTCTGCCTTTAGTTTTATTTTCACCCGAAAACACCACTACCCTTTTCGGTCCGTCCTAGATACACTTAGATCTATTTTAGTCCAAATGACCTCCTCACACCGTGCTCTCACTGAGGTTCGAACCCTTCTTCTTCGCCTCTTTTCCTTCCTCTGCTTCCACCAGTAGTGTTTCTTTCTTCTTAAGGGGGATGACGCGTTGTGCCTCGTACGACTTGATGTACAGGTAAGCCCCCAGCGTGATCGCAGCGATCACAACTACCGACGCGATGGCAGCTGCGATTATGTTGGCAGTTGGGATTTTTTCAAGGTCTGCCAAATCTTGAAAATAAAAAGAAAATGAAACAATATAATAAGAACGTAGTAGATCAATGTATATATAAAGCAAAACAAGGTGATGAAAGATGAAATAAGATGAAAGTATTGATACTAAAGTAAAGTTAGATGGTACAAAAAAGACATCCTCTGTCTCTCCCTATCTTTGTCTTTTGTAAGTATAAATAAAACATTAAGACGTATTGTGAAAATTATGTGACCGTATTATTTTAATAGACCGTCAATCTAGTAACAGGAAGTGAGTGAGAAAGATGTTGTAACCGCAAAGAAAGAGGCTGCTAATAGATTCACAAGGAGGTATTGGTTTTGAGTTTTTTTGTTTGACAATTTGTCTTCGCTGTAATATGGTTTCCATATGCCAGTCACTTTCACCGTAGAGTGACGGGAAGTATTCAATGACCACATGGAATGCTAACTTATATCTTATTTGCATACTTTATGGCCTGCATTTAGACAGTAAGACATATGAAAACTCTATTGTGAAGACTTACTTTGTTCACAGTAGTCGCCAGTGTACTCGATGGAACACAGACACATGTAGCTCCTGTTGCCACTGACACAGCGGGCGGCGTTCTGGCACTGGTTTTGCAGACAGTAGTCTATTTCTGCAAAAGTATAAAAACATTCTAATACATGTTGACAATGTTGATTGGTGGCAAAAGGCAGTTGATATTTAAAGAGAGGCTATGGTTTTCTGTGAGTGTCTGTGTACTGCTCCTGTACAAATTGTCCTGGGTTTTACTTCCTTTTTTATTACACAATATGGTGTATGGGACAAAACGTATTTCGAAGAGGGAAATGTGAAAATAGTATGTAAGCACCATTAAGCTTCCCATTTATGCAAAGTAGATATGTAAATCAAAATCTCATTCCTTACCCAGTTCGTCCTCGCAGTGTTCTCCAGCGAATCCAAATCTGCAGTCACAGACGTAGTAGTTCATGAAGTCGTAGCACGTTCCCCCGTTCATGCACGGGTTGGACTCACATTCGTCGATTTCTGGATTAGATTTAGGGAAGAATTGAAAATTGAAAGTACTCATCAGGACATGTTTTAACGCGAGTAAAAAAACAATTTTGCTCGTCGTAGTAGGTTGTAGGTAAGGCAGTTGATTGTTCTTAAATTTGTAATCAATCACAAGATAAAAGATTCTGCGTTTCCTTTGCATCTTCCCGTACACTAATAAGTTGGGTCCAAATATTTTATAACCTTAGTAGGCTTCTTCATGATTTCGCAATATTGCAATCATGAGTTGTAATTTATCTTTCATCAGCTAGATAAGAGGACACGAAATTAGATTTTCTTACAAACATGTTTGCTTTTGAATTCATTTGTACATTTTTGCGATTCCAGATCAAATGCGGTTAGGTCTACATGTTTTGCCATATAAACGTGAGAGACAAATGTTTCTCGGTCCGAGATTCAGATTATTGTAAAACAAATTATAGACATCTTAAAACTTTAGCGGGAATCCTTCTGATTCCCCAGTCAGCTTACCTGTTTCGCAAAAGGTTCCGGTAAAACCGTCCACGCAGGCGCACTCCAGTCCTCCGTCTGTGTTCTGACACGTGCCCCCATTCTCACACGGCTCTGAGAGGCATTCGTTCGTCTCTGTGGGGACCGAAAAGGCGAGAAGTTTTTAAGAACCGACTTACATGTGTGTGTCTTCCTGTTTTTTTCACGGCTTTCTTAGATAAGTATAGCTATTCATTTTGTACATGTTCTCATATTCAACACACATTGCGTTGATATATATGTAACATACTTTACTTAGAATAAGGAATATATATTGACATGATCACAGGATTCAAGATGGCGGACGGCCAAAAAAGGGCATCGTTTGAGTCTGATTCTATTTCAAAGTGTAAAACTATTTTATCCCAAATAACTATTTTTGCCTTACATAGCACTGTGTATGTAAACACATTGACAAAGTGGAGAATATTGTATATCAAGAAATCTGGACTTTTTACTGACCTTCTTCACAGTTTTCTCCATGGAATCCATCCGCGCACTGGCATTCATAGAATCCCACATCGTCCACACAAGTTCCGCCATTTTGACACGGGTCCGACTCGCATTCGTCTATCTCTAAACAAAACATAAACACAGACAAATTCACATCATGTGGCGTCAGGGTTGAACCTATCTGTCTAATTGGTTGATAGTAGCCATGTGATCTTGTTACTAACGGACTGTTCTTGGAAGAGACTGAGACGATTATTGACGTCAAAAAACAACATTCAAAACCGAATGCAATTCAGTCTAGACTAGTTGTCAAGTGTCACGACTGTGACGTCACATCCGTGACGTTATACTGACCTGTCTCGCAGTTCACCCCAATGTATCCCCTCGGACAGACACACAGGAAGGTTTGGAAGCCGTTACGACAGGTGCCGCCATTCTGACAGGTTTCTGGGCTACAGTTATCAACTTCCTCTGAAGAAATGAAAAGATAAAAACTCAAATTAAAATCTTTGAACAAGCAAAACTTTGAAGAAATAACCTAACATCAGCAACAAGTGTTGTTCTACTCCTTATGCATACATATCAGTGACCTGAAACAAAGGTGAACTGTAATTTTCGACACAAAAATAACCCAAACGTTTTTACTGTCAAGTGAACTGTGTTCTACCAGCAAAACTTGTCGTCACAGCAGCGGTGGATTGCTCACTCCTTGATAAAGATATAGAGTTTGACTTGGACAGTCGATCGAAAATCGGAGTAAGTCTACATTTGTGTAGGAAATTACTCTTCAACTTTGTTATAACAGTTGAATCTTCCAGCTAAGAATCTATGTGGTGTACTTCATGCAACTAAAAGGTATTTTTTGGAGAGAAAATAATGTAATACAGACTGCTTTGGGACCTCTTACCACATTGGTCAATGTTACAGTACTCCCATCTCTTCGCGAAGCTGGTCGTGTAGCACCAAGGGCGTGGCTCGTTGTCAGGGTTACGGCAGTAGTTTTCCTATATAATGTAAAAATACGCCAGAACTTATTACTTAAAGTCTCTGTTTTTTATACAACATCCCATTCATTTTGGTAAAAATGTCGAGTAGTACATAAAACAGATAATGTTCTTTTCATGCCAATTCGAGTTAGGTTCTACGTAACCTTTGTTTTAATTAGATTTACTTTCTGCACTGAATTCAACATGTGCAAATCATCGATCTATCGCGGCACGCGGCCGACTTTACTTGAATATAGCTCGAAAACAAAACTAAAACGAAACTAATGACATCTACATTTAAAAGATGGCTCCGTTCCTGAGATGTCGCGAAAAAAAAACTTGCCTGAAGCATTGGGGTCCGTTCGATATTGAAACCATGCTGCCAAAGATTCTGGGAGCTCGAGAACAAAACTAAAACGAAACTAAAGAAGTCTAAATTTAAAGGATGGCTCCGTCCCTGAGGCTTCGCCAAAAAGCAACTTACCTGAAGCATTGGGGTCCGTTCAACATTAAAGCCATGCTGCCAGGGGTTCTGGGAGTCCCACCTCTGACAAGTGTAGCCGCTCTCAGTGGTGAAGACCGGTCCTTGATACGTCACGCCATTGTCCACCATACAGGCTGGGGAGGGCGGAGGTCACGCCATTTTCAACTTAAAAATGCATCATTTTTCATTGGTTCTCTAAGGTCACGTGACAATACTAAATGGGTCAGCCATTTTGAAGAAGGCTAAATCTTGTCCTTTTTGTTTAGGAGATTCCATCCCTGTCAAAGTGAGTTAATGGTAATGTAGATTTACAAATGTTTGTCTTAACATGCCCGGAAATAAGATATGATCAGGCTAAAATTGCGAAATTTGTTCTTTTCAATAAGTACCCGTGTATCATAAATAAGAATGGCCATACATTTGAAACGCTATTAGTAGATAATGTTTAAAAAAATGTTCACATCATTCTCAACGTAAAGAAAATGCGACATTTCCTCGTGGCTTATGGCACGTATCTGTACGGTCAATGAGTACAAAAAGTTGTCGTCACCTTTCTGGCACGAAGGCCCCATGTATCCATCCGCGCATCCGTTGGGACATTCCCCAGTGATGGCGTCACAGGGCAGGTTCAGCCTACAGCGGCAGGTCTGGGTACAACCCGCACCGTAGGTACCCCTCGGGCAGGCTAACGTTTCATTGAAAAAACGATAAACTTTAACATGATGGAATGTAGCCAACACTTGATTATAAAAAAAAACATGTACAAAAGAAATGTAGGGAGCCTTTTTTTAAAGGCAAATATATATATCTGGTTACGTAACGTAACATAACCAATTTACGTCCGATTTATTCAAAACGTATCTATCTTAAAATCGCACGGACAGAGCCAAATGTTAAACCCATGGTCAGCAATATCAGCTCTTCTAAAAAGAAAATGCATGGTCTGTAAGTTTTTCTCCGCCTATTTAACGCCGTGCGAGCATGTATTTATACTTAGGTATATGATGAAGAATTGTGCTAGGGTAACCCATTATCGTCCACCTCGGTCTTTTCCCTTCTAGCGCTATGCTGGAAAAACATAGACAAGATAAAAATGCACAGTAACTGTCTAAAGTAGTCTGCAGACAAATGATTATAAAATCACTATGACAAATGATTATAAAATCACTATGTCTGTCCGGCCACTTGCTTAACGCGATGGAAAAAAACAATGTGTATTTGTAAATTCCCTCCACATGCGCGGCACGTGGCGTTCACGTGGTAAACGCATGGCCATTATGTTTTGCTGTGCAAAAATTAAAGAGATGGCTAAGGATCATTCTTATGATGTTCTTTATTGCTCATGAGAACAGGCTTTGGCATAATACACCGCGACATGTGGACATGAGCCAAACCGGACGTAAATAGGTTCTGCACGTAAATAGGTCATGTTACGTTAGATGAAACAACATCTCTAGTTACATCCATATCAATCCCTCTTCATATTATCACTGATGTAATTTGCAATTTCGCAGAGAAACGGTGGAAATCAGCAAACTAATAGATAATAAGATTTTAGAAGGCATAATACGATTTCTTTTTTTCATTTCAACCAATCATCCAAGTAATCAACCGCTCAATTAATCAATCAATCAAAAATATATCAACCAATGAACAAACCGAACAACGTTGGTAAACATATCCTACATCATTGGTCAGTCTACAGCTACAAGACTTATTTTATTCCATCGTTTATTTTCATATATTTAGCATATATAAGATACAAGTGAAAACAATGATAAAACCATAATACAAATGTGCAAGGGTCGCCGAAAGCTTGCATGCTTATATGCTGGCCACCCTTGTAATTGCGATTACAGCATGAATGAAATCAAGAAAATTAAGTAATACATATTAAAATATCAATTCTGATAATGAAACTAAATATGAGTGAAACGTACGTTCGTTGCAGCCGATTCCAGTGAACCCGGGAATGCAGGCACAGCCGAACGGGTCTGGGACACAGAACAGTTTCCCCATGCAGGCGGACACGTCTTCGGCGATGTCGTCACAGGCCTTCCGACACTCGTAACCGAACCTGCCCGGTCCGCAGGCTATCGAGAGACCATAAGAGATTAGCAGTTATGCCCTTTGACCCTTTACAGAAGTCAGGTGCCCAGAGTGATTGGTTAGGCACCCTGAAAAAAACTTTAAAATGACCACAACATATTTGTAGTTAGGCCCTTTGACCCTTTACATTAGTCACGTGCCCAGAGTGATTGGGTTAGCTACCCTGAAGAATGCCATTGGCTTATTATGCATTGAACATGGACCATTCACTCAACTTGAAAGCAAACTATCGTGCTTGCATTTTTGGCGAAGCTTCAGGAGCGAGCTTAATGGTGTATTTATACGTCCGCCGATTGCCAGGAATTTCAGGAATTGCACAGGAATTTCTGTAATCCGTCCACGCAATCTCTGTGGACGGGGAGGTGGAATCGCCCACCTGTCACTCAACACCCTGTTAGCAGATCTGGAAAGTAGATCTACCATGCGCCAACAGATGACCTACTTATTCAAAGTCTCCTACGATAAAAACCTGTAGAAGCATGGAATGACGGTAAAACTTACCGATGTCACAAGTTTCCCCGTAAAATCCGGGCGGGCACACGCACTGACCGGTCTTGTCGTCACACCAGCCGCCGTTATAACACTCGTTACAATCCATGAAACATCCGCGAGACCACTTTCCTGCTGCGCAGTCTGATGAAATAACGACAAGCATGAAATTGGGTCATTTTACGTATTCTTGTCACGAAATCTAGAAAACATATCTTTAAAGATAAACAAGTCAGATTGATAAGCTTTCTAGGGTACAAAAACAACATTTCAAACTGGCAGTTTTGCCATTTGATATCGGAATGCCACCGCTCCTAAGGCGTTGCCAAAAACTAACATTTACCTCTTACGATGACCCGGGTGAGCGCACCCTTCTCCTTGTACCCCTCGTGGTAGCAGTGGTAGGTTCCAGACTCAGCCGCAGTGGCCGATTGCAGACTGACTTCACTGCTGGCGAAACCGTTGACCAGCGGTTCTCCGTTAAAGTCCCAAGACAACTGAAGGAAAAAAAGTTCAAGATGTTTTCTTTGATACGTAGAGTACTACTGTACGATTTTGTTATGGTCCCTTTGGTACAGGTTCGCGAAAAGTGAAAGCTGTTTTACACTCATTGGCATCGACAGGCGCCGCCATCTTGGAATTCTGACACCTTCCCGTTGCCATCTTGTTTCCTTCCTAGACATAGGCCAGATAGTAGCAGGCTGCCGAGTAATATCATGGGTTACATGTTGGCGCCTCCGTATACCACCGAGTTGTAGAATATCATTAAAAACATATTTTATATGCATTTATGCTCAGTTCAATTAAGTTTACATTCTTGCTAATTGCTATTTGCTTTTTGAATCCTTGCATACAATATCCAGTCTATCAATTGTATAAGTTTTGTTCCTTAAGCTTGTATTTGATTTATTTGTATCTAATGTAAATGGACTCCAGGAAGAATAGTGTAGGATTTTTAATAATTGAACACTAATGGATATCTGAATTAAACAAACGTAAATTCCTGACACAAATAGAATTCAAAAACAACATACAACGTTCACTCCTGCAAATTACGTGCAATTTATGTACAGTTTTTCTCAGGCATAAAGTGCAGTTAAACGCGACCATATTTGTAACTAAGCAAGAACATATCTCTAGTTCAAAATGCCTTGTTTCTTAAGATGATAAAGAAAGTCATTACATGGTTGTACAACTAACCGATGCTCCTGACGGGGTAGAAAACTCGTTCATTTTGATCACGATCTCCTCCCCAGCGTTAAACGTCTTGGTGTACACTTCCGGTCTCACCGTGGCTGTAAAATAATTCATAGAGTATTCAAGGTTTCACATGTTTGTAAAAACGAATAAGTAGTTAACATTAAGTCATATCGAATGCTGGACAAGTGAAAAGAACCCTATGAGGTTCATACAAGGTCTCCCATCTGATATAACATTCCGAAAATTGTCGACAGAAAACGGTCACGGCTTAATTGTGGGGTGATTATTGGGAGGTACTAATATAAAAATACTCCTTTTTCTGCTTGTTTCTGCGCTCTTTTTTAACGCCCAAGGTATGAAATAATGATGAAATGTGCTAATATGGGGAAGTGAATTTCAATTTCATACAGATCACATTATCAAGAATATTTCCAGTTTTACCCCCTTAAATCTCTTAGGGCACCTTTAAGAATGTGAACGCACCGTCGGCAGGCATCTTGACGGTGTTGATGCTGGCCGTGAAGGAGGCACAGTTGTACGTGCCCAGTCGGTTGAACCCGTCCGTGGGATGGGGCGGCAGGATCATCATCTTCCCCGGCCACTCCTCGGGGGTGATGTCGCCTGTCGTGGCGTTCTGGGGAAGTCTGGCGAAGACAGGAAATCATTAAAACCTCCTTCATACTTCTATATATATACAAGTATATACAAGTCCGCATGAGTTGCGTATGAATATGTTTTTCGTTTAGGTTTAGGTTAAGTTTGCAGTCATTTCTTTGGTTAGAAAACAAGGCTGCGCAACGGTCATAGTATTCCCCGCAAACTTTACCTGAACCATAAAAAAATGAATGCGCAACTCATACGCACATGAATAGTGCAGCGTAACGTTAATATATAATTTCGCATATGTAGTTTTAAGATTGCATGTATACTATATGCCAATATGCAATTTTACATGTAATAGGAAAAAAATATTCTTAGCACACATGCCATGGGTTCAGGTCCGGATTTATAAGTCCAGACCTGAACCCATGGCATGTGTGCTAAGAACCTGAACCTCTGGATCTAAATCTGGACCTGAACCTAAAGCAAAATAAGTATTGTAGGCTCCTAGGGTACCTCGTTGTATTCAGACGAATAATACAATCAAAACTCATAGAATGCTTTTCTAAGTTCTTAGTTACCACTATAACAAGTACAAAGACACTTTAAACAAGAGTTCAAAGATTTCACGCCCCTGTGAAACACTATGTTCTCACTAACTTCCTGCCACGCTACTGACAGCGTATCCAAATAACTACGGACACACAGTGTATATAAAAAAAAGGCTACAGGAACACAAGAACACATAAGGAGACACAGAGCAATCACAACCTCCGTACACGGAAGGGGAAAATCAGGACAACTTACAAAAACTCGTCCACAGCAGAGAAGGTGACGAACTCGCCCGGCTCGTCTGTGACGCACTTGATGTATGACGTGTTGATGGGGTCCATCAGGGGGCTCTGGTTCACCACGGTCAGCGCCACGACAGGGTCTGGGGGGTGGGGGGGGGGGAGGTCAAAAACAAAGGTCAAGGTAATTTATTCTCAAATAAACAGCTATCAACCATATCTGTTGCACATTACTGAGCTTTTGTCAGCATAATGATTTTTTTAAGAGGTAAATAAATTTATATTGTATCAGTGGGCTCTGGTTCACCACGGTCAGCGCCACGACAGGGTCTGGGGGGGGGGGGGGCAAGGTCAAAAGCAAAGGTCAAGGTAATTTATTCTTAAATAAACACTGTTATCAACCATATCTGTAGCACATTACTGAGCTTTAAGAATAAAAAAATGATATTGAATATTGCATCAGTGAGCTCCATATAGGTCACAACGGTAAGCACCAGGACAGAGTCTGGGGTGGGCAAGGGTCAAGAGCAAAGGTCAGGTATCTATTCCTGAATAAACTCTGACTCATATTGTATATCAAAGCGAGGGGTGCCCTTATAGCTATAGCTCTACTGATAGCAGCCTCACAGTTGAGCTCCTGGTTTCAATCAGTTGCTAACTGGGAGACCCCGTTAAAATCCTGGCTCAGAACTCGGTTAGGGCTGCACCCGTCTTTCGGAAGGGACGTAAAATGCGGGTCCAATGTTCGTTATGTTAAAGGGGAAGGGATAGCAACCCTTCCCCGTAAAGATATACTCTAATACTGAAACAGCTAGGAAACCTCCTTCCTTATGTGCCCTAGGCACTACAAGGGTATGAAAGAACGGACGAACAATTGTATCAGCGTTAAGCGCTGGAACAGGGCCTGGTAAGGTCAAGTGTGAGGTAGTCTGTATAACACAAACGCTCACTGTTAAGAGCACTATGAAGACTCTGGGACCTCTCAAGCGAGAGGGCTGCTAGAAGAAAAACTCAGTCAGGATGAGCGCCATAGCTTTAAAAGCCAATGTCATACATCATCGATTACTGTAACTTTGATAATTTTCCTGCTATCAGAGAATCATTGTTATTCGACCTATCGTCCTGTCTGCACTAGTTTCGCGATTCGGTAATATCATTTTGAATATTTGAGGCTTTTGGCATTTTAGGAAGTTTCTAGATAAAACAATAGGTTTACATGACGGTCAGAGACAAAATAGTCATAACAAAACCTGATAATAATATAGTTTTCCATGTTCACCTAATTCACCCCTTGACAAACACATAAAGAACATTTGGATGTATGAATCTACCTTCATAACATTTCTCAAATATTCTGAGTTAAGTTCTGGCCAGTAGAGAAAAGGGAAACCTTTCATGTTGCCGCAAAGAGCTATACGTAAGAAAGTACGTACGAAAATGTACAAAACCACCAACATTAATCACAATTGTAAATTAGTATAAATGACACGAAGCACTCTTAAGCCTGACTCCCCAAGGGCACAACGCGGTGCCGTTGTCATGGTAACACATAAACAACATTCCGGCTGAGGACCAGTCGATGAGTCATGAAAGCCATTGAGGTAGAGAGAGTACCAGCAAAAAAAAGAGCTCTGTTCACCACTCCAGAAATGGAAACAAGAAATCGAAGATTCCATACCTAGCCCCGTAAATTATTTCGTTTTTGTAAATTCTTTAAGAAAATATAACACAACCAAGTCCATTTTACACATTACATGTCCCACTCTCGAGAACATACCATCCTTGGATTCCTGATTTTTGGCCATATGGCAACGTTTACTTCCTACCAGCCTGCTGGAGAAATTTGTATGCAGACCAGCTCAACCTTCGCATCCTGCCAGTCTGCCGTTACAACTCAGCCCAGGAACAAACTTGGACACACACCAAAACAATCAAACAGACCGAGAACAATACCTCGATTTTCACGGAGGTAAAAATCACTTCCAACGTGTTATCATGGTTGCAACGTGTTATCATGGTTGCAACAAACTACATTTTTAAGAAACAAAATGATTTGCATGTGTTAATTTGGTATTATAAAGTCAAAGGAAGAAAGACAGCCATAGATTCTTTTGGTAATGATATAACTATGCAATTCTTACTTAGAAACGCAGACAAAAAAGGTGGCACGTGTGCCGCTTGAACTATTGTGACACTTGTGTACTTTGATGCCCACATTCCAGTAAACAAAATGGCGCCCTTTGTAAACACGTGAGGACACTTCCCTTTAAATGAAGGGGATTACATTTTGATTGAAGTCTTCTCATCTTATCCGTAAAAAACAACGACAAATCCTTGATTATCTTATTTTGTTAATCACCATGTAGTAAAATTGAAAACATAGGATGGTGATTTGTTATCTACAAGGACGTCCAAACGATTGAAACCTTTTTTAGGTCAAGCTAGCAGTCTTCCTCCATATATAATCAAATGTGTTACTGGTCTTTGTCATCATTTGAAGTAGTTATGCCTCAAAGATTACGAATCATTGAGAGAGGAACCAAAAACAACGGCAAACGTTGATGAACGTGTTTGGAGCAAATTCCAAGTAGCATAGCAGGCAATAGCGAACCGATGTGTTATCATATATAGGACAGTTGACCATCTAAAAATAAGTCTTAGAATTCTATGAGGTACATTGGGAGCATTCTTTCACAACGCAAACATTCGTAGTTAATTGCTTGTTGTGGTGATCATTTTTTGTGTTTTAAGAGAAGCGAGACATGTTGCGACGTTTTTATAACAAATGTGTGATGTTTTGGAACACATGAGCACGGGGTGGTTAGCGCTAAAGCATCATAGCAACTAGCATCTACACATCGCAATGTCTAAGTTATGGTCAAGTATCACAATCCTGGAACTCCTCGCAAATTGTGTCTTTAATGCAATGGTTTTAAGGTTGAATTTTGTATTCTTTCGCCCGACCACACATCCTTTGTGTCAAGCGAAGCTGGTGTACCGCTCGGAATTCGTTTCATGTTCACCGATGTCCAATCGAATCTTCCGTTAAAGATCGTGGATAGATTTGCGTTAGGGTTTGATACGTTCGTTGTACGAGATGCAACTAAAACTTCCAATGTTTGCGCGTATCTTATTGTGTTGTCTTTATACATTTGTTTACTTAGGAATCATCTGATGAAAGGAGCAATGGACATTTGTCATCTAAACCGATCGTAGGAGATTTGA
Source organism: Branchiostoma lanceolatum (assembly GCF_035083965.1). Taxonomy (NCBI): domain Eukaryota; kingdom Metazoa; phylum Chordata; class Leptocardii; order Amphioxiformes; family Branchiostomatidae; genus Branchiostoma; species Branchiostoma lanceolatum. The sequence goes on from NC_089739.1 coordinate 5,927,030, forward strand.
CCCATTTTAAAAAATCGAGGTGATCAAATAAGTAAACTATACAGACCTTAAAACGACTTAACGAAGATTCTCCTAATTAAGTCAGAAGAAAAATATACAAAGGACTTGTCCTATATGATTGGCATGCTTGATGTCGATTTCGTGACGTCTCGTTGAATACGTGGCTGCCATTTCTGTTACATTGTGACAAATAACAACAACCAATCTGTCTTTATGTCAAATACCATACCACGATATGTGCCAAATTTCAAGTCAGCGCCGTACAAACAACAACCAATCTGTCTTTATGTCAAATGCCATACCACGATGTGCCAAATTTCATGCCAACATGAATCTAGAAATGTGAACTGATACCCATGAAGTTTTCTGTATTCTAGGAATACAAAGCGATGTCGACTCAAACATACAAATAGTGGAATGTTTTAAGAATGCGCTTACCTTCGACAACACTAAAAGGCTTTCAAACTTTTAAAAAAAAACGTCCTGTTTGCCTGGCACTGCTGCTGTCATGGGGCTTTGGTTTAAGAAAATATGTATACGATGCCTGCCTCATCTTTTTTTTCATAAACAAGAATAAATCACGTAATCAAAAGTAAATGAAAGTATACTTTACAATGGTATATTTCATGCGTGTTGACTAATGGTCATATTCATCTTAGGTACGATATTGATATTGTAGAATCTTTAAGCAGGCTGTGACAGAACCAACCGCCGAAAAGTATCTAAGGCAAACTTTCCATAACAAGACAGCTGGATTTTACAGGACATTTACAGTTGCACCCAAGAACGCCCTCAGATTGCGATTGTATGACGATAGCACGACGTATGTGACTCGGCCCTAACGTGACGCAAGTCTTTCCTATTTCATTTTTAGCATGACATTTTATTGCAAGTTCTTGCTGATAGGCTAATTGCAAGTACATGTAACATGAAAAGGACGGACAGACAATGGGAAACGGTATAGCATGTGACTACTCTAGTATAACTACTGACACTAAATTCTAACTTATCGGGCTCGACTTCTTTTTTCCGTTCGACTTCATTTTTATAGTAAAATAACGAATAAAATGTACTCACCTCTTCTTGAAATCACCAAGAAAGTAAAACAGAGCAAGATCTTCGTGATGGAACCGACCGAGCAGTATCTCCGCACCATCTTGTATTTCTCTTTACCATCCATGGCGGATGCCAGAAGTCCAAAGTTCGATTCCAACAACCGCAAATCCACTTTTTCACCAGCTTCCTCACCAAGAAAACTGTGAAAATTCGCACGACGCTCACAAAAGGTCAAAGACGTTGGTCTTCTTCAAAACCAGCCGCGCTGTTCGTACTTATTCCAGTTGGATGAACGATTCTAGAGTCTTGTAGTTTTTTCTAATGTCTGATACGGTGAAAAAAATATATGATTTGATTGCGCGCAGCGTCACTTGAGTGAAGAGGCAAGATCCGTGTTGGTGTGAAAAGAATCCAGCTCTCGTGGCAGCCCGTGAAAAGGTTGGTGCCTCTCGTGGTTCCTCTTCGCGAGGCTGTGGAGCATGTCCATCTGAGAGGAAGGTGGCGGCGCCAGAAGTGGTGATGGTTAGGGCATAATCTCCAAGCAGATGTGTTGCACATGTTTTGAACGTTTTTTTGTTGTTGTTTTTTTACTTTATCATTATTTACGTCAATCTGTAAATGTAACAGACATATATAAGGGAATGACTTACGGGATTTTTTACCGTGTCCCTCGGCCTTAATCGGAAATCTATTCCCTTTTGTTGGATAACAGTTGTCTTTTTAATCTAAGCTTAAACTACTAGTATATGTCTTGCCAACACAGGTGAAGTTTCATTCAAATATCATTATTTATGTCATTTCTTGTCTACTATGTGGTATCATCTAATATGTATGTGACTTTAGTAGTATTGTTATGCCCGAAATCAGCAATGCTGTTATGGCTTCCACGAGTGTTGCCATGTCAAAACTTCAATGAGATAAAAGTATTTCAAGTGATTCGTCTTTTTTTTTTCTTGGCACGTCTCTACACGGGACTTCTTTTTTTCTTCCTATTCTCCTTTTTAAAGACCAAGCAACACATAGTAACGTAATGTTTCGCCTCTATAGATATCCTTTGACAAATATCAAACTGTCTGCCAGCGACTGAAAGTAAGACTATAAGCTCAACTCTAGAAATCTGCATGTTTTGAATCTAATCAACTTACTTTTGAATTATGATTAATTTAGAAAAGAACATCTCCTTTAGATACCACGGATAGGAAATACAATGCTATGGCGTAGGAAAGACCAACTTTGATAAAACGTATATACTTAAAATCCGTTTTGATGTATTGTTCTGCATATGCTACAATGGATACTTAAATGGTCTTGCTTAGCTTTTCTAATAGATGGAACGAAGGCAAAAAATAAGTAAAACTAAAACAAACCAAGACCAAAATCGCGTGATTCACAAAGCTTGATCTATATGATATACAGGCAGATAGAAAAAACGTTATTCGTCAGAAATACTGGACGGGTTTTGAGTTCTGAAAGCCCACCAACACGAAGTAAATGTATTTTGTAGAGTTGCTTTCGTTATTGTTCAAAACATTGACTTGTGCGAAATTTGGTAAAAGAGATCAATACAAAACGGGAAATCCTAAACCCTTAATCCTATTATTGAACCTTAATCCCAGCTTATAACCATAATCCTGTAATCTTGATCCTCTACAAACAACCCAGCTACCGTCTCTGTGTTTTTTGGACAATCCGAGCGTAAGTTTCCAACGAAAAACAACTTCTTGTTTACCGGAACAGCCTTCTTTATCTTTGGCCATTCAAAATCTTTATTGCTACTTCTTCCAACGACAGCTGGCTCTTCTCTTAAGGTTCGTATCTTAACTTAATCTTAATGTTCAGCGTTTTTTTTTGTTGCCAACTTACCCTTGATAAAATACGTCACCTCTACAAACAAAATGACTGCGCCAGGAAAGTCATATCCTCAGTTTAATAATTCAGCTCCAAGTCAGATACAAGATGTACCTGGAAATCATAGTGTTGCCACCTAGTAAAAATCAATGCATAATGATTAAGATTCATCAAAACGAGATTTGCATTGATTGAGGCATTGCGCTATTTTGCCAATACTATTATTTTTTTTATTCTAAAAAAAAAAAACGTTTGCGATTTCAGGCGACAAATTGGCGCCGGTTTGCGCCACTTTGCCAATTCTCAAACACCTTTTTAGACCCTATCAATGATCGGCAAAGAAGTAAGCTTAAGGCCCAGTACAGTAAACGTTGCCGTTTGGGTCAGTAAATATTACATGACTCAGAAGCTAGAGTGTCTAATCGATCATCACCCTTTGACACGTCAACTACTTTGTTGACAACTTTGACCGCCATGCGCGAGAATGGACTTGGTATCTACAGTAGCAATGCCCTACCGACTCTTCAAGTTTTTCATCGCCATTTTAGGTGATGGAAATGCGTTCAGTACTGTTGGAAGAAGATAGACTTTGGCATATAGTTAAAAACTAATAATACCACACCTTCTCAGGAATTACATATTTGCTTGTCAAAATATATTTTCCTGCATCTACAGTTTGGCAAGCACTAGAACAATGTATAAATCGAACTGTAAGATATATAAAGAATAGAGTATATATATATATACATATATCACTAGCACTGTCACACGTTTAAGTATGATTCGAGCACATCAAAGTAGGATTAGTTTGCCACTCATAAGATCTAGATCATTTTAACGAATGCACCGAATTAATTTTAAACGGACAGATCTTTCTCAATTTCTATTCCCGTCTTCCCTTCGCATTCCATTTCTGCAAAACAAACGTAAACTGCATGGTTCGTTTTTCTTTCCGCAACGTGAGCGTTTATCGCAAGAAAATTTGATATATGCCAATGAGACAGTATGTGGTTGTACTTTTTAGTAGAGCACGTAGGTTATTCACCCCACTTGGAAATATTGGGCCTTGTCCACAATAACTGGGGCATCCGCTGTACTGTGGTTATCATAATGATCCTATTTCATACATTTCTATGATCAAGCAAAAGGGGCACCGGTGGTATAAGAACACACGATATATCCGTTTTCCTTAGGAACTGTATCAACGAGCACTTCAGACAACTTCCAGTGGGTTTCTGGCTAATCCCCTAAGTGTACTTGACAGGGAACTGGTGCCTTAAGTGCAATGTCAGAGCGAGACGAGCACAGATATGCGGTACGCTAAACCTTATCAAATTCCACTAATCCCCTCTTAGCTGATCCTTAACAAGAGTTCGAAGATCTTACGCCTCCATGAAATATTAGATTCTCGTTTATGCCCTTTTTAATTGTAGTTCATTGATCATGCAAATAAGGCTGATCTATTGCAAAGTCATCCCGGTAAGAAATTTCTCAATTTGACCCCCTATGCAAAAAACAGACTCTTCCACAGGCAACCCCATATGTAAGGGACCTTTCTAAAATACTTCCACTCAAAAAATGGATCACCCCAGTGCAAAATTGAGTTTAAAAATAATTAGTCCCTCCATGCAGGAATGGACTATTCCAGTGGCACCTCCACACAATATGGACCAGTCCAAAACCACATCCACTTAAACAAATGGAATCAAGCATAAGTACCCCAGTCCATAATATAATTGAGAAAATATCCCTCGTTCAAGAATTGACATGCTTAACATAAAAACAAAACCTTCCCGGAAATTAGTAGTCTCTTCCATTGACCCCATGAGGGATAGGAATACTTCTATCTGTTGTTTACTGTACAGCTACATGTATGTAATTAAAATAGGTTTAACCCGCCTAAATAAACATGGCATCACCAACCGTAACTAAATGTACACTGTAATATCAAAAGGACAAATGTAAATTCTGAAATGCATTCTTAATTGTATCAAAGGGATCTATGCATCATACAGGAATTGTCTACTCTTATATGGGTCAGTTTGGATAAGCTATATGATAATAACTTTAATGACCCGCCTCTTCCTCGGTGTATATGGTGTCATAACGCCTGGTCATGTGCTAAAACCACCTCATAAAACACAAAGAAAATCACATGACAAAATACGACATGTTGTTGCCCACAAACATTTAATAGTCATTTTGACAATCCGTTCTGTAGTCATTTCGTCTCCCATCTTTTACAATTTATACATGTTTAAATGATCCAAGTGAACCTACATTGGTTTATATTTTGGAGAAAGGAATAATACAAAGCATACATTTAACATAGGTTTTTGAATAGCATTGAGAAGAATATCACTGTACAGTTAGTTGTTATACAACGAAAAATGTTACACAATCTTTAATTACACTTCGTTTTCTTAAACCCGTGTGATTCAAGGATGCAGCTGGAATCATGAATATTATGTAATACTTTCTTTTACAATGTTTATTTCAGAATAATATCATGTCCGAATTTTGCACTTTTAATCAAAAATAATACCTAGCAATCAACACAAAGCAATGATTGCCCTCAATCCAAAGAATCAAACGGTTTTGCTGCTGATATAGTGTTAAACAATTTGGTTTCCTGTGTCCCCAAAGGCAGCATATATACTTGAACCACATCTGTACACAAGTGAATTAAACTGTTCTACAGAAACAGAACTCATATACATGACCATACAAAGCGATAAGAAGAATCGACAAAGGAATATTTCTACCATTACATATTGGCCAGAAAGTCTTGCGACAAGTTATTTGTCTCTTCGTTTACTCTTGTGTGTTGTGTCATCTTTTGGGAGCAATGGTCTTGTTATTTTCAAATCGTCAGAATACATTGTACAAAATGTATATGTAGAGGTAAGCATTGTAGCGAAGGTAAGAGGCATTCACATGTATACAGTCTGTATGTTAGGGTTGCTATCTGGCAGAACTCTACCAGTAGAGATAGCAATCAGAGTCTCTGTCTCCAAGTTTTTTTATGGAGTGACCCCCCCCCCCCCCCCCCCCCAATTCAGCAGTAGACATTGGACAGCGATCGGATTGCTACTGGCAGAATTAAGACAACTGTGCTGGAAGAGATCCTGATCACAATATCTGTTGACAGAGACTCTGATCGCGATCTCTACTGGTAGAATCGCCGATTCTGCCAGATTCAGATCTCTACCCTGACATATACACTGAAGACTGGGTTGTCATAACAAAAGAAGGATGGTGAACTTTTTCTACAGTATCATCCAGCTTCATTTGAATAGCCCTTGCACAACAGTCCTACATTACATGTATGTACAAAATATGTATGTAAGGCTTCATTTTAACACCGACACACAATTCATACATAATCATCAGGACCACCATATTCTTTTAGTAAGCATCAACTGCATGCAAAGTCGTGATTCACACAAGAACAAAATGTACTAAAACTTTGAACATCTTGTCAGATTTTGCAAACATTGCTAGATAGACATGGCAGTGTCTGAAACTTGTAGTAAATCAAAAGTCTGATATGCAAGACCAGACTTCATCGCAAAGGTGCTAAAATCGTGTCATTTGTCAACCATAACTTTTCTAATTAAGGCCATACTGTATAGCTATGGACCCTCCTCCACTGAAAATGCATATGGGGAAGCAATTGATAGTATCAGGCATAAAATTATGAAAGTTTCTCACATAATGATATGTACATGTAGCAGTATCATTTCCGTTGCAGGTATTGAAATAGATATGAGAAGAGCCTAGTTTTAAAGTGCATTGTACAATACATGTGATAGATTCAACATAACTAGCAATTCTACATGTACAAACAGGAAACAATGACATTTTGAATTGTAAAACCAATTCTAAGAGTAAACAAGCTAAAGGCCGTCTTTTTCTAAATTCCTTCTCGCAAAATCTTGTGCACACACACTTTCCAAACAATTACTGAGATATACATACAGATATATACAAACAAGAAACTGTACCATGTATCTGCGAGAAGCAAAATGAGTTACACACAATTGTCAAAGATGGACTTGTCATTATGAATATTAGGTAACAAGAAAATTTACAAAGCGTTTTACATATTATACAAATCATCACCATACAACATCCATTTCGAATTTCTAGTACAGAAATAACTAGTGTAAAGGATATGTTTTTTTCACATGTACAACAACTTGGACAAAACAAAACATTACATCTCCCCATTAGCAACAAATCATTCTTCATATCTTTTAGGAAAACGTTTTCCTAACAAACACCATAAAGAACATGTTAATACAAAAAGCCTTAACAACACAACAAGTTGCAAAAACAGCTTTTCCTTTTCTCTGACTTAAGAAATAAATGTCAAATGAAAGAAAACATGCAAGTGAGAGAGAACGACAAACGTTGAAGATATAATTACAACAATTGCATGACAAATAGTCCAGACATGATGAAACCTTGCTAATGAGAAAAAACATGTGCTTAGCACTTCACTGGGAAGGCTACATGTAGTGTGCGTTTGTAGAAAGAAGCAAGGAGGTAGAAAATTTGTCATGCTGTAATAGTCTGTGGTAGTGAATAAAAAAGTTCTTTTTTTGTTTTTAAACAGCTAATGCGCTAATACCTAGACGACCTGATGAAACTATTCATGGAGACTGTAGTATTGTTGTTGTTTTTGTTTATAAAAGTTAGACATACTGTCAACAGATCAGAAATGATCCCCTTATGATTACTATCACCATTTTAGCGACTTCATAGGAGTGGAGCCTGTATGTATTCTTTTTTTTTTTTTACACCATTCTTGGGTAATTAAAGACTACACAATAGAACAACATAGAAAGCACTAACTGGTTTATATCCAGTTTAAAAGAAAAAAGGTCCATGTATCACCATGTAGCCCAGGTTCTGTTAATAAGCGTCGGCAACAACCCACACAATGTATAAAGTCATATAATTTACATGACATGCACATTTGGCGTTTCATACATTAATATCACTATCGGTGACAGGCACATACACTGGGGACTAATCCATTCAGTCGGTTCAAGGGAGAAACGAATTATAGATCATGTGCAACTGAACATACAAGGAAATAGTTGAACCAGTCAACCCCCCTGACCTTTTAAAATGGAATAGCCCAAGGGGGATTTCTCCTATGGTTTTGACCTTGAGTTTTACACTAGACTGATCTTTACATTATCATGAAAATAGAGATACCATTGGCTACATGTGGTACCATTTCATTTAGGAAGTATCATGAGAGGTTGACCACAGCCTACTAGAGTTGGTTATTCGAGGTTATGACGGCCAGTAGTCTGCATTAAAAGGTTCAAAGTTTCATCAGAGTTTGACGTTCCAAAGTGCTCTCACTAGTTTAAGGTATTCATCTTCCACCTTATCTTGCTTCCCTGTTTTGTTGAAATTGAAAGGTGAAAAATGTAACAAAAACAAAGGAAAGACCTTTGTCAACTCTGAACAGCATCAGACGACAGTTGACTTAACATCCAATCTTGAGTACACTAAACTTTAAAGATTTTAAAATCTTGAAGATTATAATTATCCAATTTGAAAACAAACATGGACCCTGCTACTAATGGAAATCTACATTTTTATAAGATGTCATAGTATTTGAATTTCATCTTTAAAAGCCTCTTGTATCATATCTGTATACTGTGCTCATACTTAACTTGTCAAGTTGACATTACAACAATGTATCATTATGTTATGACATAGTGAATGTGTTCTTGTACAAGGCATTTTCCAAAGCATTTTTGCCAATATTTCCGTCAGTTTCCTATCGATCGAAGAGTTGATGATTTCATTCCAATGAAATCATTTTCACTTCGGGAGGTCAACCTTTTTACTTCCCATAGGTCAGTCTTGTTCATTGTACTTCCTGTAAGTCAAACTTATAATCACTTCCTGTGGGTCAGTCCTACTTGAGCATGTTACATGTGCATCTTCTACATGAATGCATGCTCAGCAAGAAGAGCTGAACATTAAGGCTGTTACTAATCTGAATGATTTAGCAAAAAGCACTTATTATAAAGTCTAGGAGAGAAGTGTTGTATTTCCGGTTACCCGAAAGACTGCAGCAAATACCTGCCGACTCTACGTAGCCTTTTTTTAATGACCACAGGCAAGTGAAACAAACTTTTCGATCTGACAGGATGAAAATTTTGTAGAATTTTTTTCCAACATGTTCTCGCTATTTCCGTTGCAATAGAAAAAGTCATACATACACCAAACCTAGGTCCTCTTTATGTTGACACCTTGCATAATAGTATATATCATATAATCGATGTCGAATGCGATGGCGTCCTGATGCATTTCAGTTTCAAACTGTATTTGTTGGATCACTTGAAACGAAATCTAAGCAACAAAAGAAGGAAATGTACTGACCCCATTTTTTTCATGGCCGTAATCAGAAACACAACATTCATTTTTCTAGGCCTCTTTGTATTCCCATTCAAGTGCAAGGCTCAGTACCAGTATTTCTCAAGCCTGTATAATACAATAGGGTTAGACCCTAGTAGATAGTTCTTGTATCTTTATGCAGCATCTTTACATTTTGATATACGACACTAGAAATTAGAAACTAAATCTGAAATTACACAAAGAGCTAGAACATGTATCTTCAACTTACAACTTCACTTCTTTACAACTTTACAACATTCAACCATTATGTAAACGTTATTCAACTAAGTCATTGCTAATCTGCAACTGGGGCAAACTTGCACTCTCCGCATTACGTAGGGTATAGTGTTGATAAGATGCACATGAAGAGGACAGCTGCTGTTCCATATGTCAGACAGCTAGTCCATTAGTAGCTTGAGCAGTAAGCTATTCTCTTTCTCACTATCTGATGAGCTGGTTTGTTGCTGTGAAAAAAAGATTGTACATGTGAAATATGTACTTAAACACACCCTTTGCTCTTAATTTGAACATGACAACATGTTAACTTAAAGGCAGAAAATTGTGATCTGGCAAAATATGTCGACAGAGAATGCAGGATGCTACGAATGTGTTAGGGTGGTCTCCCACTCCCACAAATCCTGAATTTCAAGTCAAATGCATTGATCTAAAGAGACAGAAAACGAAGCTGAAAAGTTCTCACAGTCTTTTAAGGGAATGTCTTAAAACTAAATTTGACAGACTTTGGTTTGGATCTCTACTGACAAAATCCGAGATACAAATTGAATGTATCTGTTAACAGAGACTCCGGTCTTCTTCCAGATAGCAATCTTCACTAACATGTACTGTATCCGGACTCATCAACCATCACATAACAGAAACAGGGGACGTCACACGCTGTCATAAATAGATTTGATCTATACTATAACAGTTATAGACGAGGCTATGGAAGTCCCCTGTATTTTTGTTGTGGCTTAAGTTTACATTTGACCTGCATGCAATACTCCAGCTACTGTTGTGCTGTTTTGATGTTGCCTTATATACAAAACCTTTTTATAGCAGACTCACAGTTAAAGCCACAATGTATTTCATCTCTAATGTCACATTGCACATTTACATTAATTTGTCACAGTCTTCATCATTCCAATGCATACATATACATTAACATAAACATCGTACGCTTTTTCTTCTTTGACAGGGAAGAACAATGTCTTCTGTGAAGTAATCAAGAATGCCATACCTTCATCCCATCTTTGCCTCCGTTTCCACTACTACTGCTTCTTGTTGCCTCCTGTACACATATGAATCCAGAATTCATATTAAGCACTACAGGCCAATGTCACTTCTGACTTGAGACAGAAACACATCAGACCCAAGGGACTTCCATAAGGCAAACGTTAAAACGTTTTGGTTTGATGGGAACAATTCTTTCATGTACATTTGTATGTCACCTTCATGATCAAATATGTCCAAAATATTTCCCAACATGACACAGTAACAACATGGAGAAGTTATCCATGACATCAGAGAGTGATATTTTGATGAGGGAATGCAATCCAAGTTACTAAATATATATAGCTCTCTTGTGCTATAATATTAAAGTAAATAGTGATTCCATGACCCCTCATCTTTTCTCTCTCTGTGATGTTACATTTATAATTATTTAACACAGTGAAGTGGTACAACACAACAGAAACGGAATAAAACATAGAAAGCAAATACCTCACTCATATCCACAGGTACACCATCATTAGAGTATGATTCACAGAAAATCATGCGGGGGGGGCAGCAACCCAACAGTCAAATGCAACAGACAGAAAGTTAAATGATACTGTTTTAGGACACCTCCAGACACCACTACTGCGGCCAAGCGCTCGTGACATCATGACGTGACAGCGGCAGTGGTGCCTGGGACAAAGACGCGCATGCAAATCACAGCTACGACTGACTGTTGGCCAGAATTCACCCCTTTGATGATAGGAACATCATTTACATGCAAATCGCTTTCTTCAATAGCACGGCAAAAGTTGCAAATGGCAGGAGAACTTTGAAGGACTTAATGAAAAACAAGTTAGAACTGGACTTTGGGGTATGTCTATCAATTTAGTATACCGGTAGTAGGCTTTCTAATTTTAAGTTTAGCCTCTCTTTAAAAACAACACCAAAGCCTCTTACCACAAAATTAATTCCCTGCAAACTGAAATCAATTTATGGGCCCATCGAGCATCCCTCAACAGAGATGGGGGCCGATACCAACTGCAGGGACTTTTGACCGTTGCTGACATCGCACATCGGCTCATCAGGTCAAGTGACATGGGCTTCAGGTCAAATCAACTTGAGACGGACCAGAGAACTGGTCAAAACCTTGTTGGTAAGAACTTAGGCCACACCAATTTATTTTCTTGGTTGACGGAATAAAAAAACATTTTGGTTTAAATGCTAGATTGGAAAAACAACATGAAAACAGAATCTCAGAGGAATGTTTTTACTTTGGTGCACACAGTTTCAGGGAGTGAACAGGGTCAGGTGCAAGTTTTCACCCCAGCCTTCTGTATCAATGATTTGTTTTTGCTAAAATTAAAAATCAAAATCTGTTAACCAAGAAATTAAATTGGTGTGGCCTTAGCTTTGTGTACAGATTTAGCGTTTGAATTTATCAATATGTCAATTTATGGTATCATCATCAAAGGGGTGCATCCGGAGAGGGAGAGATTAGAGAATCATGGTCCAGATCACCACATGCATACCTTCAAGTCACTTTGTGAGCATCCTGATTCACCAAGAGAGCTACCTGAATCAGAGGTCGGGCCAAACCGACCGCTCGGATCCCTGAGGGCATCCGCCCCAAACTGGCTCTTCGGAGGCCCCCCGTGGGGACTTATCAGTCCCGCACTAGTCGGAAGAGACATTCCCACTCTGGCACCTGTAAGGTAATGCGAAAAGATGAGTTTATATTCTTCATTTATTGAATGAATGAAGACCTTTATAATTGCACATTATTGCCACACCGGGTTTAGTACAGGTCACAACAAAATAAAACCTGTTGAACAGATACAGTTAACAGATACAAAATAAAAGTAACTATCAATTTAGATGAATTCAACTTCTCCTTGATTGTCAGTTATAGTAGAGATAAATGAACAGATAAGATATGTTTATTTGTTTTATAATCACTAAGAAGACTAGTTCCCTAATATAGTGGCTCTGTGTCCTGGGCTATAAAAAAAAGACAGGCACGGCCCTATACAGCAAAAGGTGTGCGCTTTTCACTTTATGCAACCGTAACATCAGCCACGTACTGACAGAGGTTGTTTTTACATGGTCACAACAACTGATAAATATTAAGTATTTGTAAGTCACCACTTACCAGCATATGACTGCATTTGACTGCTGCTCGATGTAACAGCTGATGGCATAAAGTTGGGTCTGGAGGCTACAGAGGACACTGGGGACAAGAGCTGACCAGAGGATACTGGGGACAAGAGCTGACCAGAGGATACCGGGGACAAGAGCTGACCAGAGGATACCGGGGACAAGAGCTGACCAGAGGACGTCGGGGACAAGAGCTGTCCAGGACCAGGGGATGTTGGGGACAAGATCTGGCTGAAAGGTGACTGTGGCATTCCACCATGGCCTGCATTCCCCTGATTCATCTGAGTGTTCTGGAATAGAAGAAAACGACTTTCAGTCACTTGCTGGAATCTTGTAGCCTGAGTGCCCTCCTAGGGAAGCGAGACTCAGTATAGAATTAGAAGCCTTGATAGTAAATTTAACCTTAAAAGCTTGTAAATTGAATGTATACAGTATTCAACTGCAACATTTCAAGAAATACATCTTGAACCTTATATCGGATAGCACCCAGGCTAGAAATCTTGCTCAACCTCCATGTTTGTTGGTAGAAGCAAGTTCAATATACAAGTCATGTACTTGAGAAATCATTTTAAAATAATTCTTTTCACTAGGAATTTGAGGGGAAAAAGAGGAAAAGGTGCACAAATAACACTGTTTCAGGTGTTCATCCTGAAACATATTGTCCTTGATTACATCATTTATCATTTTCCCTGCCAAATGATTTATTCTGGTTTGTCCTCACCATTGGGAAGTCCTGGTTCCTGTCTTGTACAGAGAAAGCCACGCCCTGGGCCCGCCTCGGGGACAGCTGGGCCATGCCAGGTAACGCCGTCTGGCCCAGTCGGGGCTGGCCCATCGGAGAACGCTGCTGCATCCTGGGCAAGGAGTTCTGGGACGCAGGGCTAGCCATCTGGGACTGATGCGGGCCTGAGAACCCACCTGTGGTACAATGTCAAGATAAAATACATTTTACTACCTACTTCTAAATTAATGCCATCTAATGAATGGAGCTCCTATTTTCAGAATCTTAGTACTACTTAGTACTACTCTTCTCCAGTATGGAAATAATGGTAATAACTGCTTTGTAGTTCATTTACAACAGTGCAAAAAATGCAATTAAAGTACTGAGTGTTATCAAATGCAATTGTGAAGTCAGTAAATTTGATATACATGTTCCCACTTTCTGACATGACAGATTACTCTCACCTTGCTGGATGCTGTGCATGTTGGAAGGACGCTGTTGCATCATAGAACTTCCAGTGGGGCCCATCTGCTTTAAAAAAGTAAACAAATTGCAGGCTTTAATCTTGTGAAATCTCTATAATGGACATCCTTTTTTTCAAATTTTTATTGTGATCACCTTCAAATGTTCTTTATCAGAAGGCAGCTTTATGAAAATGACTTGTACTTGTATAGGAGAACACAAGAGCCTGGGAGACAGGGATAGCACTGTTATTAATCAGAAGGCTACCTCTAACGCCCAGCTATTACTGGAACAACCCTTCATAATTTTATAAAATGCCGGTGCAGTGGCCTAATTGGTAGAGTGTTCGCCTTGCATACAGTAGGTCTTGAGTTCGATCCCCGTCCGGGTCATACCAAAGACTTTAAAAATGGTACATACTTCTTTCTCTGCTCAGCACTCAGCATTTGGGAAAGAGTATGGAAGTTAAACACACACATCACTACCAGCAGACCAGCCCCCTGCTGTAGTGACTTGCACTTGTGTGGCCCAAGGGCTTCGATTGGGAGATGGGCGCCCCCCTACGCATCTTCAATGTATGGGACCACTTTAACTTTTTTTTTTATGGATGATCTAAATCACTACTCTGTATGTAGAGAAACCAGTTAAAGCACCTGTCGATAAGGCATCCGAGGTGTCAGAGGAGAGACCAGCCCCCCCTGTGATGTCACAGGATTTCCTGCCATCTGATTGGGTGGCACCATTTGGTTTGGTGATGTCATCAAGTTGGGTGATGTCATCCCTGGGCTGGATGGTGTCCTTGACCTTGGGGCTATCATCTGGTTGGGTGACATCAGCGGAGGTCCCATTTGGTTTCCCGGCATCTGATTGGTTGATTGCATCGACATGGCTTTAGACGTCATCAGCTGAGCCGACGGCGAGATTTGGTTTGGCGGAGCCACCTGATTGGGCGAAACGATTGGGCCAGGGGTCATGCTGACGAGCGATGTCATAGCGTTGGGCGACATCATGCCTCCGTTCTGGTTCCTGACGTTGGCGCCCATCATCGGCTGGTTGATTGACAGGTTTGCAGGCCGCACCATCCGGGCGCGAAGCTGCTGCGAAGGTTGCCCTGGCATGGCGGATCTAGCCTGAAAACCTGCAGAAAAGAGAATCAGAAAATCATTAAAAACTCAAAACGGAGGAAACAACAACATTCATCTATCATGAAAGTAAGGGTCGATGTAAATCTATAAATTTTAAAACACTTTTGGATCTTTCTTGATAAGCAAATTCTGAAAGTTGAATACCTCTAAAATCATATTGAATTAAGTTGAAAATAGAAGACAGAATACTATATGTAATAATTGTAGAAAGAAGCACAAAATTATGGTTGTATGTTAACTCGAAAAGAAGTATAATCAGAGCTTTAAATATGGTGCCACTGAAACTTGGAAATAATATAAAAACTTTGAATCCATGATTCCATGTATAAAACAATTCTCACCTTGGTTGATGTTGCTGCCCTGCTGTGATGGGAAAACTGAGCTTTGGGTGCTCATGTTACTTTGGCCACCCTGGGGGTGGGGGATGCCATTGTTTACACCCTGGGGGTGGGGGATGCCATTGTTCACACCCTGGGGGTGGGTGATGCCGTTGTTCACACCCTGGGGGTGGGTAATGCCATTGTTCACACCCTGGGGATGGGTGATGCCGTTGTTCACACCCTGGGGGTGGGTAATGCCTGTGTTCACACCCTGGGGGTGATTGATACCACCATTACCACCCTGGGGATGGTTCATGCTGCTATTAACGCCCTGGGGAAAGTTCATGCCAGAAGTCGAGCCTTGGGGGCGACTGATACCCCCACCCTGGGGGCGGTTGATACCCCCACCCTGGGGGCGATTGATACCCCCACCCTGGGGGCGGTTGATACCCCCACCCTGGGGGTGGTTGATACCCCCACCCTGGGGGAGGTTAGCACCTCCTGCCTGTTGCACATTTATGGCATTGCCAGGCTGGGCCATGTTCATGCCAGCCCCACCCCCCTGGGGAAAGTTTGCCCCACCCCCACCGGTGGGGAAGTTCAGAGGGTTGTTGGGTAGGCCAGCCATGTGGGATGCTGCTGACGGATTGGACGCCATTCCCTGGAAAATGAAGAGAGAATCGTCATAAATAGACTGCTCCCATAGCCCCGCCCATCTCTGTCAAAACCATAATGCAGATTGAGAAGTTCAGCATAAAAATGCATACATGTGACAGACATGCAGCCACTCTCTCATTGGTCAAAGCGCTAATTGCCACAATCTCATTCGCTGCACTGAACCATTTTTGATTCTCTTTTGCTTATTCATTTTCCCTCTTTGTCTAACTGCATTTTTTCCTGTCTGAATTTGATTTTCTGAATTCTATTTCTATTTTTACAATGTACATATATACTCCCTTCCCCCCTTCAATTAAAGTTAACAGTTCTTAACCATCAGCACTCTAGAAGTAGCCACTTGGCACACAATTCCCTATTGGTTACAGAGTTTATCTATTTATTCTCAAATGTCACAGCACACTACACTGATTCTCTAGGCAGCCCAGCTTATGTTTGAGAGTCAACACTTATGGACAGAAGAATACATGGCATGGCAATTTACACATCACTACTTAATATACAATGTTACAAAGTTAAGCAGCAAAGGGAACTTAATCTGCACCACTGGGATAACATCTTTTATCTACAGACCTGTGCCTGAGCCTGTACTTGTGCCAGGGCCTGTGCCTGTGCCTGTCTCCTCTGCAGCTGGATCCTCTGTAGCTGTAGGCGCTGCTCGTTGCTGAGGTTCGGGAGGCGGTAGTTCCCTCCTCCTGCATCAATTCATCACATTTCATTTTGTTTAATTTACTGTCTAACAATTTTTGTACTTTGTATTTGATTTAATTGTATCTAATTTTGCACTCCGGGAAGAATAGCGTAAAATTTGTGAAAATTGAACACTAATTGAGATCTGAATAAATCTGACTTCCTTCAAGAGACTCTTGAAGTAACAGAAATTACCAAAACTAACAGACACGGATCATGAACCAGCTTTCGCTCTACTATGTGTTTGTACCATGTATATGTAAATGATATATGTTGATAGAGTTACATGTATTAGGACTTAAATGATGTGATCTGTATATCTCTGTTATATTTCATTACACCATTAACTTTTCCCTCATGACCTCAATGAATGCTTGTCATGAAGAAACAAAGGTTCAAACAAACAAACGAACCTGCTGCGGCAAGCCGGGCCTGCAGCTGTCTCTGCTGCAGCAGCAGCTGCGACTGGCGCCTCTGCAGCATATTGTACAGTTGCTGCTGTGTGTGAGGCATCATGGGACGGCTGTTGCTCTGAAAAAAAAAAAAAAGATTGCACCTATCATTACAACCGCCATACTGTTGTTTGAATAATGTTACAATACAGGCTGATTTGAGCTACTAGTGAATAAAGACAGGTTCAAACAAACAAAAATACCACAAGCTGGTATGAAAATTCAAAAGATTTTACTGCACTCTGTGATGTGACGTTTACAAAATTTTTAATGCGCTGTTTTTGTGAAAATACAAACTGTATATAATCGTCTTGTCTCTCACCATTACCTGGTTCCTGGCCATCGCCATCGCTTGCTGCTGTGGCATGCTGGGTCGGTTGGCACCAGCAGGGAATGAGGTACTGCTGGGCACCTTGGGCTGGCCCTGCGTCAGGTTTCTGTTTGGCTGTTGTGCAAAGCAAAGGTGCATAATCTCATAAATCATGCGACATCATGCAGAACTTAGGCAGAACTTGGAGAGCACAAACTGCCACCAAGGCAACATCAAAACCGTCTTCAACTTCTCTGCTCATAAATGCATGCTAAGAAAACCTGGGTAAACGTACATTTGCAACATCAAGTCAACCGTACACACTTATGTCAGGTCTTCAGGAAAGACGCTTGATCAAAGCTGACACTTAGACATGTTTTACTGGTGTGGCTTCTTCAATGGTTGGGTTCAAATGAGCACAGGTACATGTTGTACATGTACAATGAATTCTTACTTTTGATAAAATGTTTTACAGGCCAGATGCATAGTGCCCTACTAGTAAGTAGCTTTGCAAATCTCAAAGTTTAGTCAAATTGAGTGTGTGGGCTTAAACAAAATCAGTTTATGGGAATCATACAGTTCCAGCATCCTTTCCATATTACAGTTTTTATTTGATTTTGAGGTTGCCAATCATATTTACCAAATGCTAAGAAAACACTTATTTCATGGCAGAGGGAACTGCTACAATGAGTTCAATCAAACAGAGAAACTGTAGCCTGGGTGCCATCCTATTTCTACCAGGGCTCCTACATTTGCTATTATTTTAGGGTAGCGAATGTAGGAGCCCCGGTAGAAATAGGATGGCACCCAGGCTAAGAAACTACGCTGCTAAAAACAAAACTCACCATGCCCATGTTTGGCAGTTGCTTTGGTGGCATGCCTCGCACTGGAGACAAGGGGATCTGGCTGGGATCCTGCTCCTGCCCCACCATCCCTGCACCTGCCACAGACGGACCGACCCCCAGGTCACCACCCGGACCCATCTGAGCGAACACCTGCAAACCATCCATTCCACCATCCAGCATGGAGAAGTCACCGCCTTCTGTTCCCGGAGTCATCGGGACACTCCCGGCGGATGGTGCAATCCCAAGCAGTTGGTCGATTTCGCACAGAATGGAACTGTCGCTCTTTAGAACACTCTCCAGCTGGGCGACTAGGTCCCCTCCCTGTGGCGGGTCGGACCAACCCATCACAGAACCACCCATCTGGTTAAAGCGATTCACTCCTGGACTCTGCTGAGTCCCAAGAAGGCTACTGTTTCCTTGGAGTCCAAGAAGGCTTTCCAACTCAGCGATCACTTGTTCGCTATTCTGTAGGCTTCCCGCACTCAGACTCGGCGGACCTGCCGCATTGTCAAGGCCCTTCGAGCCTTGGCTCGATGGATCGGAGTTGAGTCTTTGGGTAGGGTTGCCGCCGAGGATGCCAAGGTTTAAGTTCGTCCCTGCGGTGGCAGTGATTGGGAGAGCCGCTTGGGGAAACGAAGATGGCATGATGGACACGTGCCCGACGTTTCCACCGGCCGTGTGGAACTGCATGGTGTCTTGCGTAGATCTCACGTCCCTACCACCACCTCTGGCACCACCCTGTATGCTGTTCAGCAGGCTGTCTCCCTCCTGTTTTATGAGATCGAGAAGAGCTTCATCGTCCCAATCAGCTACATTGCTTGGCATGGTGTCGAGTGGTGCACTGCCGGTAGCAGCTAGGAGGTTCTGCAGGATTTTATTGACTTGCTCCTGTTTCTCCTTCTTCTCCAGTTCTTCGTTTGTGCTTGTGCTGTCCGCCATCCTGACCGTGGCTCCCTGCAGGACACTGGCGGTTTTTGGAGAGTCGTCGTCTTTGAGCATCCTCTCAAGGAGTACTTCCTTACGTTGTCTTTCCCTCTCTTCCAGGGTCAGTCCGGTGTCGTTCTCACCACGCTTGTCCGTACTAAGCAGCTGTCGCAGCAATGGCGTCTCTAATGCAGCATCTGTCAATTCCTCATCACCACCTGGAGTTGTCGTATTGCCTTGATTTAAGCCCGGAACTATCGGCTCTATTCGCTTGGCGGATGGACCAGAACCTATTGGGCTCACGTTTGGACAGTTGGACTGCCTCAAACCTACCGACATGTCAATATTTTGTCTAATGTTCGGTACTGTTGGTTGCAGTCCTACCCTTTTGCTCACAGTCTGTTCAGCTATTGCCTTCCCTGTTTTCGACACATTTTTCGAGAGGCTGTCACAACTTGTGCTGTCCGCAGAAATTTTCTGCTCCTCCGATAAGGAGGTTACCAACTTCTTTCCAAGGAGCATGGGCTTGTGTGGGCCTGCCTTTTCCGAGCTAGGTTTGCCGAGTTCTTTTTCCATTTGCGGATGCCGCTGTTCGGGAAGGACGACAGCAACTTGCTGTCCCGACCGCGCTGTGCTCCAGGTGGGCATAGTGGCCGCAGGGCTGGCGATACTCGACACAGACTGCGTTGTGACCGTGGTGGTTGTAGTCATGCCACTGGCCAGGGATGTCATCGGGATCTCTGTCTCCTGGCTTTGCATCGACGGTCTGGTTTCCAGCAGCTTGTGAAGTAGAGTTGCGTCCCCGCTACGACTGTCGCTCGACTCCGACTCCCTGCTATCCTCCCTCGTGAAAACCTCGTTTGGGATGTCCCCACAGGAGCTGGACACCGTCTCGCTTTCAAACAGCGACAGGTCGGCACACGACCCCGGTCTGCTGAGCTCCTGCGTGAGCAGTCTGTGCAGTCGGGGGTGGCGCGAGATGTCGTGGGACTTCCTGGAGATAGCCGCGAGAGATTCCTGCTGCTGCTGCTTGAGTTTATCCACGTTCCGCATGCGCGAGTGAAGCTGGTGGAGCACCCCCACCACCATCTCCTGCTGGCTGGACAGCGGCAGGTGGCCCTTGAAGAGGTTACTCCACACGGTTAAGGAGCTCCCCGAGGGGGTTGATTTCGGGGGGCTGCTCTCGGTCGTCGTTGCTGTCTTCTCTGGACCTGACGTAGGCACTTCAACACTCTTTGGCGACTCCTCCTCATCCTTCTTCTCCTCCTCTTGGGTTGGCTCCTCTTCCTCCTTTTCTAATACAGGAGGGGATGAAGGAGCGACGGATGCCGTGCAGGTGGGTTTGGGACGTTCTACCGTCTCCATAGGAATAACGTCATCTGCGGAGGATGCGGCTGGCTTGGTCTGCTCGGGAGCCTTTGGTGAGTTCATCAGCATTTGCAGCATGAGTTTGGACTGGGGCGGCTTGTCACTTTCAACAACCTCACTCATAGCCTTACCTGAAAAGACGAATGTAGAAATACAATCAGTCATGTACATAGTCCACAATCCAATTTCAATCTTTATTACAAAGCCTTACACTAGTTCTAGCTTGTTCTAGCCTACTTAATGCTTGGTTGACTTAATCATTAACCAGCACAATTACATGATTATTGGCAGAGGTAAAAGAAATCTGAAACCACTTCTTGGATCTATTTCTTTCCTAGAAATTCTGTGTTTTTTCTAGTCCATAGCCTCCCCACCAAAAATTATAAAGGTCAAGGTTTTATTTGCAATATGCAGCTTTAAAACTTGTTACAAAGAATACAGCCAATATTCCATAACTGCAGAGAAACAAGGAAAAACTCCTGGATTCATAAATCTTATAAATCACTGAGATTCTATAAGGCCAAAGCAAAACTAATGCAAAAATACTCAACCTAAGCTACTAAATTTTAACATGTAATAAAACAGCCAGCAAATACTGGTAAAAAAATGAATTCCTTGAGCTTGGAACAAATAATGTTAACATAGGGCAAACTCCCCCATACATACCTGACATGGCACTGAGCAGGTTGGTGATGGTTTGGCTGCTGGTGGTATTGGTTGCCATGGTAACAGATGGTTGGGATGTGGAGGACAGCCCAGGGATGTAGCTGGAGGACCCAAGGATGGATTGAAGGATGCAGTCAGTCATGGTCCCTTGTACAGGCACGTTGGGAACATTGCTGTCTCTGTAGACAAATATTCAAAAGTTTTATTTGCTAATTCGTCCATTTTTGCTCTAAACTTAGACGAACTTCAATTTTTGTTAAACCCTAAAACATCAACAACTTATCATGTCATAACTCAATTCGCTTGATCCTACGAACAAATTCAATCATTCTTGACAAAGTAATAACCCTTAAACACAACAAAAAAGTTAGCTACTTTTGGGGAGCTTTCGAGACGTACTCTGTCTGTTCTTCAACCTGGTAAGTCAGATCTCGTCTAGGAGTTCTCTTGTCACGTGCCTGATGATGCTGACTATCACGTGACAAGAGACAGTAATTAATACTTTACATTTGGAACCGCATCATCTCACCATTGTTGCTTAACAGTATCTATTAATTAAACAACACTTTACGTTTGGGACTGCATTGTCAGCAGTAACACCTAGCTTCAGTGCACAGTGAACTAGTCAGTATTGCCCTGATGAAGATGGCTGACAGCTGTCAAAATGTCGGCTCTTGTAAAATGCTTAGTTGTGAATAAAAGAACCTTGCTATTCAATTATCATATAGTTATCACACTCCTGGCAGCTTCATTCAATTACAACCTTAAAGATTCTACTGTGTACAAAGGGATATCATTTTATTCAAGTTGTACTTTTATCAACTTATAATCATTCTTTGTCAATTAAACTCTGCAGCTGACCAAATAAGAAATTCTCTGTATTCTTATCAATTAATGAATTAGATCTTCACCTGATGAGAGAATACATAGACATGATGTATTGGGGCTCCTTGCTCTCGGCATTTCGAAACAACTTGCTCTTTGTCTGGGCGTGAACCCAGTTACCTCCCGGCAGTTGAAACTTGTAGATTTGACTTGTGGCCGTGCCACATGCCATTACTGTAAGGATAGAGTATGTCATGTTAAGCAGATGACAGTGATTTACCAAAAGGTTTCAGTCTCCTGTTAACATTAAATGTGTGGCCCTAGGGCTTTAGAAATGGAGATGGGCACTGCCCTGTACAACAAACGCTGTATAACTTGACTTTTTTTTCTTTTAAAACACCACCAAATCAAGGTTTTGAATATAGCATTACCTTTATTGCCTAAGCAAAGACTTATTTTTTTCTAGCAAGCTAGAAAATCGCCACAGTCTAACTGGAAACTATGAAATATCTATCCAGTTATGGTCTGAGGCAAGAAGGAAAATGCACCTTTTCTGCTACAGATCCCTTGTCCAGTGATAGCCTACACATAGATAAAATTACACTATCATCTTTGAAAAATAAGCAATTTCTGATCAAACATTTGAGTTGAGTTAAAGAAACAAAAAGTAGTGCCCACCTTCTCTATGGTGTTTGGACATGACCCAGGCTTCGCAGTCCTTGTACAGCTCGGTGAGGCAGCGACGCACGATTTCCCCGTGAGGAACGGACGTGCTAAGTCCGCTGGTGTCCACGGCGAGGATTTTACCCTTGACGTCCTGTCGCGTGGAGAACTGTTCGAGCGGCATGACCGTCTCGACGTCGTTCGCTTCTGCCACTTTACTGGCAATGCATACAAGACACGCTTCTGGAACTAGAAAAAAATTGAAATTGTCATATTTCAATTGTTTGGCTTAAGCATGATACAAAAGCAAAACTGCCAAACTAGCCTATACATGCATGTAGGGTTCTACAAATTGCTAGCTCTAACAATACTGAACTACTACATAGAACTGAATAATGGGACATATAAAGCTAGAGATCTACAAATGAAACAATACAAAAAAAGTCATAGTTACTCACTGACAGATAAAATACATGTACTGTCAGCGATAATTTTTTTTAACTTAAGGCCAAAACTTTTTCCCTTGAAGAATCACTTTCGAAAGACCTTCCAGTACAATTTTTGTCCATTTCCACCCCCCCCCCCCACCACACAATACACACACACACATTCCGTCCCTTTAAGCAAAACAACTATTAATTGAAGGTGACTAACCATCATTGCCATCCTCAGTCTTCCCCTTGGTGGGGTGCGGGTGGTAGACGGCAGAGCACTGCATGGTCTTGTACTGCGGCGTCTGCGTGCGGTGCTTCTCCATGTCTTCTTCCGCTTCCAGCTTGACCATCATGCGGCACTGGAACGAACGACACTTCTTTCCCGCGGCATCTGCTCCCCAGCCCACACCATTACCTTCAAAAGGAATACAAAATTCAATGAGTTTGAATTTGATCCTGTGTAAGTGTTCAGGACAAAAAATATAGACACTTTTTATAACACGAACCAAGAGTTCTACAATCTCTCGCCTCCGTGAAATATTTAGAGTTTCTCGTATGGCATTCAATAAATAATTGCAGTTTTGTAATTGTAATTATGCAAAATAAGGTTTTGATTAACATCACTCTACAGTAAACGTGACTAGCATATGAGAAATACATACCCACACAAATACAGCCAAACCAAAAATAATACCTCCCAGTGAATTAGTCACCTCTTCCATTGACCAATTGACCTGGAAAGTCTGTCATGTCTAATGAACAACTATAGCTAGTTCTACCACCTCTGAACTTGACTTCCTTTCACTCCTACAAGTCTGACCTTTGCATTATTGACACCATCTTTCCACTCACTTCCTGCTACTCTACTGACACAGTGCACTCAAACAACCCCAGACAGACAAGAACACAAACATCTACTAGTAGATACACTGAAAACAAAACCTCTGCACAATAGGATGCAACTAAGTTCAATCATCACAAGAAGCCTTACCGAGGGACATGGGGAGGAGACAGTTGACAAATTGGGTGTGGTCACCCACGTGGATGATGTTGTACACGCTGGATCCCATCAGTTCATCGTGTGTGTAGCTCAAGTAGTTCTGTACGTTGTTGGAGATGAACTCCAACTTCCCTTGGCTGTTCACTACAAACAGGAACCCATTCAGTGCCTGTGTAGAGGAATAAGAACATAATCATATATACATATCAAATTAAGTATAAAGCATGTTTTAAAAAAGTCTATGAAGGGAACAAACTACTCTTTGTTTCTCGGTTTATAGGGAAAAACAATGCTAAACTGGAAGAACAAGCTAATGCTAAGAGAGCCTTACATGTACATGTACGTTAGAACACACAGCTGCAGGGATTGAATACACTCTCAGTCAGATAAATTTTTTTCTCCATGCCATTTGTTTTGACCTTAAGCTTGTCTTCTTGCCAAAAGTTCAATTTCAAACGTCTGAAACCTGGAGGGTCAAACCTGTAGAAATGACCACATTCACATGAAGACCACCTGGCCAATGTGACCGTTTTTTGGTCCATTACATGATTTTCTCCATTGACACAGTCAAGCATTTAGAATCCTGTCTACAGTGACCACCTGTCCATACAGACCAGATTTTATTGGTCCCCTGAGTGGTCTTCTTGTACAGTTTTCACTGTACATTAGTGTGGCCTTAACTTGGCCTCTAACTTCAGTAAATTCTTTCCTGTCGGTAGTTAAGGTAACATCATGGACACAGTCTTACCTCTAAGAGTAAATTCCCCAGCACATTACTGGGCAGAAGAGACTGGCCACTTGATGACACATCAGACTGCTGCACGGCTTCTCTTGCAGCTGACTCCTCTACAAGAAACATGACCAAACACTTTTTAATTTGCAAAGTCATTTGCCAAATTTTCTGAAACTGTACAATGTATTAAAAAACAGAGATCTTGTCACATATTTCAATTTTCGATCTGATATCAAAATACCTTCTTGAACCATCTTTAGTTAGTAATTCAACCTCTGTAACACCATTGAAATGCTTAATTCTGTAAGATACGTAGTAGACAATATGGTGACTTTGCAGCAAGAGCCTGCAGTACACATCTTCACCCCTAGGTGTCACTGCTGTATAGGACTTTCTACATTTTGTAACATACTTGCAATACAAACATCCTGCAGTATGAATCTTCACCACTAGATGGCACTGCTGTATGCAGCAAGCAAGACTCTCAACACTTTGCCATAAAAACTTTAATGTACTTTCCACGCCTAACATCTTTTGTCTGAGACATTCAGTCATTCATTCCTTGACAATGCGTGCAAAATCCCCCAAGCATTTTTATAGCCTCTGTTGAAGACCGCGCCTGGCAGTTTTATATTTTCGTTTTCTGATTGCTATCGTGTTTACTCACCTGAAAAGCGATAAGAAACCATTAGTGATCAGACAATTACAGTATCTGAAACAGTGCTGTTTCCAGCTGTAAGTTTCTTTTCCGTCCCCTCATTGTTTGGCAGCCCAATGTAGTTGATTTTCAATGTAAGCTTACAAAAATACTTTATGTCTTTTATTAGTTTCATGTAATACATGTAGATTTCTAATTTTTTTGACAGACGGTAAAATTTCTGAGGGACGGGTACCGGTCCTGGAGACTGCCCTGGTGTGAAATGAAGGCTACCATTTAGGGCCAAGCAATGGTGTTAAATACCTTGGTGCCGCAGAGCCTTGATCTGTTTGACTGCCTCTTGCAGAATGGCACACTTGTCCGCCTTGATGGTCATCAGGTTTTCCATGTTGGAGGAGATGAGCTCGGCCAGCTCTTCTATGTACATCTTTTCCTGCTCCCGTCGTCGCTTCTCCTGGACACATTTGCTCATCACAGCACTGGACAGGGGAAAATAATGGATTAGACTGAGGTTACTCACCAATTCATTCATCCCTTTTTGACTTATCCTGTTTCAAAGTCTGCAACTGAAAGTGAAACACCCCTGCAGTTCAAAAGAAAGCTGCTAGAAGGCTCAAACATATGTCACTTCTTCCTGTGAACAAAAGTTACATGTAACAATTGTCCAGCTTGTCCAGAATAGAAGATACAAAAAACAGAAGTTCTATAGCAGTACCAAGGAAGGCAGCAGGGGGGGGGGGGGGGGGCAAAATCTAAGCATGTCTTCTATAAGATGTGACCTTACCACAAACCAAATATCATGAAAACCCATCCAAAGCTTCTTCAGTTATGCTGTTCAACAGCATAAATATCCATGTACAAACAAATTCTACCAAAAATATATTTTTACAAACCTCTTTGGTAACTCATGACAAAGCTCATAATGCATATGCATGCCCTTAGTTATATTGTAATATTATTACATATCAAACAATGATAAGTCATACTCATTAGCATATCTGCATACTTGGTGAAAGTTTTTGCAAACGTAGACAATATGTCACAATTGTCATGAAAAATGAGCACACCCATGTACAGGGGTTTTCTAAGGAAACAGGGGCTTACTATTGGAAACAGGGGCTTACCAAGGAAACAGGGGTGTAGCACTCAGGCTGTCACCATGTGCCCCCTTACCCATGGGGGTACCCAATTGTGACAAGCATAAAATTCAGATTAACTGCTGGTGTCACTTGGTCACATGTGGTAAGCTACTGTCTGACTATAATTTTCCCCTTCATGAAGCCTTTGGTTGTCCCTTTTCACTTAAAACTCTTTAAACGCTCCTCACTGTAGATGTTTACCAGGCATTACACACAGTCTAAAAGGAAAGGCTCACTTTTGTAGCATGACTGTAACAGATGACTTTGATCAGCTTTTTTGGCAAAGAGACAGAAACTCCGACCATGCCAAATATGCACCCCAACTTTGACCAGCAGCTGATACTCCCCCTAATTGCAGTTATTGCTGAAGTCTTATGCACACAGTGATGCAAAACTGATTTCCGACACCTGTTATGGTGAAAAAGGATGGGAAGAAACTATTTTCCACCACAAAGTTGACAAGAAAATTAAAAAACTCCAGAACCGACTGGTACAAGAATATATGACACAAACTTTTCAAAACATTAAGTGACTTGTCATCTAAATATATTGTGATATTTGGCATGGTAATACACTGTAATTTTTCTGCAATGCAAAGTATTATTCATGATGTCCTAATTCATAATGCCTTTAATTCATCAGAATTTTGAATAGGCTTTACTTGCTTCTTCAAGTTCTTGTCACCTTTAATCTTGTCAGGGCTCAAAACACTTGTTTGCGTTGCTGCCTTCTTGCATCTTAATGATTTACATGTATAACTATACAAGCCTAGTAATACATAATTTTTTTCTCCTTAAAAAACATCACATCTCAAAAATTAGTGGGCAAATCGTACCTATATATACTAGGTTAAAGGTGGTTATTGTAGTGTTGGGGGGGGGTGTGTAAGAATTATGCAGCAAACATATACCATAAACAAGATACAATCTGTATGACATTGTATTGCTTAGAAATTAGATATGCATGACATGATGCTCGCCAATCACTGTCAGCAGGAACAAGAAAGACTACTAATTGATTTATATAGAAGCAACCTGTTGAATGATGTACAAAGCAATATCAATACATCCAGTAGGACTTTACTACATAATTGCTTCAACTGCAAGAAAAACAGAAAGTCCTTGGCCCTTCATCTCTGATTGACAGGTCACCAAATCGTTTCAGCGTCAGACTTATCACATGTCATAAAAAATTCATACGAGTTGACATTTGGAAGCCCTACGTAATAGATACAAATACAGAACAGTCTACACGTACCATCTAAAAATGAGAGAATTCAATTATTGTTGTTGGTGACATCTATATTCAATTAGTTTCAGCTACTTTTCTTTAAGAGTACTGCTTCAGAGCACAACTGTTTTTCTGACAGCATGTCATAATAAAACTAGTACTTGGGGAAGATAATAACCGCAATTTGTCTGACATGGAATTAAACGACATATCAAATACACACAACGTGAACAATCACACAACATATCCATCAAGTTAAACTAAAATGTTTTTCGCCTTTTCGGTGTCACTGTCATAGCTACATCTTATTGGCTATGTGACAAGGTACTTCTAGGGACACTTAAGTGCATATAAGGACACTGACACTGATACTGTGAACCTCAGTTTAAGGGTACAATGAATTTAGAAAAGTGTGTATCAAGGAAACATGAAAAGAACACCAACTCAGCTTGAAAATTGAATTTTGGAGAAGGGACTTCAATTTAGCACAAACAATCTGAAACCTCACACACTTAAATCCATTAGGAGCTACATGCACCAATCCATGCACAAACCTAGCCATATACAGAACATGAGTGGGATGACGAACATGCAACCAAACACAAATTGATGTAAATGATGCTCATGCAAGTTGCCATGAATATGGATGGCTGCAGCTCAATTTGCTGGTATGACGTCAATCAACGACTTTACCAGATGGACAAAGGTCCGTACGGCGTACACGGCGTAGGTGTCACTAGTAAGGTGGCGTCAATATTAAATGTATACATATATATGATATCATATTTGCATATAACCAGGCATATACGAGGTATGTTGCATGTAGGATAGAGGTATCATCAATATTGACAGTATATCTTATATCATATTATTTCATATCAAATCATATCATAACCAAGCATAAATGATTTTTGATACAGGTAGGAAGGCGGTGAAGAAGTCACTAGCAATGTTTGTAGCTTCAACATTGGATGTATATTTCATTTTATATCATATTTACATATCACCTGCAGGGCTCGAAGTTAACTATGTCCCTATGTCCCGGGGCCACCAAAATTTGACCCGGGACAACTCAATAATCAATTTGGGACATATTTGGGACAATCACGGCTCCTGAGTGCCACTGTGCTCCTCCCTTGTGAAACTGTATACTGGTCCCACCCACTGTTTTTGGTGTGGTACTAGTCTTCTCAAAATCAATCATCATTTATCACTCAGCATAGTGAAAGGAAAGCCTGTCCCAGCTAGGCTGTGGCACATGTTTGCTCCCCTGACAGGGGGGCAGCAGAGGGATGGTCACACCTCATTAACTTGATTAAAGGCAACCTAAGCAATATTAGGGCGCTGAAAGACATATTTTCAAAATCATTTTTTTCTGATTTCTATCCAAAGTAAGTTCAGATAACACTATCCCATTGCATATCGACCATCATGGAGGAAAAATGTGATGTCGTTGTGTGATGGGAACTCATTGAAAATCTGAGCACTTGGAGGCCAGCCATCATTTCAAATCCTCCGAACATGCACGATTCTGACCGATAAGTCCCGAATGCTTCGGAAGAAATAATCACGTGGTGATGGCTCAATGTGCTTGGGCATTGTGACGTCACACGGCCAGAAGTTACCGAAAATTGTCGACAGAAAACGGTTACGGCTGGATTCTGGGCTGATTTTTGGGGGGACCCAATAAATAAAATACTCCTTTTGTGGCTTACTTCTGTGCTATTTTTAAACGCCCAAAGTATGAAATAACTAGAGTTCCACGACCTCATATCTTCGCCAAATAATATGAATTGTACCGACAGATGCAAGTACCAAATTACCGCCATTTACCAATATGACATTACATAGCCGTTTTTCTCAACGACCATTCAATTTAAGTCTTTATTTGCTTAAACAATATCTATCAATGTTCCCCTCTTTCTCAATGGCTTGATATGCCACATGTCTTAAAGTCCTCTCATGGAATGTCAATAACAGTTAGACATCCAGGTAATAAGGATTTTTCTGATTTGTTTATTCGGCTGTAGATAAGTACATCCAGGGGTAACCCAAAGGCTAAGGCTATTACGGGTTAGCCCTAGTAACTGAACAATATGCAGACCTTGATACAAGCTTTCACAAAGACTGAAATACGACTTAAATGCATATGAACGCGCCCAAACATAGAACTCGGCAGATTTTTTTAAAAATTCATTAATCATGCAAATTAGGTCCTGTTTGGCATAATTATCATCTAACGTCAATCATCAGATTCATTTTTAAATCTAGCTATCTTCATACCAAACATAACAGATACATTTTAGTCCTTTCTTTTCAATCGCCCAGCTAGTAAGCTAGCTGTTGACCTAGATTCAGGACGCCAGCTGTTGACCTAGATTCTGGACGCCAGATGTGTACTATCACATGCCGCGTACTATGATGCAGCAGTGCTATACATTTTCCTCAATGATTACGTAAAGTAGGTCATGATCTGCATAATGAGCATATCATTATGTTGATCATCACCTAAGGTACATACATGTATATACCAAATACAAGAATAATCCATCAATCACTGCTTGAGTTATCCTCCTCAAAAGTTACAAATAAATAGGCCCACTGCAGTTTACGGCAAGCCGCAAGGGGGCCCAAACTTACATCACTTACTCCCTGCCCCAAGATCTATCTACCACTCAAAAATCATAACCATAGCACCTGCAAAAAAATTGACCACAAACTTTGAGCGGATTAATAAACTTTCCTTATTTATTATGCAAATTAGCTCCTGGTTTTCATAATATGTATTTGATTATGTAAAACATTACCTAAGCTATCTACATGCCAAAAATCATGACGATCCGTCAACCCCTTCTTTAGTTATTCGCCTCCAAAGGTTTCAACAAAAACGCCAACTGTAGGTCCAAACAATCCGCTAGGGGGCCCAAACTTGCACAACTCATTCCCTGTTCAAGATTCAATGTATTACTGAAAAAACATGAGCCTGGCACCTCCAGAAAATTCGACCTCAAACTTTAAAACTCAGCTGCAGTACCTTAAATATTTGCTTGGAGGCCCATTATCGAACTTGACCTTCCTCTTTGACACTCCTACCTACCCACTTAATATCATGCACAGCCGTCAACAGCACCTTGAGTTATGCTGGCAACATACAAACTCACACAAATACAAAGCCCGCTGCAGTACTGTAGGAAAGCGCCAGATTAATAATTTTCGAACTTGACCTTCGTTCCTACAACCTCTTCTGATCTACGAAAAATCATGAAGATCCATCAACGTTTCC
This sequence comes from Branchiostoma lanceolatum, assembly GCF_035083965.1. NCBI lineage: Eukaryota > Metazoa > Chordata > Leptocardii > Amphioxiformes > Branchiostomatidae > Branchiostoma > Branchiostoma lanceolatum. The sequence goes on from NC_089739.1 coordinate 5,958,275, forward strand.
GTCACTTTTTTTGCCTACATACAAACACAAAAACACGCAAAGTCCGCTGCAGTACTGATAGAATATGCCAGGTGAACGGTTTTCGAACTTGACCTTCCTTTGCACATTCACTACACACCTACCAAAAATCATAAAGATTCATTGAAGCTTTCTTGAGTTATGCTCCTGACATACATAAAGACCCACCCAACAGATTTTTCAACCGAAAACATAATCTTCCCCGAGTACAAGTACTCGGCGAAGATAATGATGCAGATGTGCTAATATAGGGAAGTAAATGTAAATTTCAACCTCACCAAACAGAATTGCCTTCCCCGGAATATTTCAAGTTTTACCCCCTGAAATCCCTTAGGGCACCTTTAAGGTTTGCCCTGCAAGATTAGAAATCAAACATTTTCGGATTTATTCTACCTCCCCAAGAGCCACCGCATCAATGAAGTCTTTAAACTCTGCAGAATTATGCTTTTTCTTTTATAACCTATTGAAATACATTATTTCAGGTTGTTGACAATATTTCTGGTTGTTAACTTTGTTGAAACTTGTGTCTACTACTGAGTGTATATACCTTTGTATGTATTATTTTTTTCAAATTTCATGCAATTTTCTATTTTACAATACACAATTTTGTATATTACTAAAAAAAATATTCTAACACAGATTGGCTTGGGCTCAGGTCCTGACTTGAGTATAGGTCCAAACCTGAACATGAACCTCTGGAACTGAATGCAGACCCGACACTAAGTTCATATCTTTGGCCCTGGTTGGGACACTTCAGGACACTTTCGGGACAGTTGAAATCCACTTTTGGGACAATGTTGGGACAGTAGGGGAAAAAGTTAATTTCGAGGCCTGACCTGTCCAGGATGTAAAATATCCATCATTTTCTGTAATCTGTAAATTTGTAGGCAACCAGAATTCCAGTACCTTAAAACCTGTAGATGGACACAGCATTAGATGCACACTATGGCTACAGATGGAGCCTTGATTTAGGACGGAAAGGAAATTGGACTGGATTTCTACAAGGAAGGCAGCTGATTGCCAGTCCATAATGCTATCCAATCACCCATTTCTCTGCCAATTGAATTGAATTTGGGGTTTAAATGTCCATAAATTGAACCTTGCTACCCCTGCCTTTAATCTATATAGGTTTACCTAATACATTTAGTTTGTATTTCAATGTGTCAGTTGAGGACAATGTCCGCTCCACATATAAGTTGCGTATGGATAACTACATTGCACCTGTGTGGGGCCAAAGGCAGGCAGAGAATATTTGGTAACAAATTACAAAATCAACTGGTTGCAGGGATACACAATTTCAAACCAAAAATTATCAAAATGAGATCCATTAGACTTAGAGTCTAATTTTAAAGCATGTAACCTTTTTGGGAAGCATCTTGAACTCTTTTTTTTGCGCAAAAAAACATTCACATAATGATAAACTGAACAATAACTGAACAGATGTGTCCTGTAATACTAATAATTAGTTTGTTAGACATATAAGCAATTTTCAGCATCTGCCAGTATTTTTCGCATCAGTCAAAGTACAGGAGAATTTGAAACAATTTGATACATGCAGACACACAATCAAACTCAAACATTCTGCACAAGTGCTCACTATTAATATTATATAGTAGGTCATTTGGAAATAATGGACCAAAGTCTATACCTACATTCATAACATCTTGTTAGTCCTACATAGTGGATATCATTACACCATCATAATAATCAATTTTTCAAGCCTTTCCATTATTATATAGTGATTTGTTACCACAAAAAAAATCCACCGATATGATTTTTTCAGTTATCAAAACTTCATTCAAAATCCAGGCAAACTTTCTGCAACCTGTTTTAAACTTTCTGACACTCAATAACGAATGCAGATTTTTCTAACACTGTTCTAGTTTGAATTTTAAGTTAAACTTCAATGCTTTGAAAAAATAGGGGAGGTTAAAGGGGGATACCAAGTTCATTTACAGCAGACGATTTACAGAGATCTACAGACAGTGAATATATAGGAGATGGAAGGCTGTGATGAGATTGGCTGTAGACAGAGCATGCTGGAATTTTCTAACTGCCTCATACGTTGCACGATATGGAAGCTTTTAAGTTTAACTCTAAGTAAGTCAGCTAAGGAACTTACTTGTCTTGGGAGTCGGAGAGCTTCCGCTTTCGCACCAGCGGCGCTGTATCGGAGCCGTGGCCGCTCATCTTGTCTCGCTTCTCACATCAGCGGCAACTCTGAAACATACACCACAACACAGGGTTGAATTTCTACTTCATTTGTGGCTAAAAAAACTATCATTATTCTGTTAACAGTATAAAGTAGAGTGGACTCATTCCTCAGCTTACCGACACCATGCCTTCTTGTGATGTAGGGGATCCTTCTGTTAACAGTTTTGCTAGATATGATAAGTTTGATACAAAACCTACCACAGAACTGTAACCAATCGATTTAATGACTACCAGAATGTTTATAGGTCCTTCATGTAATGTTTATAAAATCATCATGACTGCAGATCAAAACAGATTTCTGACAGGAATATTTTCTTTGCATGAAATTGAAAAGCATATTGTAACAGTTGCTCTGTAATTTTGTTCTGTTTTTTTTTAATTTTTCACATTATACATGTAGTTGAATGAGTACAATTGTACTTGACAAAATGATTATGAGACGGGAAAATATCTGAAAAAAAGACAAAATTAATGAATGAAAATCCATCAATCTTTGCTTGAGTTAGTATTTCTCTTCGAAAGTTTCCAACAAAAAAAGACCCATTAAGGTTCAGAAAAAAGCCACTAAGAGGGTACAAAGTCTTTAATCAACAACACAGCATGTAGTACAACAAACTGCCACAAGACTGAAAATGTTTGATCATCATAACTGGAGAAACATTGTCTTTCATTACAATATCCTATTAAAGTTGTCGAAGATTTTCAATTATATTCCTTTTCCTATGAGTTTGTAGGAGGGATCTAGATCTTTAGTCTGATGTTGGTAACTACCATTAGCGGTTAACGACTAGGAAAAGTAAACATTACTGTAGGGTGGAGTGGTTCAAATTGACTTGTTGGAACTTGAATATGCAAAAGTAAATCTTGCTCAGGGAAAAAAAAGCACTTGGGCTATATACATGTACATGTACATATAGTGACAATCATGTATGTTATATACTTGATACAAATTTCATATACTTACGTAATGTTGACATACATGTACATGTATGAAGAAGTAGCATTTAACTATTTGTAGTAGCCTAGACTTACTTTGTGCTACCAGTACCAGCTTTCAAGAATCAAGATGGTAAAAAGGGAGGGGGGCTGGTGCCTGGTTCTAATAGGGCGGAATGTACACATCTTTGAAATACATGTAATTACCTTGGGCATGTCTACCATTAAGGTGTTCACAACAGCAATGTGATCAGCAGTCTGCAGACTTCTATTTAGAAGACTACAATGCTACGTAACTGAAGTTAGCCATGCTTGCTGACACTGTCTGGTCTCCTTAATGTCATCAGCAAGTTTAAGTCCATGAAGGTGTCACTGTTCACTATTTAAACTTTCTGTACTGACCCGGGAAATGCAGATCTGAAAGCATAATTATAACCCGCCCATTTTCACCGCCAAGTCTAGTCGTGGCGCCAAGAGGAAAATGGAATTAACATAACTTGCTGGACTTTTGCTGCTAGGAAAAACAGGCTGTACCTACATGTACAATGGCCATGGCAATGCGCCAATACCAGAGGCGTCAACTTGAAGGCGTTGGCACATTTTTTGCACAATGATTATCATGATTATCCGACAAGTATTATGATTGTCACAATGGTGTATCCACAACAAAAGCAAAACATATTTTGTCTGGCGAATCATCTAGAACAGTTGGTCTGCCTAGCAAATACAGTTACAGTAAAATATGAAAATTATTACAGTGCAAATATAAGAAACTTTTGTTACTGTAATCATTTACACCAAAAAAAAAACTAAGTCTTGTTTTCCTATGTCAAACAAGTTCCTATTCAAGTTTCAACTAAAAATTCTGCCACAGGACTTTGATACTTGCTAGTTGCAGATTGTTATAAATTGCAGTTTGACACTGTTGCTAAAGGGTAACATATAAAACAGCAGGTCTTCAGTGTGTACTTTGAAAACTTAACTAAGGATTAGAAGCTACAATGTAAGTGTGTACCATAAAATGAAAGATTTCTTACTTATCATGTCCCTGAAGTAAAGAGGACCCACTATCGCAGAATATTCTATCAATCCAGCAGGTATGAAATAAGATTTCGGGGCTCTGGAGCAATGTCATACATATTAAAATCATGTCTACACATGCATCAATGCAGAAGATGTCATATGCAAGTCACAGATATTGTTAACAAAATATAACTAGGCAATCCCTTTTCCATCTCAGAAACAGTCCTTAAAAGCCTTTAGATTGTCCCTAGACAACCTATAGCTATAAGTAGCTCCAGAGCTTTACATTTAGTAGTGATGTATTTATATAACCCTGACCTTAAGGACTTGTTTGAAATCCAAAACAAGTCCTTCCTCCTAAAAGTTATTTGGGTGACTGATTAAACTTGATAAGACCCTTTTCCACCCTTACATGTCTTGATTATCAACAGTCATGTATGAATACCTTCTACACAGATGATTTGTGCACCAAATTTTGTAACCTACCAACCAAAAATTGGCAGGGTTGGCAAGAAGCTGCATTCTTAAACTTGTCCTTGGCACCCTGAAAAAGCCATTAATCATTACCTGCTGTTCCCCATGTGGGGACACAGACCTTGACCTGCTGCATACATCCTAGGATCATTACAGAAGCCTGTCTAGTGTTTCGCCATACAAGGAGGCTACCAAAGGGGGTTTCATTGCATGTGAACCTTCTGCTTAAACCCAATGCACTGAAAATCGAATTATGCATGAAAACTATCTGTAAGGAAATGAAACCATAGAAAACACTTCACAGATAAACATTGGACTGTAAAATTTGTACTCAATAAAAATGTAGATAATGATTGGCATTTTCCTTTAATTGGAGCAGCAATAAATGTTGCTTGTATACGGTAATAATATGGAAAATATCTGCATGAACGTAGAGTTAGAGCCAAGAACAGCACAACAATATCCAACCAACAAGCAGAAATGGATTTTTAGTCTTGGTATTTCTTTACATTTTCAATTTGTACTGAGGTCTGTAGCTGGCTTGAATTTCACATGTTGCACATCTGTGGTTCCATAATTCAAACAGAGCTGCAGTCCATGGAAGGATGCCAAGTCTCTCTGACAAGCTGGGCATTTAGAACACTATAGATGGCACTGCCCAGCCAGAACTTCACAGAGTGAGTGACTGACATAAGCAGCAAGACAGGGGAATGCTATATACATGTATGTACAGTGATCCTTCTGCCAAGAAGAAAAGAGCCAAAGTAGCTAAAGACACACAATATACAAAATGTAGCTACCGGAATGTGGGATCACAGAAATCATCAGTATGTGGATCATCACAGAAATCAGTCTGTCTATATAGAAAATTTTGCAAATGGAATTGCCAAGTCTCATTATGCAACTTCTGTTTGACATTCATGCAACCAGTTTGTAAATACAAGCGACCCGAATTACAGTAATCTCAATTCTTATATAATCTTTTATACAGTCTACAGTTTCCAATAGATATGGATTATGGAAACTATTTTGTTTACTAGTACTTACGATTCAGCTTGAGCTCCCGCCACCGGTGTTCAAAAGACGGTTTAAAACACTTCTTTATGGATAGTCATTTAACAGTCAATTTCTCAATAAAGCTAACTGGCAGTAGACCAATAAGGTGACAGAACATACATTGTACATTGTATGCATGGTATCTGTCCATCAGAGTTGATGACGTTTGGGGATGAACTAGACTAAGTGTGAAAAATATCTTGAATACTGCGAAGAAAATTTCACATGAAAGCCAGTGAGGCAGGAACTGTCATGTTTAGTAGACAAATGGGCTGACTTTCTGATTGAATTGTGAAGTTTGCCCCATGGGCACAACTTAACCTATCAGGGTGAGTTGGCTGCAGTTCAGGTGACCCCCACTAGACTCAGAAGCTGATAAAAACAACTTGCTTTTTGTTGTTTTCAATCGTTTTGTCGGTCGTACCCTAAACCCAGACATATTAGTAAACCGACTATTAATATTATTTCATATGAGTCGATATCAGTGATCACTTTGTGGTTTTTGCACATGTAATACCCAAAGAGTCACTGCATGAGGGTGAAGGCAAGGAAAGCAGTAAAAAGGACAAAGGATATATTTTTACGACAAGACGATTAAGAGGACATGTGAGTACAGCAGCGTCCTATCCAAAAGGCGTGCCCAAAATGTTGGAAGTTATAACGCTAGTAAGGTCATAGAACAAATTAAGACGATTGAGATGACATGTGAGGACAGTGTCCTATTCAAAAGGCATGCCCAAAATGTTGGAAGTTATAATACTTGTCTAGTAAGGTCATAGAACAAAGACTGTCCTAAAAAAAAATCACCAAGGACTGTAGGAGCATCCTAATATTACTAGATACTGTATCTTACTTTAAACAATGCTTAAGTTAGATGTGCAAAGGTTATGTGTGACACAGGCCGTTCAGTGTGTAATATAACCAGCTGCTGCTGTGCCTGCGATTGCGAAGCTGGCGTACATACATGTGTTACGCTGAAGGTTGGTTATATTGGCTACATAAACAGAATGCTGTTACGGTGCTCTCTATTCTTATACAGTGTTTGAAGTAAGATTTTCAATAGTTATGGAAACTAGACTGTTGTTGTATTTACTTACGATTTGTAGGTGGTTTGGGAATCCTGCCACTGCAGCGTGTTCAAACTCAGGATCAGTTTAACTGGTGAAACCCTTCTTTATAGAGAGTCATTTAACAATGAAATTACTTTAGTTAGCTTGTTACATTAGCCTATATACAATGTAACTGTCAATGTACCAATGAGGTCAAAGCACACTGTATCCATAAAATCTGAATAAATCAACTGCTGGTTAGGATGAGTCAGCTGCAGTTCATCATCATCAGCAGCAGCAGCATCATCATCATCAGCATCATCATCAGCAGCATCATGGTGTTCCCCCAGATGACCCCGCGAGGGGCAAAGTAGGGAGTGGGGGGGGGGGGGGGGGAGAGGTTCCAGGCTAAGGCGGGCAGGCCTCCAGCCTGGCACGGAATGACTTTCAGAGAGAAGGGGCCACTGCAGGTCATTGAGCATTTGTGTCACATTGCTAGTTCAGTTGGATTTGATTGTAAAACTGGGCTTCAGGTCACTGCTGATAAAACCACAATTTTTCGTTTTCAATCATTTTGTCGTTTGTTTACTCCAAACCCAAACATATTTATTTTGTGTACCTCTCTAGTGCACCCTGCTATAATTTTCAATGTGGCAATGTCATGCAGATTGACGTCTTTAGTTTAAGCATGTAAATCCCCATAGGCAAAATACTACTGTTCAGTGCTACCATTTAATACAGGCAGGTGAAGGAAAAAGGGATAAAAAAAGGACAACTAGTGATCAATCTTCCTTACCACAAAGGACGATTGTACAGGACATCTGACACCTGTTCAAAATGTGTGTGTGTACAAATGTTGAATACTAAGGTCAGAGAACAAAGGCTGTCGACCCACATTCACATGACACAGTGCTTCAGGGTTTCATTTAATTGGTGTGTTGCAAACTTGTTACCTGAACGTCTATAACCCATCAATCATATCAAAATTTACATGATTCTGGACACACAAATTCATACATAAAAGATCAAATGTACACCAAATAGAAAAAAATCTGAAAGGTGTTGACTGTCATATACAAAATATTCAAACACGCGTACAGTAATCGTCAATTTGACCTGAAGACACTGATCATGAAAAAGGTTTTCGCACGTATAAAAAAATGTAAATTACAGTAATTGATTTGTTGGGAGAGGAAACTGGTATTTCTAGTCTTCTGACAAGCAATCCCTCAGTAGACAACCTTTCAATTACATATCATTCAATAGCCTAGAAGGAAAATAAAGGTTTTAATCGATATCTCAGCCTAGGTAGTCATTTTGGAGCACTGTTTCAAATACATTATTATAACACTTACTCACTCACTCACTATCTTAGCTATCTACCACTCAAAAATCATGACACCATGGCAAGTCCAGAACACAAGATATCAAATTCGAAAGTTCTGCTGCAGTACCCTAGAAAGCTGGTTGGGGGCTCAACATCAAACTTGACCTTTGTTTCCACGACGATAATAACACTCACTCACTCACTATCCTAGCCATCTACCACTCAAAAATCATGACACCATGGCAAGTCCAGAACACAAGATATCAAATTCGAAAGTTCTGCTGCAGTACCCTAGCTAGAAAGCTGGTCTGGGGCTCAACATCAAACTTGACCTTCTTTTCCACGACTACTACCTACCTACCAAATATCACAAGGATCCATCAACAGCTTCTTGAGCTACATGTATGTTGGCAACAGACATGCAAATAGCACCAAAACATAACCCAACACTGTTCACTTCACATCCGGAAAGCCAGTTTCCGGATTCGAAGGCGTCCATCTTGGAAATCCAATTTTCCAACTTTTTTTCTACTGAACATACAGATTAGTTTTACATGTCATTTGAAAGAGCATGATTTCCCTTGCGTTATGGTACCTCTAATTTGGTCATAAGATGTAAAGCTATGAAGATATTCCTTTTTAAAGTTGCCCAACCCATACCTACATTGATTAGGCCTGGCGACTGTACTATTGCCCAGACTTTGCTAAACTGGGGCCACAGGGGGCTAAGAGTGGGCTATCCCAATGAAAATGGGTGATAATTAGTCCTTCCACACTGTTGAAAACCCTCGCATAATGAGTTATCACACCTAGCTAGTCAGTGTAATTAGCACTTATTTGACAATTTTCTCCTGAGGTGAACAATCTGATTTGAACAAGAAGCTCTATCAAGCCTCCTTGATTTGATTTTGCCAGATCACAGTGCTTCATTATTTCAAACTAATAAGCTATGTTGTCAATTAACTTGACTTTGTGACATAGGACATCTGCAAAGATGAAAAAAGTATAATGGACCTTGGTTGTATTCATATAAGCTGTGATAAATATGTAAAGATGTAACAGTGTAAAACAATTTTGACCTTTTTTAAAGAGACTGGTGGAAGAAACCTTGAAGAAACAAATCAAATTCAACTGTAACAATTCCAATTGTCTTCCCTTGGCCCTCGCCAAAAAAAGAAATGTTAAGAAATCATTGGGAATTTTCATAATTTGTATTTGGGAGATTAAAGAAGCCTCAATGCAAGGAGGTTACAGGCCTTAATATATTAAACCTCCTTTCTCTGAATGTTTAAGATATGCTTCGAGTCCTGAGTTGTGAATTTGTATGTTTGTTAGCAAGGCCTTAGACCATGTTTAACTTGATTGGTGTTTTAATTCTCTTATCGATCAAAAGCCTTGCTTGGGCCATGAATATAACATCTTTATTTGACCAAGGATATATAAAACCTCCTTGGTTTTCCCAAGGAGGTTTAATCTTGGTTTTCCTTAATGGCAGATTTGTCCACTTATAAAAACATTTTGTAACATTATGTAACAAAGCTTCAGGTAGACAATTTGCATAATACTTACTGATCACCCATACAAAAAGAGCGGATAATGATACCTACCAATCAACATGGTTAAGACAGAGCTTGAATGACAATGGTCCATTATTTACACAAGTTTGTTTTGTTGTTGTTGCTTGCTGGCAATGTGACAAGTGGCCATCTTTGCACAAAAAGATTTACAAAAACCAAGGACACGATAAAATGTCCTTGCAAAAACTTGGCCATGCGGCCTAATAGTTTAATATTTAACAAAGACTTTTTGTTGCGGGACAAATTGAGCAGGCGAGATGAAAATGATACATGAGGTAGTCTGCAACGATTCAGAATAGAATGGTTTTGCAGAATTGTAATCATGAATCCACGTTTTATCAACATAATACTCTTTTTGTGTAAATACCACTAAAATACAAACATCATGGCGTATGGTAGAAAGATGGCGGCAGCCGGCCACGCGCCGGGATCGCGAGGCATTTTCTGTCTTTTTCTTGTCACCAGGACCATGATACATTATTTCATGCCGGAATATAGCAACCTGTGACGTTAACTCATCAAATCATACTGTATTTCGGTAGATTTCAGCCATCTTCATGTGTACTTCGTGTATTTCGGACGTGTATTTCGTGTATTAAGCTGGTGTGTTACGCCTGATGGCGGTTATACCGGCTATATAGATACAGATACAGATACAGATAGTATTTCCCGCATTTCGGTAAATACACGGACCGCCGGGGGGACTATATTAGTTTGAGGACAGTGTAAATAAAGAGACCTCATTAATTAAATTCTGAAACTATTCAATGATCAAAGCGTTACATTTTTGAATGTATATAAAACGGGCAAATAGAGTAAGTAGGTGAGATAACCATAACATATTAGCACCTGGTGATAGATAATGTGGGCAAGACTGCAGTAGCACTTTAATAAAATTTGGGCGTGGGTCAGTTGTTTCCGAGTGTATGATGCCAAAACAAACTGACACTACCAAACTAGCCACTACCTTTTCACCCCATGAGCAGAAGTGAATGTGAGTATATAATGGGAAATGTGGGTGAATTTGGGTGAAGAGCCGTAAACTAGATTCGTATTGTTCCCATGTCAATATGGAGGGGTGAATGTAAAACTTGCGTCTTCGTGACAAATGAGTAAAATGGGGTGAATTTGAGTAAACCAAATTGCACTTTACAAATACAAAGGCGAATCCTTGCAACTACGTCATTATGTGCATTGTTTCAAGGGCTGAACGAATGGATCGATATTGACACTATCAAGAATTATATTATATATATAGACAATATGTATAGTAGATTGGTCGGGAGTGGTGGCTTTTATACTCTTCTAAGTTTATCAGTGTTTATTATCTTTTAAACGAGCCGTTTATCGCCAGTGTCTGTAAATTTAAGTACCATATTTTTTTTCAATGAACAGCGCACACCCTGTACCCGTATTGTAGCTTAAGTTACTCCTAAACCTTTTAGCGAAGTTGTTTTAGAAATCGTCAATACGCATTGGGAATCCCCACCACAAACATCCACCAATCTTTGAGAAACCATAATGTATTCACATTGTTATGCAGCCCAGACTTCCACCGCTATTGTTCCTGTATGCAAATGAACATCACTATCACAACATCATGAGTGGCTCAGTAACGCTCCATTCAAACAAGGACAATATTATATAATGTCCTTGATTCAAACAACACCTTAGGTTAAAGAATTTGATTTTAAAAGATTCCAAAGTAGAGAGAAGTCAACAGTGGAAGATTTACAAAGTTATAAAAAATCAAACACCTCTGTAATTGAACGGGTATTTTCTTATTTCTTGATATCAGAGTCTCCTGCTTTTTAAAAATTCTTAGTTTTGCCAAGGAGGTTGGTTTTGCCAATTTCAATAAGGCACATCACTCTCACTTGTGGAAAATATATTGGGTGTATGTCGTGCCAGGAAATATTAAAAAATGCATGTAAACTTATACTAAACTAAAAGCAGAGTAACAATTAAATGAACTAGACACAATAATATCGAGAAGAGTAGGGTTGCGGTGTGCTTCGGACCAAAAATCAGAAGCGGTAGCTTTTCACGCCGCATACTCAACCTACAGCCTCCCTGACTAATTAGTCGCCAGACTTGCCACTCTCATGATCAACATCCCCTGTTCTGTGATTTTAGCAGGACTTGAAATTCAGTACTGTACTTTTCCTGTCATACTTCAAAGTAAATAAATCTATCCCGTGTTACTATAATCATAATGTAAGTAACATAAAACTACCTGCACCCTGCTAATTTTAACTGCACCATCTAATCATTTTCCTGTTCTGTTCATCAAATGTAATAATTTTAAAGTGATATAATTCAAACCTTTTTAAATCCTGAAATCTGTTCTAAGGGCAGTAAGGCAGTACAAAGTGAACATATTGTTTTATAAAGAATATGGCCACTACCTGAATTGGATCACAGACCTACTTTGAATCATACTTGCTAATTAGACTGTATTTCACACCAACTGGCAAAGTGTGAGTTCAGTTCTGGAGAGCCAGGCATTGGCAATAGAGAGCCTGGCCATTCCCACATGGCCATTCAACCTTGGTCGATTTACATTTTTCACACCTTTTCCACCAAATTACCAGTTCAGTGGTCGGGCTTGAGTTCAATGGTCTAGCTCATTAGAGGTGTCATAGCCCCCTATGGGCGAAAGCAATTGCCACTCAATTACTGGTATTAACCCATATGGCCAGTATGAAGCTGCATTGTGCTAAGCTAGGACTACATCGTAAACATGCATTTTCAACTGATCATATCTAAAGCGGTGAATATCACTGACTAATAATTTTTACATGATTATGTTCATGATGAAGAGAGCTTTCAGCTGATACCCAACTTGTAGGCAAAAATCAATCATTTCTGAAGATTCCTGATAGCTTCTGTTTTTCCACATGTGAACTGACTAGTGTTACCCTCATATTCTTAATTGGTTACGGTAAGAATATGTACCCTGGTGTTCTCACCAAATAAATGAATAACTACTCTTTGTGGTTAACTATTACTTAACTTTTAAAAAAACACAAATATGGTGGATTGCATCACATAATTGCAATCAAATCATCCGGATCCCAGCTACCACTTGAAACAATTCATATGGCATACATGTACCAAAGCTGTAATCCTGATGAGGGTTTACCCAAAGGTTTACCCAAAGTCAAGAGCCAAGTGGCCATACTTCTGCACCCTCAAAAGGCGGATTACGTTTTCAACTGTGAATGCGCACGGCAGTTTTAAAATTAGTGGCCTGTGGCTCCTCTAAAAAGGCTGCGATGTGATATATGCGAAAGCTATAGGTTCCTTGTCATTTGTACAATTGTAGGATGCAAACATTTTTATCTGGTAGGACAAAATTCAGCAAGGTTACACTGAAATGGGTAAATCTGGGAGTTGTATGCAATATATTGGACAGGGTTAATGTTTTTGGACATAATAAGAAATTAATACATTGATGCTGTAATTGTTAGAATTAACATAATGCAAATACACATAAACACCAACAACAGCATCCTGAAATTCTGCTTTACGAATGGCAGTACATGTACTTCAAAACACAACACTTCAGATCTTTCGGCCTGCAAAATTACCATACAGCTTTCAAACCCAGTAGCTGAAGTATTTTTTTCATCTGAAAAGTGTAGGTCAATCTTTTACATCCGTCTATTCTGTACCTCCCCATACAGATCAATATTATGAAATCCATGCTCTTGCTAGTGAGGCATTTCGTTCAAAAGGAACAAAGGGATACATCTTTGGTAACCATAACATGTCCACACAAAGCTCAAAATGGTCATAACTGTGTCAGGGCTCGAAATTCTGGGTGCGTTTTTCTGCACCCAAAATTAGAGCTTCATTCCTAAGTTTTGACTGTGTTATTTGGGTAGGGTTACATAGATATACGCGTATTGTATACTAACTTAAATGTACGTACATGTAGCATATTCTTGTCAGAAAAAATACTAAAACACTTCTTGAATTTTGAAGCTAGTGTGTAGAATTCTAAATTCAAGCTCTGAAAAGAGGCAGTAAGGTTTGTGTAATGAAGACTTTGCTTCCATTCAACTTTATTCTATGATTGTTGTGCACACAAAATTTTTTCTATGCACCTAATAATTTTAAAGGCTGCATAGCTATTCCAAAATACCTAACTCCGTAACTAATAGAGAATGGGGTGCCAAACAGCTACTTCAGTGTGCTAAAGCCTAAAGGTTAAAAACAACAAAGACTTACTTGACAAGTGCAAATTACATGATGATACTAAAGGTATCAAATTCTGGTGCCAACATAGGTATTACGATAAGAAACATGTTGCTTGTCACTTTAGTTTGTATGCGAGTATATCATCTTGACAAGTTTATTACATGTACATAGTATCATATTACCCTTCCGTGCCCATACAAACTACAATAGTCATGTATTTATGACTTTTTGGCACAGCGCTTTTGTATTGGGATCATGGTTGTGGTTTTTCGGATTTCCTGTTCTGTCTGGATTAAGGTAATCCTTTTTATGGGACCAGTTGGCCATAAATCTTTTCTCACAACCTCAAGATAAAGAAGGAGAACTTCAGAGTTCATTCATTTCAAAACAGAGTTTGATCTGGCAAATTGCAATCGACTTAGCTATACGTGCCAATGAGGAAGTACAATGTCGTTAATGAAATTACAGTGAAGTTAGATTTCACGGTAAAACATATATTTACGAACAAAAGCAGACAAAGTACACTGTATAACAACAGCAAAAAAATCCTCAACTAAGAAAACTTGGATTAGTTAAAATTACAGACAAACCTACCCAAGAAGACCACTCTGGGGACCAATAAGATCTGGTCTATGTGGACAGGTGGTTTCTACCGTAACTCTAAGGGACCAGTAAAAATAGTCGTCAGATTGGTCAGGTGGTCCTACTGTAGAGGTGGTTACTTCTACATGTTTGACAATTTACCATACATTAAAATCAAAATTTAAACTTAAAGGGATACAGAACAAAAGACATAATCTACTTACACTCCAAGTGAATGGCGGGTTGATTGGTTGTAAAGGAAGACTTTTAGTGTTGTCTTGAACAAACGCGTGCTCAAAGCCTAATCAAGCCAGGAGCAGTCCCTTCAGGCAAATGTGGTTCATTGTTCACATCAGAGACCATTCCTAACATGCCGGCCCAAGACAGACAATACCTTCCCTGGGCCAACTCCCAGGGCTAGCAGAGTCCTCTCTCTTTGTTTACATTTTGTACATTCTTGAGGTTTGAAAACTACCACCACATGCAACCCTTAGCCTAAAGGACCACTGGTGAGTTGGCTTCTTGCAAGGGTAAAATTTTTGATGGTAGCTTATGGTTACAGAGTTGTTGTCTTTGAATTTAGTGTTCACAGTCGCTGCATCTGAACAATAAAGATCAAACGATAAGCACAACAAGCCACAACAAATTCAACAACAACCTTAATTTTGCACGCAAAGACTTTACAGAGAAACAGTAGATTAAGATGATCAAGCTATAGCTATCTGAACAGATATATTCTATATTTTTACTTTCCTACAAACTTCCAGTATATAACTTAAAGTTAAACTGAAAAGTGAATTTGTATGGCTATCAATTTTAAAGACTGGAATCATAATTAACTCACGCAGCTGTCATTCTCAATTCAACATGCATGAGTAGTGAACATTTAACAGACACTTGTAACCACTAGGAATATCACTTTATTTCCAATCAGAATTTCAACATTCATTCTTTTTTAGATCATACAACGTACAAACTTGACTGAAAAAAATCAGCTTTTCCAATTATGAATCTTGACTTAGAGGAAACAACAAAAATTTGTCCTCGCTGAGAGTTCAGAAAAATGAAAAAAAAGAAAAAGAAATAGGGCACTACTACTCTGTTGTTAAGATTACATTTACAGAAAAAAAAGAATCTAACATATATCATAATCAGGAAGGCCACATCAAAGTTGACATAGAAATTTTCATATACCGATAACCTTTTGATTGACATTCCACAATCAACGTAACACTTGTTAAAGTCCACTTCAGCAACATAATATTCAGTAGGCTATCTAAGACCATGTGCAAAGAGGGAGAGCTTTCACATCAGAACCTGCTCCTACAAAGAAATTAACTCACATTAAGAATTCAAGAGTTATTTTTTTAAAAACAGCTGAAAAACATTTTTTCAAGAAAAAAAAATTGGTTGAAGGTTCTAAAAGTTGAAGATGTTTTTGTACAATAACAAATCAGTACAGGCGAGTTTTTGAATTGTCATTTTTTATTGATTTATGTACTGAGAAACGCCTAATTAAGGTTGTAAAGCCTTAGAATGACTGATGGGACTAAATCCTCAAATTAGGTCACATATCAGGTTATTCCAGAGTCAAAATTGAAAGGTAAGCAAGACATATGTTCTCAACTTTGGCATTTTACTTGTCAACATAATCTATAAGCCATAACTCATCAAACACGCTGAACTTACTCCTGGAAATATCATTTTATTAATACTTTATCTGAGAACAAACTACTGGCAAATGTATAAAGACAGGTGCTAGTTAAAAAGAAGCCTGGCCTTGCCTATGGGCACTGACTACATGTATTATAAGTGGCTTTGTTCGAGGATTAGAAAAGGTCTGGTAGCAACATAATTCACACAGCTGT
Source organism: Branchiostoma lanceolatum (assembly GCF_035083965.1). Taxonomy (NCBI): domain Eukaryota; kingdom Metazoa; phylum Chordata; class Leptocardii; order Amphioxiformes; family Branchiostomatidae; genus Branchiostoma; species Branchiostoma lanceolatum. The sequence continues at coordinate 5,974,605 of NC_089739.1, forward strand.
CAACTTCTACTACTAGTTCTACACATGTAGCTTCCGTAACAAATCCGTAAAAATAAAACTCTACTATCAGGATCTTTTGGGGTGTCACTTCCAAAAAGCTTTTCTAGGTCTAGATTCAAATCATACTGACATCACTGACAATGGAACCGGTTTTAGAAGCAAACTTAATTTAGCAAACTGAATATTCAAGGATTTAAGGTTTACCACTTACAAGGATTTAAGGTTTACAATATAATTACTAATGATTGTTTAGTTAACGGCAGTGAAATACATCAGAATCAGTTGTGCAAATAACCCAACATATGTGATAAACTTTGTCATCATTTTGGATGCTAGACATTAATGGCTATTTTTCATAGTGATCGCATGATCACATTGCAGTCTACACCGACACTTTATATTCATCATAAAAGTTACAACAAACGTGGGAGTACAACATACATTTGAATACAACAAGGTCGCCATATACAGGCATTCATAATCATACACATGTTTCATATCAGTGACGTCATTGTTTAAAGGTGGGTATAAAGTCCATTCCTTTGAAGCAATGACTAATTGGATGTAGCTGGTCCCAAAACCTGGGTACAAAGTGTGCTTCTAAAACTCATATAATAAAAGGATTCACTCAGTACTGACAAATCCAAGCAAAATTATTTTACTCTCACTTCTTGTGTTACTGTACATTGAAACCTTGAGATACATCGCCGACCTGATCCGGCAATTTCCAGCCAAGACCAGTCATGGATGTAAACAACTTACATAACACCTACGTCTCTAAAGCCATTCAAAGAAAGGTCATTATACACGGGAGGGGTTAGCAACGCAAATGCGGGGCAATTTTCTGAGAAAGAACGCCTTTCTTCGAACCCCATTGAAGAATCCAACAGTGTGCGTGGTCTGTGTGAGATCTGAAAACTCAATTCTGAACATTCGGAAACCAATATGAATTCTAACCAAGGACAAATCTCTAATGCCTACCTTAGCTGCATCAGTCGTGACGTGTTTGAAGAGCACTTTACTCCCTCACTAGATAAAGTAGCTACTTCCTAATGCTGTTAGTATTACAGGCCACGAAATACTCGTTTCCTCATACCGGCGCAAATTTTACATGCATCACCGATTTTCTTGGCCTGTCAGCCCATGGACAAGTACAACACAAACAATGGCTTGAAATGTTATCCTAAGATGATGTAATGAAGAATGTAGGGCATTTTTAGGCAACTGCTGTCCATACCAGTACCATCGGCACCCTAGAGCCCACAGGGCCGATTTTATAATAGACCTGAGTACATACTTGTATGTTATTAGGTGCAGGTAGAAATTTTTTTTTTAAAACAGTAGCACACCTCAAATTTTGCACTAATAATAACCTCCATATTCAGGACTGGTGGTTTTTTGAACCTGGAATAATTATGAATCTTGATTAACTGATTCATCAGAGGAAATGTCAAACTCAAAGCGGATACTAAGCTCTCTAGTATGACACTCTGCATGCATATTGGCCATATTGACATTTCTGGAGCACTGCACTCTAAAACTCAGAGAACTACGAAGCGTCTAACAACATTATCCATTTTTTTTAAACATACATATGTTAATGTACCTTTGTACATGGACATATTGCTAGGTCATACGCCTTGGATATACAGTATATAGATATTACATGTCAATATCATTCATATATACATGTATAGATGCTATAATTCATAGGAATATTCTTTCATGACTAACATGTTTCAATATACTAGTACTTATATCAACTATATGAACTGTCAGATCGGTATAAACAGATTTAACATCTGCGTTTCGAAATCCAATACGCAATTTTTTTTTAAAGACGACAAGGCTGACAAGACCAATTAGAATAACAATGTTTTTTTGGCCCTTTCCAGAAGTACATGCAAGTCAGTGAGTAACAACAGACCAAGATTTGGACTCTCGAACCCTAAATCCAGTCCAGAAACAGGGTCAATGCAAACCATTGTCTCAGACATGTGTGGATCAAAATTTGTTCAATAATGAATTTTTAAATCAAATTCATATTGTCTACTCGTAACATAACAGTGCTTAAGAAGGTAGCCAACTAACAACAAATGGATCTTATTTCTAAAGGTGTCATTATTGATGGCATTGTTGTTGTTAGGCCGTTGTTTTTCCACAATGACCAATCACATCCCTGATGCCATATCACATGACCTGTAACAAAACAGGTTTCCCAACACTTGTAAATACTTGTCAATCTCTCCTGAGCATGACTAGGTCAGAAAGTCAGATAGATGTATTCTGATATAACACACACCCTGTGACTTTAATTTAAAGTTTTAGGTCAACTGTCTTTAAGAAATTGATGTGATTAAAATTGCTGTGTTTTGTGACCTAGAAAGACAAGGTCTAGTAAGAAAACGTGCATAAAATTGATTTCCAAACTTTCTCAAGGTACATGATTGTTTGTTTGAACCTTTGTTTATTCATGCTAAGCTCAAATCGGCACGCAGGCCGCTGTACGTGTAGGCAACTTGTCTCAGTGCCAAGATTTTCATAATTGTTATGAAATACCAAATATTCACCAGGAAACTTGGTTTAAAAAATCAAACATATTATAAATCTATTCGTATATGTATCAGACAGTAAAATACTGTGCAACTTTCAATCAAAGGCACATTATGTAAAAAATATGTCCATGAGGTACATTGAAATGGTCTTCGTGATAAAATGGCTACATTCTTCATAAGAAATTAACTATATATAACATATATCAAATTGTACACATAAATCACATTATGCTTTCCAAATAAAACAATATTTTCCCAGCAAATTGACCAGGGAGGGGCATGACTGCCAGTTTTAAACCGTAAGGCTTAAGGGCATTTAATCACTAAATGACCAAATAAGGATTCATCAAACCAAACCTCTTTGAAGCACTCTCTTATTCTCACAACGTGACACAATTTACATGGCTGAATACTCATAAAGCAACTGTTTATACACGAGCATGTGCACTATTTTGTTAGCAATTCTTCCTGGAAAAATTATGATGCAAGTAATTCAATCATGAATGGGGGTGGTTCCATATCAGAGTTCAGAGGGATATAGGGAGGACCTAAATAATATTATAATAAAATGAAAGTGTGAGGGCGCTATACAGGCAATTCAATAAAAGTCAATGTGCTCTCCATCCAGTTTAGCTCGCTGAAGATCCAATCTTTCACTGTTCGTGTCAGACTCACAGAGAAAACAGGCGCTACCGTATATATGTACATGTGCTTACATTCCCCTAGCTTTTTTCAACAAGCACAATAAGCAGTAGTCGACCACGACTTAAACCGTTCAATCCTAAGCTAAGGACTGCAACCCTTTCCACTATCAATATCATGCATGTTGGGTCACAGAGCAATATAGCCCGGATTCAAACTCCCAAACTACAATCCAGAGGCAATCCAGAGGCAGGGTTACTAACCACTGGACTACAAGGTGTCATATAATATATATTATGAAATAAAAATAACCATGTAACTAAGATAATTCATTTAACTCCGCGAAATACATGTAAAAAGACTGTCCTATATCTAAGTTATAAGAAATTAAACTGAAAAATATGGTACAAAATTTCTCTTACCCTTTGACCTTCAGGCTTAGCTACCAGGCATTTTATAGGAAAAGCACATACAGGACCTACCCCTGAAAAGTAATTAGAAAGGTCTTTCAAAAATACTGCAACTGACCCAACCACCATCTGTTTTGACTAAGGCATCCAAAGCCATCAAACAATTCAAAGGTCCAAAACCAGCACTGGTCATTTTTCAACTACAGCTTATAATCCCTATAAATTAGTATAATACATCTTTTTCTTAAAATATCTCCCTACCATCTTCTACTTAATGTATCTTCATTACTCATACGAGTTTGACCTCTGCGTCAACCGAAAATTAATAAAGGTTCCCTCCCAGCCCTCCCCGAGCAATTTTCAGGGAACACGCCTACTTTATTCATCATATTTGTCCCTGTCATGTAAATCTGGTGTGAAATTGCTTCATCAGAAAGATTTGCATTTAAATTCATCTGAGTTATGGAATTGATTGGGGGAAAAAGTAATCATAGCAATGAATAGAGGACTAGAAAAATGGTATTTTATGACATAGACGATAGCGAGTTCGGTGTAATAGATAACCTTTTGCTCAACTCAGTATGTACCCCTACATGAATGCAGGTGCACAGCTCAAATTTTGGGCGCAAAAAATTGTATACATGTATGTACCCAGTTTTTCCAGCCCTGATGTACTAGTAAACAGTCAGAAATTCAACCCTCTTTCCAATCAAAGATAAACTTTCATTTTTATTTCATTTGCCATAACTTTCAATCATGGATAGCCTACTCTAAACTGAAAACCTCAAAGCTCTGGCAAATATGGAAACTAATGGCAGGGTCTGTCTTTGAGTCCTGGTTCAATCCTGAGTCAGGACATCTTGGTTGGGACTGCACCCGTTTTCCAGAGGGGACGTAAAATGCCTGGGTGTCCCATGTTGGAAAAGGTACCTGGAAACAGCAGGGAAACTTGTGCCACTGGGCTTTAAATCTTGACAGATACCCAAAACATTGAACAAAGGGTCACAGTTTAATGCCCTACTTCTCCACTTTCTGCCACACACTTTTCCAATGGTCTTACAATGTCTGGCCCTGGCTGCACCACAAGTCTGGGCAATCTCTAAGCAGATGTAGACAATCCTAACATTTTGCAATCTCCCAAAAGCCCTGCAGCACTGTGAACCGGGAGACTGTAAAATGTCACAATTTTGCCTATCCACATCTGCTTGGAGATTGATTTCTGGGATTTTTCTCATGACATGCAACTCAGGCGAGCGAAAAAAGCCCAAATTCCAACTATCGACCTGCTTGGCAATTAAAGTTTACTTAAACCATTGGTCCATATAAGTTATACTCTTAGCAACTTCTAGGATAATTTTCTACTACTGATGTACTGTATACATATTTTCGTAACAGATAGGCGTGAGATGCATCATCTGAGAGTACATATGATATTCCATTGCAACACTTCAAGTCAGCCGGTACCATATTGAGTTACCTCAACGAGAGTATAATACTAACAGTTAACAAATTGAACTTTCACAGAAAATACTGAAATAGGATAAGATGAAAGATGGCAATAGAAAAATGATTCAGCGCAATTTCAAAACGTAAATTTCACATAGCTACCAAACACCAAAAGATTGGGCCTCCTGTAAATGCATTATCTTTCACAGTGGGTCTATTTCGTGGCAAGACTAAAAGAGGGAAACCAAAAAGGAGGTTTTTGCAGTATTCTAAATTTGTGGTTGAAAACATTCTGTAGTACATTAGTAGAAATATATTGGAAATGCATATTCCCTATTCAGTGAATGCACATCTGAGTGGTCACTGCGAAAATAAAACTGTCAAAACCACTCAAAAAGTTTCAAGATTTACAGTGTACAGTGTTTGCTTTTTTGCTGCTTTTAAAAATTCAACTGCCCTCCCCATCTTCTTCAGTCTTTTCTACCGTAGCATTGAATAAAGCACCGGTTTCGAAAACAATTGGGTCTCAATTACCACGACAGCGATTATCAAAGAGTTACTAATCCAGCTTAAGGTTCTTAAGCGAATTAAGGCAAGATTAAACCAACAGATTAAGAAGAAGATAATTTTATGGTAAACATCAACCCTATGGGGCCCTTTACGTTTCCTTACTTGTAAATGTATTTCACAAAGATTCTGTCACAAAACTGTCACGTATGGGTGCTAAAACGGTAGCAGGTTGTCATTGTGGTTGAAGGAGGGGAAATTTACTGCGGTTTGTGTTTCTTAAACCGCTAAACGCTCCGTATGTTTTCCGCTGGCACACCCCACCACTGGCCCAAGGTCACCAGTCTCCAAACAACCACCTCCACCACAGCTACTGTTTACCCAACACCCCATGTTCAAACAGTCTTCTATTCCCTTCACCTACAGATTAACCATGGCAAAAATAACAACATCTACCCTCTAGACAACTCTGTTTACGTATAGTTTCAAACAACAACCAACAACAACAACAACATCGAGCTTCCAGAAGGAAAGAATTTTCTTTTCCAGAGCTGAATATATTAAATTAGATTATGTTACAACCACTGTACATGTAGTGCATTGGGAAAAGGTTTGTTATTTTTCCCACAGTAGGTTTTTGGCACAAAAAATCCCCGTAAGACTTTAAAGTCTTATTTAACATGTAAGTAGGGCAGCCAGTGGAAAGCAGTATGGTAGGTTGTTGACAGACAAGTTACCGATGTGCGAGGCTCGAGCACTAAAATGAAGAAACAAAATCTGGGCTAGTCTGCAACCATGTACGAAATTCTACCGATCTTTTTAGCTCAATCTTTAGAAAAGTATATCCTCGCCATTTTCTGAGCCGGTCGGAAGAAGTTAAAGGAGGTGTTCTGACCGAAATTGTGAAGTGTTGGTCTCGTTTCCTAGTGGCCGTGACCATGTCGTCGTCTGAAAAATTTCTCCGACAGGGTCCAGAAGTAGGTCACTCACAAAAACGGCGCTCATTTGCAGAATAAACGCAATTTTTACCTCAGATTATCAAAACTGGACGTAAAGACGGAGATGTATTGAGACGAGAGTCTTACCTTGTGTGAGGAAGTGTGGAAAGGGGCGTTCCTTCGGTGGTAAACAGGTGAGAAACAAACTCTCAGGTCGCTCCTTCTTCTTCGGCCATTTTCTCCACCGCGCCCAAACGCAACCAAACGTATTCGAACTCCCCAACAACTCTTTGTGAAGATAAAATCAGCTTTAGAAAATTAAATTTCAAAAAGATGGTTATATACTTTTGTTATCAATTATTCTTATATAAACATTGGCTTGCGGTATATCGTATATGTGTATCTTGTGAGCTGTCTTCGGAGTCTTGCTGCGGTCAACCACTGGAGGTCTCGTTTTTCGCTTCCCTGGGGAGGTTGCGCAATGGCATCGTCTATTATCTAGTTTAGGGGTGTTGGATTTATCTTCAGCTTGAATTTTAGCTTTATCTTTAAATATTTCAGAAGTATAGAACAAGAAATTAATGTATTTTAAATTAATAATACATCATACAATTGTTCTATCAATAGATAACCAGTTTATGCCCCCATAACAAGATTATGGATACCTAGTTTCAAGGTCAAATACCCTGTTCTCCCTTTATTGCAGCCAGTTTTGTTCTCGACCTATGGACGTCATGCCAAAGTCGTGTCCTCACATTTCTGAGGGCCAGGCTGCCCTAGATAAATTATCGACTGCCACGCCACACGTTGTACACTACCGGCCATACACGTACAAATCATCTCCGAGCTTCACGCACTTACGCTGTCCTTGAAAAACCCCTCTGGATCTAAATTAGAATTATAGTGCCAAAATCTCTGCACATTAAGTTATTAGTTGCAAGTCAAAGTTGCGACTCAAAAAGTCCACCCGGAAAAACTTTGGTGATCTTTCGGATTAAACTTTGGAAAATTAACTTTGTATACTGAACCCTATAAAGAAATATGACTGGCATATCCTACACGATAAACCATAGCTTCAATGGAATGCTTTCGTTTGGTAGAAAGTACATGTATAAACACTAAATGTTTTCTTCTTTTTTTGTAGGTCAGTAGTTGAATAAAAACGCTTAGAAAATAATCTAGCCCCGCAATCAGTATAGATGGCATCCTCTAAAAGTTACGAAAGTGCAAAAACAATCAACTTAATTTGCCCTTTCACTCTTTCACTTTTAACATTTTCATCCTCTCTTCCATTCTTCCATGGTTCCACCCCCCTCTCTCTCTCTCTCTCTCTCTCTCTCTCTCTCTCTCTCTCTCTCTCTCTCTCTCTCTCTCGATCCGACATTAATGCGCTCTCGCACGCCAAATCGGGATTTTGTGACCTTGCTTAAAAGTGGCACTTGTCACCCGCATATAAGAACTGCACAGCGGATATACGGCCACTTCAATCTCTCATCATGTCCTTTTACCCTATCATAATATACTTATATATCGCATATGGATGCATAGGGAGCTTTTCATGTGACATATATGACATACTTATGTCACTATTATGATGAATCTCCATCAAATGTATGTTCACTGTCTGTCAATATGTGCAATATCAGTTTGTCACTTAGCAATTAGCAGTCCGAGCATGAATTTTGTAGTCCCATAGCCTTTTTGAGACCGCAGGGGCAGTGGTTTGAACATTACCCACTGTGTCTAGGGCACGGTATTGGAAGGCGGAGCCCATCCCTCTCCGTCCACCGCCTGTTACCTCCCCAAACGAAGTCAGGTACCCATTTTTACACCTGGATGGAGTGAGGAACGTCGTGTCAAGTGCCTGTCGAATGCGACCCAGTGCCTCTGGGTTCGGGGACAAGCACCCGATCATCGTTGCGCAAATTGTGTTCCACGACGGTACGGCAGTTTTCGGTTTCGTAACGCTAATAAATTATAATGCAGTTTTTGCGGCGGTTATTTTCTTCTTTTCGTTTTTTTTTTCTTCTGACGGGCACACAAGAATCTCTACAAAACGACGACATCTAGCGATTTACATGCAAAGCTACATATAGCCAAACTGCAACACAATAAAGCACAACGGCTTGCAAAACTGCAACGGATTGCTAGACGTCGTTTTGATCCAGATGATCCTCTCTTGATGATACAATTGTAATAACATTGTTTCAATGTACAATAACAGTGACAATAGCATTGTGCATTTCGGAAAAGGGTACGGTGAAAAATATACGCACTCGTGTGTCACATGCCAGACGCTGTCAAAGACCAACTGATCACGTTTGAAGATCAATTAAGACAAACAGAAAAGTCACCGTCTTCTACACAATATGTCAGCCTTTATTCATTTTTGACCGCTAGTACATTAACCTGATTTCACAGCATAAGCATATACATTGGTATCCTTTTTTTTTACTCTGGGAGTAAAGTGGGAAAATTATAATAGGTCTGCTATGATGTTCTGATGGGTCACCGTCCAAAATGTAGTTCTATCCCAATATGTAGCAAACAGTGAGTAAAGTCGACCTTGCATATGGCCATGGCATCACCCTAGCGAAAGAATTTTGAGCAATATGGCGTTGTGTTCCTACAGACTACAGTAATCATCAAGTAGGCAAAAGGCCTTATTTGTGCTTAAGCAACACGCGCTGAACTATATAACGTTATATATCATATAACGTTACATAGAAAACAAAGTGAGCAGTTTTTCTAGGATTCCAGCCCCGCTGGTCAGTTATACAAGTCATACAAATAAGTCTTTACAAAATGTTGGACATTAGAAAGTGGACCTTTCAGCGTGTAGTGGGTTTTCCGAACCCCCCTGGCTACGGGCATGTCATTAAGGTTACAGATTTACGTATATCGTCATGTCAAACATGCTCATGAATTACAGTGATCAAAATTCGTTTTGGGGAATAATACACGTGTGTGCCGAACCTAAACACTTGGGTACGCACAGAAATTGGGTGCACAATATAAACAAGAGTAGAATGTCGGCAAATAAAAATTACAGACCTTTCTGACTCTCTTAAATAAATTTTACAGTTAGCATACCCCAAGATTGTATAGATGTAACACAATGAAGGTTTTTAAATGTTGACACTTGACAATTCGACAATTTTGACAATTTCTTGACACTTGCATGTCCAGAAAATGCTGTACACTTGTGTAGCATATTTTGTACATTTAAACCTACACAATTAGGTGCACTGGTGCACTCATGATCACATTCAAAAATTAGATTCACAACACAGCTCCAATTTTGAGTGCACAAGAGTGCATATGCATCCAGCTGTATTCCAAGCCCTGTTTAGTATTTTGCGTGGTAAACCTCACCAAATTGTACTTCGAAATTTCCTAGTATGACTCATATCTAGTAGTTAACTAGTTAACTGACGAAGATTGGTACTACTTTTAATGATAGTATGCATGAAAAGTGACGGATATATTTGACATGCACGTACGTGTTATGGTAACTTATGTCCGGTGAGATACCCCCACACTACCGCAAATGTGGCGACAACCATAACCACCTGCAGCACCGTTGCATTGCTCGTGCCTTGTACTCTCCAAGCAGAGGTTGAATGGGCAGATCGTCACCGTTTTATCATATGCCGTCATTTTTTGTCGCTAGCCCATTAAAAAATGACGGCATATGATAAAACGGTGACGATCTGCCTATTCAACCTCTGCTTGGAGAGTACGTGCCTTGGCCTTGCTGACACGAAGGCTTGGTAGGACTCTTAAGCCTGCTGGCGCTTTTTATCTTCTTGTCAAGCAGGCACAGAAAATCTTCAGTTTTCTGGACAGCACTGGCCAACCTGAGAACAATAAAAATCAGTAGATGGCAACAACCTGTTTTTCGAAGGGCCTAGGGAGTATAGTATATGGGTACGTGATTAAAGCATTGTGATAGTACTTTCAACTGGTATAGGAAAGATTATGCTATAGTCTGAAAGTGTCATTGATGATTTTTTATGTTTTGTGAAACTTCCAGTTTTGTACATACTCAAAAAGTTAAAATGTAACTTAAGGCTTCAAATATAAGGCAACAATGAAATCTGAAAGATTAACGTTTTTAGAAGTGACAAATTTCAAAGTTCACACTTCGCTTATCAGAAACGACAGAAACAGTCTATTTCATTTCCCGACATATATGACGACGGCCATCGATATTTAGACGACGATGTCACCTTGCAATGGTCGTAGGGTGACTCACTTGTTGACCAAAAAGTCAGGAAGACCAAATAAGGACAGGTATTAAAACATGCACAAACACCTCTTGACAAATATGGTTTGATGAACGTTACAAATTCATGTGATACATTAACGTTACATACAATCAAAACAACAAACAAGTAAATGCTGGAGAAAACATGACCTCCAATACTGCAATTATCATACAAAATGTATCAGCAAAGGGTGTATTTATCATATCAAACGCTAGATGCCGCCTCAGTGGTTATAGGAAACACCTGTCATTTCCCGAATGAGCTGTCCCCAAACCACGCGCTAATGTTACTCCTGTCAGCTCAGCGCGCAAAGCTTCCGGCATTTTTCTTCAGCTCGCCCGGTTCTGAATGACAGAATATTTCCTGAACAAACAAAAGCCCAGTCACCGAGTGGCTCGTGTCCCCAGTTTCCGTCTGGCTGGGTGTCTGGAAGTGTGTCCCCGCCGTTTTAACAGGTGAGCTAACGTAAAATCGTCCGTATTTCTAAACATTCGTCGAACATAAGGGGGAGGGGGGTGACCCAGATATGTTTCTCTGTTGTCTGTTACGTTATGTTTTCTGTGTTACAACTTAACACTTTTGATATTTTTCTAGCAATGCTCAAAGCTGTGCAGAATGATGAAAAAAATTCTACTAGGGCGTCAAATGAGAGGGTGGGGTCATAGTGTGATAAATATCAAGTACATGTACACCGGCATATTTTTTGTTACAACCTAATGATAATTATACAATTTGTGTAGGGCAAGTCAGATACAACCTTAATTCAACGTTGAACCGGACGCAAATCAGTACATAACAGTTTGTTTATTTGTTTGTTGCAATGGATTACTAAGGCCATTGAAATATAAAAAAAATAACTGTCTTGCAATCTTTTTACATGATTTAGAAAACCAAAATATCCCCCCCCCCAAGCTTGTACTACTAAGATTTATCAACTAACTAGTAAACGTTATATAAGTACAATTGTCTGTGCAGCAGAGAATGATTTATACAGTTGTGTAGTTTTGTGCCTGATCGGTTAGTTCTGCTTTGTGCTCACGGGGTGGCAACCCAGAAGACCCATAGTGGCACAGTGTGATCTTGTGGTTAGACCGTTTGGCCCAGAACCAAGAGGTCCTGGGTTCTAACCCTGATGTTTTACTTTTGGGAAAGGCACAAAACACAACTTTCCTTGCTTCAATCAGGCAGATGAAAGTGAGTAACTTTGGCTACAGAATCTTCATTTAAAGTTGAAGGCAAAAAACAAGAAGAGGTCATAACATCTGGTTCTAAACCCTGGTCCCTTGTGTATAAATATGGGGGTTCAAAGTTCACATTGGAACTCCTTGAGTTCCACTAGATAGCAATCATTGAGTGACCGTACAGTGACCAAAACTGGTTGTTTGTGTGACCCTCAAATGCTTCAGATTTCATGATTGAAATATGTTGGAAGAAAAAGTAAAGTTAAAGCATGATTTAATAAATTAAAAGAAAACAGAACACAAACAAGCATTAAAATGTGTTCTTTATCTATGACATTTGTTGCGAGATCTGTCAAATCTTTGGTTGCTCAGCAGTTGTAACCTCTAGAGGAATTTAGAGGGTGTAAAGAAATCAAGTTTGTACCATGTTAAGTCAGTCTGACAAGCAGCATTGATGAGATTATGTAACGATCCACATGTTACTAGTAATGTTATTTCCTGGTGTTGCGACTACTTTACAGTGTTACCGTCAGTGTAGCGTTGTTAACTTTGGCTTCATCACAATGGAGCTTTTGTGCGCTGTTAGTTCAAACTATTTTTGAAATGGGGACAGCATTTCCGTTTCATTGTCAACATATGTAAGTGAGTATATGCATATGGCTTTTTCTGTTAGACATAGCAAGCTTTCTATTTCACTGTTAATCGCATACGTAGCCAGCCCGCTCTAATTCAACGTTAAGCGTTGTCTGTTAATCATTTGTGAGGCATAAATTGGTCGCTATAATTGTACTTTGCTTAAATGCATGATATTTGTTGTCCTGAATTCATCGTTATGCATTATTTACGAATAAGTCGTGTCAGGAAGTCAGATGAAAGATTGCCCTAAAGTCATAACAGAGCGTCTGATTGTGTCGCACACTACAAACAAAATGTAGTTTTACCAGACACCCCATGAATATAGTGGATCAGTACAAAGACATCCTTTCCAGAACCTTTGGCAACAACTGTTCAATTTACCATTAACTTTTGCCAGCCCACCCAAATTTACTGTGTTGCTGGCCTTGCTAAAGAATACCATCAAGAATTTTAAGGATCCCCCCATGCAGAACCTTTTAATTCAGCTGCAATCTCAGTGTACTAGAACGAGAAGTTGATAGATGGTATTTGCAGAATTTCAGGATTCTAAATACTCAGCCTTCAATTTTAGTTTTTTCAAATTGTACAATTTACAGTGAAGTGGAAATCCCTATCCTGTGATGTCATACAATTATATGATTAACCAATTTCCTATTAATAATATGATGCTAATGGTGAGTCACCAGTGTACGAGTGTAAATATTATAAATGTTTGCACAAGGGGGGGATCTTGCATTGTGTAGAAATGAATATGTTATATATTCAGAACTATGTATTGTGTATTGACTTGTCAAAGTTTCTTTTTCAGCATATTGCTGTTGCAAAAGTTAGGGATCTAGATCTTGTTTTATCATTGTTCTAAACATTTGTTCTAACACATTGATAAAAGAAGGCTACCTTTTTCAGTTTTCTAAGCCTTCAGGATACATGAATGTATTGTGACCCATATAAGACTTTGGTCACATGACGCCATCACTTTTACTGGTTTGATTGGCTGCAACTGCATTGTATATTCCTGCTGATAGAAGTAGTTTTCATGTATGCTGTATATGTATGACTATATACATTAACAATTTGCATAACATAGTGATAATTATGTGTAGATGGCTTGTAGTTCAGCTATATGTTGTATATCTGTCAACTCTTGTACTCAACAAATTTAAAGTAGTGTAGTATTGGGCCATACCAGTTTGATTTCTTGGTCCTCGGATTTGCTCACATCCTTTTTTTTTCTCCGATTTGAAAAAAAAATCATATTTTTACCATCTCACCATGGGCACGTTTTAAACTAAAAAATGCTCATATATTGGTAACAACCGTTGAACAAGTAATTATTTTCCTACTTGTTGAAGTTTTATTGAATATCTTTAAAACTGTTATAATTTTATAATGCAAATGTCTTCCTGCATTATTAAATGTTAAGTTCCTGCTTTAAAATGTAACCGAATGCTTGTTTTTATTTTCTTTTTTTTTCAATGGGCCACCTGCTCATACTGTTATTAATTTTTCTTTGAAATCCAGAAACATCTAGAAATCATATTTGTGTGGCCTTATGTGTAATATTAGTGTTAATACCTTCAAGATAGTAAGGTCAAATTTGTCTTCATAATTATAAAAGCTATGTAGTAAATATAGTTGTTTCTGGACTGTGACTAAAATTTTCTTTACTGTCTTTACTTTATTTTTTTGTTTTCTTTATTTTTTTGTTCTTCATGTTCAGGCTTTCCCACCAGTTCATGCATGTATGTGAGACCCGCGAAGGAAAACCATGGAAACCCAGGGTAAACAAACAAACAAATAAACAAATAACAACTGTGTCTCGCTGCTTCTAATCAGTGATGTGAATATTAAAATTTTATTTTAAAAGTAATAAAACTTTTCCTTTTTTGAATGCTGTCATGTTTTCACTAATGTCTAATATGACTGTCGCTGTTATTAATATAAAAATGTACACAGCATATTGTCCATGCACTCACAAAATATATGCTTGAAATGCAACTTGCTTTTTTCTGTAAATTGCTTTTTTTCCCAAGGTGTGATTCAAATTTCCAAGCAGATGTTGTGTTGAAAATTGTAACTTTTCTTGACAATACTCAACTGGGGGGTAAAGTACAATTATTGTCAGATAAAAACAGCTGATTGAAAAATTTAAAATTTTCATCCCAACATCTGCTTGAAGATTTTGTATTTCATCCTTGTGTGTTATTACTGTACACAATGTATCACACATGTACTTGTTGGTATGACAGTTACATACAATTGACTTCAAACTGCCCCTGCCATTTCATATTACATGTATATCTGTTGACATATATATTGAATGAATGAATGGTTTATTAGAATTTAAAAGAACATATTACAAAGTTCTGTTCTTTTTCAGAAACTGTCATATTTCATATAATTCTAGAACTCTGATACACGTACATAGTAATTTGATATTGTAGTGTCAGTGACATCAAATTTCACAGTAAACCATTGTGATATCACTGTGAGTATTTCCCATTCGTGTGTTTGTGGCATTGGAATGGCATTTAACTGTACATGTGTGAAAGCATTGCAGTTAGCCATGGGCTTTACATATTGATAACAATCTTTTTTTCAATAACACATTGCCATGCCTAATCAAAACTACTGTCTTGTCATTTCAGAGCATACTACTGCTAGTAAGTAAGAGTGTAAAGAAAAATATAGATATTCATGATTTGCAATTAATTGTTTAATAAAGATTATATGACAATTTGTCCAACTATCCAAAGGCTGAATATTGTCAATGTTTTTTCCCACGATCCTTTGCAAACTTGAATACGCAATCAGCCTACACTAGGCCGAAAGCTATCCCAGAATGCCATTGGATAGGAAAAGTCGAGGACGCAGTTTGAGACAGTTGGTTTTATTACAGGTGGTACGCCTGCGGCGGGAAATGCGTCGTTGTCCGCCGCTTCAGGCAACGCCAAGGTCCGCTCTTCCCCGATCCCCGAGGTGCTGATCCCGCCGGCCGTCAGACTGTCGCGACGGTCGTCCTCCCCCGTACTGCGGTCGTCCTCCCCCGTACTGCGGTCCTCAACGCCGGCAAACAGATCTGGTAGGGAGGGAGGGAAGGAAGGAATTGCTGAATGAATGAATAAAGGAAGGAAGGAAGGAAGGAAAGAATGGCTGACTGAATGAATGACATTTTGAATGAATGTATGAATGAATGAATGGATGATTGAATGAGTCACTGAACAAATTAGTGAATGTATATACTGGTATGCATGCATTGATAGAAGAATGAATGGTAGAATGAATGAATGAATGAATGAATGAATGAATGAATGAATGAATGAGAAAAGCAGTAGCTGCTTTTAAATACACAAATCATAATACTCCAAACTTCCTTAGCTCCTGTAGTTTTTTTCTGACCGCAACGGTCCTAGTCCTCTTTCTTTCAGGTCTGCCCTTAGTAGACTTAGTTTGTAATGTGTAGTTTATCTAAATAATGCTCCTTGACACTGACACTTTGTTTCTACTAGTTATGATGATACTAGAGTTACAAGTCAATAGCTATGTATAGAGTATAGAAGATGTACATGTATGTTTAACACCCCTTTGTTCCTGCTAGGTTTACGAGGTTTGTTACCATGGAGACGTGAGAACCGTCCCCGGAGTGGCAGCGATCCCAACAGCCGGGATCTGATGCTCCGTACCGAGTCGCCCCACCGAGAGACCACCAACACGATAACGATCTCCAAGCCGCGCGCCCGATCCCGTAGTCGCAGCCCGGCCCCGAAGATTGTGCAACAGCAACGAGGCAGGCAGGGTATCGACATGTGGGTATACACACTTTCAGTTCTTCTTATAATGAGAGTCCCCTCGAGCCTTGAGGATATTGTCCCAATGGAATTGGCTTCCTGGTTACAGTAATTCTTAATGTCTGCTTCAGTACTGTTATCATCAATGATCATCAATGTATTGTTCAATTTGATCCCCTCTCTAAAGGCAACGTGGCGAGGGTCACAGTGTGGCCGCTCCGCCGCGGTCGCGCAGTCCGGCCGTTCTACCCGACCACGGGAGTACGTATGTGGCGGAGCTGTTGCCGCGACCCCGCGCCGTCAGCGCTACCTCCAGCCTCAGCGATGAGCCTATAGTGCTACCAGAAGCAGAGGTCGGTTATTCATTTGTTTGTTTGTTTGTTTGTTTGTTGTGTAGCAGATCCTTTTCTTGGCCATAGTTCATACTGTACATGTACAACCTTATTAGGTTAATAGAATTGTAGGTTTTCTACTGCTACCTATACTGCTAATATACCTTCAGTAATGTAATATTTTATCATTGAAATCAGTGTTGAATAAGATTTATAACAATAAAATGCTATTTCACCTGAACTCTGATACTAAATATGATGTAGTTTTAATCATTTTACACGTAGGGTCATCATAGAAATTGGTTATGATTTATATGAATAAGACTAAAACTGTATCTCATAAACCTAAGTCAGAAACATACATGTGTAATGGTTATATGTATCCATTATCATGTTAAGGACATTGCATTGAGAATTATGTTGAAAACTAAAGGAATTTTCCAAATTTGAACTGTCCATCTTGAAAAGTTTTACACTTCTTTTGAAAGTCTTAGTTTTAGAGTAGTTCCCTCATATAATTTGTATACAAAATTGAAAATTTTTACTGCAACATTATTAGTGTTGTTAACTTATTTTTGTCCAATTTGAAATGTTTTACCTTCAGGGTGGAGAAAAACTTGCCACTGCAGAGTATTCCACGGCGACCATGTCTTCCCAGGGTTCCCAGGGAGCGGATTCCCTCCCGGGAGACGACATCGATGGGGCGACCAGCACCGACCCACAGCGGGTCAAGGCAGCCATCGAAAATCTACAACACAAGATCGAGAGGACGACAGAACAGATTAAACAGGAACAGAAAGCTAGAGATGGTATAGCACATTCATAGTGATTTACCCTTCTTATAGTTCTAGCTAAATAGTATAATCATCTATGAATTTCATAAGGGCTAGGAAAAAAAAAGTTTTGTGTTTCCGAACCTAACGTCTTTTCGGGTCTGTGATCCATTTACAAAGGGCCTAGAATTTTTCATCTGAATAAAAGCAGAAGTTTTCTTACAGACTTTCTTACAGAACACTTCCATCGAAAAAAATCCACTATGGATTTTTTTCAATGGAAATGTTCTGTTAGAAAGCCTGTAAGAAAACTTCTGCTTTTATTCAGATAAATTGTTGGAAATACAACATTGATTTTCCTACTCCAAATACATGTCATTTTATGTGAAAAGTAATTGAAAGATATGCTGCTATTTTTGTCTAACTGTGTAAAACTTGAAGGTTGCAAAGCCGTAAGGGTTAGGGGTGAAATCTGCCATCTCTTAATGCCTTAGGCAAATAGTAGTAGTGGACAACCTCAAGCCAACCGTACACACTCACGCCACATCCTCAGAAAGGACCCTGTAGCTGCATAGTTCCTGTTTAGAACTTTATTCAAGCCAATGCCTCTCATTGCCTTCTTTTATTTATCACTCATTACCTTTGTTTGTTCAGAGCATGTTTCTGAATACCTGAAGCTGGCGGCAAACGCGGACCGTCAGCAGGCTGCTCGCATCAAGAGCGTGTTCGAGAAAAAGAACCAGAAGTCGGCCACGAACATACAACAGCTGCAGCGAAAGCTGGAGAACTACCAGCGACGACTGAAAGAGGCGCAGGAAAACGGTGTGGTCGCGCACAGACAACCTAAGGAAATGCTAAGAGACATGGGACAGGGGCTTAGGTGAGGAAATGTAGAAATAGATAAGAAAGGCAACATCTGCAAGCAACTGCAGCATATTTCACTCCATCTCCCTCCCCATGAACTGTTCCAAAATCACCCGTGTGCAAATACTAACTTTGTTTTAGCCGTGCACTTTTGATTTTAACAATGCTTCAAAATTTATGTGGAGTAAATTTAGAGAAATTAAATGTTTACATCCACATTCTCTTTTACCCTAACAGAGATGTTGGTGCTAATATACGAGATGGAATTACTGGCTTCTCAGGGTGAGTTTGTTGTCGAATATTTACTGACTCATAAAACTATCACTTGTCAACTTGTTTTTTAAAGATTTCAGTTACTCACTAACATGTTGGGGGCCTATAGTGTCTTAAAGTTTCAATTAGCTTTTGTTAGAATTTAAAGGTCATTAGGTACGTGTCAAAATTCTAAGTGGTGTTAAATGAATGTGTTTGAATGTTTCTTACACTATGTAGCATATACATGTATATATACATGTATGTAGTATATTTCATGTACAAGGTTGTTCTTGAATAGTTTGAGCATGAGTTGTTCTTGAATAGTTTGATTCTGAAAAAGGTTATTGGAGCATGGGAAACCTTGGTAGAAGTAGTAGTAGTAGCAAACCTTGGTAGTTGAAGTTGTGGAGTGATAGAAGTCAAATGTTACCATGTATTGTTTGTGTATAGTTGTATAGGAAGACAATATCTTTGGCTAGAAAAAGTTTTGCTTATTTTTTGACAGCCCTCCTTCTACTCCAAAATTCTTTTCCCTTTTTCAGATTTAATTTTCTATGTTTGTCTACCACGCAACTTGAACATTTAGAAATGCTTAGTACTAGTCTAAGAATGTTTCTGCATTGTACACACTCAGTTTGTTATGAATTGTTAATCATTTTAAAGACAGTCTTGCCAAACAGCTACATTGTATTGTGCTTATAGTATTGGTAGCGTTTATAACAATAAGGAATGCTGTCAGCTATAACAAATAGAAGGGCTTAAGTATTCAATTGTTTTCCCAATCTATGGATTATCATTAAGCACTTACCTCTAGCTAGGGGAGACTTAACCCATTTGTTTTGTACTTTTTGTACTTTGTTATCGTTGAAATATTGTTACCAAGTGACAAGGCACTATAGCAACACCTTTCAGAGAATAGTTAGAATATTTTTATTTTATTTTAAAGAATCAGACATTGGAAGTGTAGTGGAAACAACTGAATATATCAAAGCACAGTTTTGACAATGATGGAAATTTTAAACATTTAACAAATCAAACACCACATTTGAATAGCCTGAACCCATTTCCCTAACACTTGGATCAAAATATAAGCTACTAATTCAATGGACAGACAGCTCTTTCTGTCTATTGTTTATACGGTCTTCTTAAAATTGGATTTTCAAGAGCATTTTGAAGATTTTTTTCTTGAAAGATTTCAATTTAGTTTATGCTGTTAAAAATGGAAAAGAATTTAGATTAATGCTAGTTCATGTAGGTTAAGTTGAAAGACATGAATTTTCAAGGATGGATACAACTTTGCATCCTTGATCGCATAGTTAGATTGTGTGATATTAATTTTTAGTAGCATCATAAAAGCGTATAATTAAGCTGGGTAATCATTGATTATTTTTGCGTGCAGTATACATCTTGTACATCGCACACAGTGATTTTTTTCACTGTGACTTTTTCATAAGGATCTATCTTCATCCACTGACTCCTTGATATTGCATGTCCTGCTTTCTTCACTCTGCCCCCCTCCCCCTCTCTGCTTCTTGTATCAGTCCCTGACAACTTGTCCCTTAAACATACTATCCATGGTAGATAATGATACATTTAATACTTCATTAAGTCCCTTTTAAGGTTGGAAGTAACGTTTTGCCTTGCAGGAAGACCGCACGGAAGGGAAGTGGAGATGAGGCAAAAGAGACGGTTAGCCGACAGGTTTCCCTTCCGGTTAAGGCTGGATTATTGAAAAGGTTTCTGCCGTCTTCTATATCATATCCTTGGGGTTGGAAATCAAAGTTTCTGTCTTTAATAATAATCTGGGGCTTTAATTTTCTTTGGTCGAACTGGCTCTCTTGGTTTGCAGGTGGAAGTTATTTTGCTGTGTAAGATATTTGGTTTTGGTGCAGTTTCTCCTGGTTTTATTTTTCTGCTGTTTTTCATGGTCTTGGTTTACTACAGACAGTTGGTGCATCTTTTTTTAAAGGTGAAAGTTCGTCATCCTGTAATAAGTGGTGTCTTGGCATGCAACAGTTATTTGGCACTTTAAGAGAATGTCACTTTCAGCTTTGTTTTCCATGAAAAGTATTTTGTTTCCTCAGATTTTGAGTATTACTAAGAGTTCTTATAACACTGTATAGACATGATCTTTGCCCATTTTGTTGGTGTTTCATATTCATCTGCTCTTTAATTGGTTTAGTGGTGTCTTGGTTGCATTAATCTCAATTTGCACTCACAGAAAACGCTGGTCTGTCCCTTTTTCTTGAGATTCTGAGGCTAATAAGATGTTGTATCACTCAGTAAATTAAGACCCTCTCTCATTTTGTGTTCATTCACCTGTTTCCTTGACAATAGGTTTTGTTCTGAATTTCGCCATAATCAATTTCTTGCAAAGATTTTCATTTTGTAGGAAAGAATGTCTTAGAATGTATCAAGGCTAATAAGATAATATGATTATGAATTGTAACATCTTTTTCATTTGGGCGAAAGTTTTACTGCATGGATTATTTTGTACATAGTTCATACATGAAATATGGACACTTTCACTGGCGTCATTGTTTGCACACTGCCTTTTCTAATCATCAGTTGCCAAATATTAACATGATATTATTGCTGTAATGATATGGCTGGAGAATATGACTGCATGTTTTATTCTTTCAACCCTGAAATGAAATATAGTTACCACACTTGGCATGATCACGTTTTGTATAGTGCATGTCATTGGATTGGGGTTTGTGGACACTATTCCTTATACACATCTCTAGTTTAATGATTGGAATTCTCTCCTCTCAAACTCTAAAATGCGTTCCTACATGTACATGTATGTGCAAACAATGAGGTCATAATTATGCTAAGTGCCTGTCATTATTTAGATGGGCTAGATTTAGCTGAGTGTGTCAACAACAATTTATCAATTCTTCTTTAACTTCCTGGCCTAAGATTTGACAAAGCTGAATGAAATTATGTAATCTTATGGTATTAAGTGCTTCATGATTGGCTGCTAAGGTGATGTGGGAGTGGCTTGTAGAATGATTGACACCTCAGTTCTTTCAATATTTAAATTATATAGTCAAATGCCTTTGTCTCATTTGAGAGCTCACCTGTTATGTAGATACTATATGCATGAAGAAGAAGAAGAGGATATGCATGATAAGAGTTTGGGTATATTTTTGTACCCATTTAATGTCTTCTTGTGTATTCTTGTCCATCACATCTTATTCATTGTATTATGGTATTAACTTGATATTTATGGTAAATTTTGTTTTTTTGCTTGAAAAACATTTTGATCTACAGTACATTAGATCTTTTTACAGCACAGTTTGCAATTTGTGGATAGGGACGGCTGCAGACTGTACTTATATGTAATATAAACTTAGTTTGTATCCTCAAGAAATATATCAGAAGACTTGGTATGATTCTTCAACTAAAACACTCTTGATAATGCCAGAGAAAGTTGACAACAAACTTTCCCGTAGTTATGTAAAAAAAATTGATATTCACATTAACATTGTTTGTAATTTGCAGTTGAGAAGAAAGCTGCCAGGAGGCTATATGGACTATCTGGTCAATCTTGTCTAAGTCCAAGGTTCATCCAGTTGTTGAATCCCCTTGACAAACTAATTAAGCAATGAGAAATTTCAGCAAACCAACCGACAAATTGCTGAGGCAAATATTATTTTCCATGTCTGCGATAGCAAAACCTGTATTGGTTTTGCTCCGGTCCGTGGGTGCCGCCATGTTTTTTTTTTCAACTAGCTTCAGGAAAATTATAGCTGGAGGCTGAAGAAGGAAAACTGTCCACAAAACCTTAACATTCCAAGACTTTTACAAGTTTCTTTAGATCTCTACAATTAACCCTTAATAATTTAAGATAAGTGACTGCTATACAATGTTAAGATGTGTAATACTAATAGTCGTCCTTATCAATATAATAAAAGATGGTTTAATTTGCCGGTACTTTGCAGGAAGCCAGTGTTGAAGCGGGCAGATTCAAACGTTGAGGAGTCTTACAAACCAGTTACACCTTCTTCTGAGAGAAAAAAGTCACTAGCAAGGTCCTTCACATCTACTCAGCCCAGCGACCAACCAGAAAAAATTCTTACACTTTTCACTAAACTAAGACTGACTTTTTGCCTACATTTAGCAGTAGAAAAGCAAAGGGGTAAAGTTTTTGAATGGGGATTTGCTTGCAACATCAAGCTTGCTAGGGGCATTGGTTCTGCGGTGCGTTTTAGTCTCATTTGTCTAGTTTGCCTTACATTTGTTAAATATGGGCATCTTGCTGGTGTTTTCACTCATATTTTGGATGGGACCTATTGTTGGATTTGACTGCTTGTAAATTAATGTACTAAATAGAAGTCTAGGTTGAAAGGCATAAAAAGCAACCCCGTGAATATATTGTAACATCTTAATATACATTAAGCAACCAACACAAAGACTCTTACATGCATGCATACCAAAGAGATATTTTCAATATCTGAGTTATAACATTGGTATGCTTCAGTCCCAATTTGTAAAATCAAGATATTCCTTAGTATTATAATGCCTCTTCAATACATAAATTTTGAGTACACGCTTGCCCATTCCTAAAGAAGACTTAGTTAATTTCATAATCTTTTTATTAGTGCATGGTTCAAATCTTGGATGCCTGTATATGTTTAGTTCCTTGCGTTGAATTCCAACGATTTTGGAATTTTGCTTGGTGGTCTTTTTTATTCCACGTTGAGGACCCCCATTCCCTGCAACCCATATTTCTCCATGCTTGCCTGCTTGGGTTAGAAAGGAAACAAAAGTATTTTCTTCATCTGAATTAAAATGGGTCTTTTTCCCTACAGGGCAGTGGTGAATAAGCCTAAAGAGTTTGCTCACCTTATCAAGAACAAGTTTGGCAGTGCAGACAATATCAGTAGTCTGAGTAAGTAAACTTAAGTTTACATTTTGGATGAGAAGCATATCACATAAAAATATTTGAAACAGTGTGTTGCAGTAACTGAGACAAGGTCATTTAGTATTAATCTCATTAGCTACATGACATTGTATAGAAAGTCATTAGATGTAAATGTAATCTTAAATCAGAACTTTCACCTTAATAGATACCTTAAGCTTTTACTGTATTTGTATCAGTGGTTATACATTATTTGTTCTTGAATTTATAGTACATGTATGTGCATACATGCATATGTATAATAAGCGTAATATTTGTGCTGCTTTTAAGGCACTTAATTTTCTGTCTCTTGCCCCAGAAGACAGTCTAGATGAGAGAGAAGACCTCAGCAGACAGTTTCTCACACCCTCCAATATCTCAACAATCTCAAGTGCAAGGTAACACATCCAGCACTGTCCAATAATAGCTCTAGCTTGTAGATCTGACCAATATGGCTGTAGCCCCTGGATCTGACCAATGGCTGTAGCCCCTGGATCTGAACGATGGCTGTAGCCCCTGGATCTGACCAATGGCTGTAGCCCCTGGATCTGACCAATGGCTGTAGCCCCTCGATCTGACCAATGGTTGTAGCCCCTGGATCCGACCAATGGCATCAGCTCCTGAATCTGACCAATGGTATCAACACTTTGATCTTGCAAATGGCAGTAGCTCATGAATCTAGCCAATGGCATCAGCTCTTACATGTATACTATAGATCTGGCCAATGGCATCAGCTCTTGGATGAACAGACCATGACACTCATTGTGACTTAGAATATTCTTTAAACCAAACTTAACATTGCCATCACCTGCCGTTTATTCTAGCCACCCAACCAGTCAACCTGCAAGTCACCATGGTTACGGGAGCGAAGACGAGTGCTCCAGCATGACCTCGGGGTCGGGAGGTCACATGGTGATGCACAGCCCCGAGATCCAACCTGGGACGTCCTCCCAGTCCATTCCAGCGCAGGTGCTGCAGCCCATCCTAGAGGAGCTGCAGGAGATGAGAAACAACCAGGCACTCTTCCAGAATTCCATGGCCGAGCTGAAGGTATGTAATATCTACGCACTTAGGTACAAGCAACAGTAACTCATCAACTGGGGCGTATTGCCTTGGAAACGGTCAGATGTTTCATGTAGCATCAAGTGTACAGTCATGTCTTTCACTGACGAAGTCTAGCAAGTTCTGGATGTCTAACCTTAAGGTCTCGGTTCTGAGTTTTTTTTAAATTTCGGGGCCGACCTGACTCGTTCCCAGAAAGGCAATAGCGCTTTTCCAAACATCCCTTTTCGGCCGATTCAATGTTTCTGATGGATAGGGGTGACTTATCTTCGAACGACAGACAAATTTGATATTTTCTGTGGAAACGTCATTTTTAGTGAAAACCGTCACTAAAAGGAATTTTCATCCCCAAAACTGCTATTTTTAGGGCATTCTTCCAAGGCCGCTGGAAGGAAAATAAAAGTTTTCCTAGGATAATGACTGATATGGAAATAAAGGTCATCATTCTGTCTGTGCAATTAGGAAAAATGAAAAAAATCGTGAGGATACGTTTTCCGCAATCCCCGATGGTGCGAAACCACGCAAAACGCACATAGAACACACGATTCGGGTAGTCAGGCGACAAAGCCGCGTTACCGTCATCGCGCACTAATACCAGGAAGTACCCGCGGACGACCAAAACTCGGAAACCGTAAAACGCTACAAAGATCGGGTTTTTCAGGAAATATAAAAGATAACGCACTGCTTTAGCGATAGCCGAAAAATCGGGAGCCAAAACTAACGAGAAAACCTAGGATTTGCGTCTTATCTTCACCCACTACTTAGGTCCTTGGTCAAAACAATTCCGAACCGGAACCTTTATTGACGTATATGATATCTAGTCAGGCATCACATGTGGCTGCATCTTAGCCGCCCTTGAGCTTTTGTTACTGAAGAATATTTTTGGCAATGCCATAGAGGTGGGGCCTTAAGTGTGTACATTTACAGATGAACATGACTGATGGTTTTTAAATTTTTTTTCAGAATCAGATGCAACAGGAGTATACCTTCTTAACAACTGCTCTGCAAGAGGAGAGATACAGATATGAGGTATACCTAGAGAGAAATCTACAGTTGTGCAAAGTACATGTAAATGTATCATTTTGAAACTTGGAAACTTTATGTAGATAATAACATTATACAGTCATGTAAGGTCCTACAGGAAAAATATTTCAAGTTCAAAATTTGGTGGTTTTTGATTTAGCAATAATTTTATTCTACCATCTATGCTGTGAACAAATTGTTTACTTTTGTAAAGTACAAGTAGTACCTAATGTTGAATACTTGTCTTATGTGTGTTCAACAACTGAAATGACAGTTAATTCAGTATGATTAATCATGGTCCTCCCTGTCCTTTAATGTCCAACATTAGAATTTCCCCTTTCCTTATACCTGCTCTTCAAAATCTGTTAATATACAGTCATGTAGTTAGTCGTCTAATATTACAGTTATCTGTAATATTATGTGCCTCCAAAGTCGAAATTCAAGGTTTCGATCCCTGTCCAATGTCAAGTTTTCCCCACTAACCCTTCTGCTAGTTGCTCTACCGAAAAGTGTCTCCTTCGGATAAAACATTTGTGTGTCACTAAAATGCTTCCATTTCCTATATTTTGGCGACACCTTTGGTGTGGAGCCTCTACTTGTCCTTTGGTCTCGCCTGTCACTTCTGCCAAGTGGCACCTGTCCTGTTTGGCTTGGACTCTACCATTTTTAAAAAAGGAAGTATTTTTCCAGTTACAGATCCAAAAGCTTCAAAGTGGAGACTTCCAGCAATATCGCATGCGAAGACTGGGTGTAGGTTTCGAGGTTTTTGTTTGTGGCCGCGTAGTCGCTAGAAGTTTTGTGTGATTAACAAAGATTGTCGTACTCAGTAACTGAATGGTATAGAATAGCGTCAAAGCTGTACCATGTGTTTTCGATGTGCTGTGCTGCTATTCTATATGTTGTACTAGTCTTGTAAATATCATGAAATGTAAGACAGGACAGGACAGTTTGTTGAGTATGTGTGACATTTTGACAAAACTGTTCAAACCCCCCCTTACTTTCGGACAGCCTCCAAATGGTTTGGAGTGGGGTGGGGTGAGTGACCTGTGAAGTGCCTTCCCAAGGGCACAACTTTGGGGCTGCTAGGGATTCGAACCCAGGATCTTGAGATTCTAAGTCAACAATCCTAACCACTATCTGGACCTGCGGCACGTTGTCAACCTTGCTGTGACTGGGCGATTTGACAAGAGCGCTCAACGAATTTCGTTAACAAAAACCAAATCTTTTTGAGCTTCGTGTGTTGTCTTTGTAGTCTTACTTGTATGTTTTTTATGATAGTCCCATATAAAGTCAAGGGTAACACAAATCCACTTTAAGACGTAGTGACGCCATCGTGCCGCGGATAGGGGCTTTGGATTTGGATTTATTGGACCTGACTGAGCTGCATCAGAACGAGATGAGTAACCTGAACAGTGCAATATACGTGGGACACAGGCAGCTATTGCTGATGTCGTGACCCACACACATAATGTACCCGATTTTTGCACTTGGGTGGAGTGGGGAAAATCGTGTTAAGTGCCTTTTTTCCCAAAGGCACAAGATCAGTGGCAGCAGGGGATTCGAACCCGGAACCTCTTAGTTCTGAGTCGGAAATCCTGCCGTTACGCCACACGACCCCACCACTTCCTCATTGCCAACCGTCTCCTACACACGTTCCCCCCACAGAGACTAGAGGAACAGTTAAACGACCTGACAGAGCTGCATCAGAACGAGATGAGTAACCTGAAGCAGGAGCTGGCCTCGATGGAGGAGAAGGTTGCGTACCAGTCCGACGAGCGAGCACGGGACATTCAGGAGGCGCTCGAGTCCTGCCAGACCAGAGTGAGTCTCGTTTTCTGTCCTGTTTTCGTTTGATAAGATCTTGATAGGAGTATTGGACGCCAGCTAAAACGGGTTACAGGGCTGAAAAACACTGAAAATGTGGCATGTTCACAGCGTTTAATAAGTTATATTATCTCAATGGACTTGAACAGCAAATTTAAGTACATAATGACATGTGACAACCCATGCATGGTATACATTGGGAAATATATCAAAGAATGTCTAGACGTAAGAAACTCCTCCAATGATTGTAAAATCCCATTGTCATCCCATACTACTACACCATATTGTATAAGATAGACTACTTCACCATATTGTATAAGATAGACTACCACATAATATTGTATTAGATAGATTGGTTAGTCTAATAGAATGTTATCTATGTACCAGTGAATGCCATACTTTGTACCTTGTACAATTGTTGTGCAATTAAGTTATTATAACAGAGTAAAAATGCTTAAGATTTTGTACCAGTAGTTGAAAGATGTCATCATCTCATGATTTGTCCATATTTTATTGAAACTTCTTCGATCGTAAGCGAGAAATAGCGAGCGTACACATACTTCATTCAGATGATAAAAGTAATTAAATGACATTGTACAAATGTATTAAGCGCATCATTTCTGTCACCCAACATTTAAAAAAACTCTGAAAAGACACTACCAATTTGAGATTTCTTTGAGAAAGTTTAATGTAATTAAAGTTATAAAAGTTCACAGCTCTATACTTTATGACAGAAATGAATTTTAGGGTATCATTACAATCTAAGGGCAAACCTGTCCTCTTGATGTCATGACATTGTTAACTTCAATTCGTACAGTCCAAGAGTAAGTTTCTTAGAAAATGAATCAGTCGTAACTGTCATCGGAAAATGATTGTGATCACCTACTACTAGTATTGTATAATATTGTAGATATTTGTCTTTGAAAAATTTGCTCTCTTGCAATAGATTTGTCTCCAACAATTGTTATCTGTAAGATTAAGCTGTATTTTTCATTTGAGTGTCACCTCCAATTTTCATGTAAAAGCAAAGGAAAGTGATCTCGAACCAGTTTAGCTCAAATGAACTCAATGAACAGATGAGCTAATCTTCCACTGGTCGTAACAGGAAGACAGACGCTATATACAGTATTTACAGGTTCATTGTACCAGGGAAATTCCCCTAGCTCTTTTCGACAAGCACAATGAACAGTCGACCACGGCTTAACGTCCCGTCCTAAGGACTGTGACCTTTTCCGGTAGCGTGCATTGCGGGTGAGCGACACAGCCGGGATTGAACCCGGGGGCTTCTAGTTCCAGAGGCAAGATCGCTAACCACTGGACCACGCACGCTACCTTTTTTCCATTCTGTAAAATAAAGTTCCAAACCTTGCTGTCCACAGATATCTAAGTTCCAAACCTTGCTGTCCGCAGATATCTAAGATGGAGCTAGCCCAGCAGCAGCAGCAGCTGGTGTCCATGGAGGGCCTGGACAGTGCCAACGCTCGCGCCCTCATCTCCAAACTCATCAACGTCTTACTGGCCGTCATCGCGGTCATCCTTGTCCTGGTCTCCACACTAGCGGGGATGGTCACTCCCATGCTCAAAACACGGTAACACTGTTACTGCTGTTACTGCTGTTGTGTACATTCAAGGTTTTGTATTCAGTGTGTCTAGATCAGGGCTTTCTCCAGCTTAATTCATCCTTAATTGTTTGAATACAGTAGAGTGACAGAATGTGAAGTGGAAGATGATGTAACAGGTGACTGGCAGGATGTGAAGGGCGACTGGTTAAAATGGTTATCCTGTAGGAAGTCATTTACAGACATTCCAGGTCATGGGGTCAATGGAAGAGCATACTAATTCACAGGGAGGTATTTTTTGTGTGTCTGTTTGTCAGTGTTTTTGCAGGTATATATTTTCAATATGTTAGTCATGTACACCGTAGAGTGATCATTGGCCATGTGTAAATTAAATCAATTTAACAAGACATACAAGAAACGGAGGCATGAGATCTTCAAACTCTTGTTGATGTTTGTGTTGACGTTCTTGTTTACAGAAGCCGGGTAGCGAGCTCCCTCCTAGCCCTTCTGGTGACCGTGCTGCTGTGGAGAAACTGGGGCTACGTGGTCGACGCCTACCATCACTTCCTCGAACACTACGCCGTCATGGTAACCCTCAGATGACACCCATACGGCCCGTACCAGAGTTCATATCCTCCCTTCGCCACAGGCATATCTCCTGTCCTCACAGCGCACTCGTTCTAAACTTGTTGCACTATAAAACTGGATAAACGTGTTCATTTGTATACTGTAGATCAGATGTAAGCATTGGAACAATAACTAAAGGCTCTAATGGGGGTTCTGGGAGTCAGGTATCTTTCGTTTCAACAAATTTGATATCTAGTTTCTTCGAAACCCCTATCCCAGCCTCAGCAGAGCTTCCAAACCAGTTTGCTTGCCAATATTGTCATGCAGTCTTTACTAGTACTGCTATGGCCCAACTAAAAGTTATAAAGTCTTGTCAAAATGTGCGGATCTCCCAGGTATACAATTTTGCATACAATTTATTGATTTTACTTTGTACAAACTTGAGAGGTTTGAAATGGCCCCCTGATAAGATACAACTGTATATACTGATTATAATGATCATATTATTTGTTCCTAATAGGAACTGCATGGGTGTGAAAGATACATGTACGTTTTATATGAAAGTTCTTCGTATCCGAGAGCTAGAATTCATGCAGACAGAAATGCAACCCAAACAGGTCCAGTTTACAAGGTAACAATTTTTAATCCAATAGGACAACTTGTCACATTCAGATGCTGTCAAAGAAAGATTTTTCTGACTATATACATTGTAACTTGTGACTGAATGACAGAGAAATGTATACAGTTTAATGTACATTACTGTTGTTTCGTAGAAGTTGCAAAGTTCTACATGACTGTAATTATTAAGTTGCTGTTTGATGTAAAAAAAAACAGTCAATGAAGTTCCTCATTACAAGACTCTGGCATATTGTCAGATATCATTACTAGGATACCATTAGTAGAATGAAGACTAGATCACTACAGAAGTCTTGTTGCAGACATGTTGATGTTCCTAGTGTTAGAGACACCAGAGTGCTTTTTTTGGCAAAGGCCCGGGGGTGGAGCCGAATGTACTTTACTGCCATTGAATTGGATTTTAGTATGTGGAGTTGTGAAAATGTTTGAGGTATGGTTTCATTATTTGTATAGCATACAATGGGACTCATTATATAGAATTGAAATGACACCCCTGTATGAGAAGTGAAATGTTCCAAAATGGAAGACAAATGATGGACGGTGTAATGTACCAGGAATGTGCCACGGTATACAGGAGGAGGTGTTTTTCCTGTTACAGGTTTGAGGCTACGCAATAGTCTGATTGTGCCTCTCAGATCTAGTAGAAGGATGTACTGTTCTGTGCACTGGTCATGTAAAAAATAGGTCCATACATCCTTTTCAGCAGCATCTATCAAAATTTTAACAAGAAATATGATACCAGGTATGTATTTTGTTAAAATCCTGGATCACAATAATACAAGGGGAAAGGAAACCCAGACTTTAAATTTGGCCTCTTACCTTACATTTTACAACCATATGATCTGAGAATTAAGATTACTTTGAACGGCAGAGAGTGCAGAAATCTAGGAAAGATTTTTATTTCAAGAAAGGTTTATGAAAGAGAAACTGATGTTTATTGGGAATGATGCTGACTTTATGAATGGGATAATGCAGAAAGTGTTGGGTAAAGGTTTAGTATTGTAAAAGAAATGATATTGTCTTGGGAATGGTGCAGAGAAGGAAAAGTGCCCCACAAGCAGAATGTATACTGAGTCAATATGAAGAAGGGACTGTGGAAGATGGCGTAAGGATAATCAAAATGTAACTGACCAATGTGAAAAC
This sequence comes from Branchiostoma lanceolatum, assembly GCF_035083965.1. Taxonomy (NCBI): domain Eukaryota; kingdom Metazoa; phylum Chordata; class Leptocardii; order Amphioxiformes; family Branchiostomatidae; genus Branchiostoma; species Branchiostoma lanceolatum. The sequence continues at coordinate 6,005,923 of NC_089739.1, forward strand.
TGACTTACCCTTAGGCCCTGCAAACAAATACACCCACATTATTGTTCTTGTACTTGATATGCAAACTTGTAAACTACCACTCGCCCCCTGATACAGCTGTTGTAATTTGCATAAGGATGCCCTCTCTCCTCCCATTGCCACATCCTCAAACATTGGGTAGTACAACTGAAGTCATTGATCAAATTGTGCTGTATATATACTTGTTTTTGGAAGAGAAAACGAGGTGTGTTCATACAAGGTAGCAGTGTGTACATTGTTCTCTTGAAATAGTCTTCTCTACAAATGTCTTCTCGCAGTTGGTTCTTTGACCTTGTGTATGACATGTAACATGTTGCAGGTCCTCCAAAATTAACCACACAAATATAGAGTACGATGTAGTTTTCAATTGTCGATATAGAGCAGTTTTCAATGGCCAGCACTGAAGAAAGCACATAGGGTTAGAGTGACTTGTAAGAGGTAGATTTGTGTCGTACCACGTCTTGTCACGGAAACTATGCCAGTCAGATTAGACCTATGCAGCACATATGAAGATAGAAACAGAGCGCATTTATTTAGATAAAAGTTTAAAAGCAGAGATCTTCAGATGTAGGTACACAGCACTGGAGTATTATGATTGTTATTACATGTATATCGATTCGCATGTTTTGCTGCTAAATTCTTTGGTTGCATGTTTTTTAACCTCTACTTGAACTTTTAATTTGTTCAGCGATCAGTCCAACTTATCATTGCACATGTATAAGATGTTATTTTTTATCATGAAAAAGTGTTATTTTATCACAATATCCTATCCTGGGGCCAAGTGTTTTAATTGTTACGTCCACAGAATTATGTTTATTACGCAAACTTGGAATTTGTGTGCAAGAACTCCAAGTGCTGTATAAAAAATTTTAATTTCCATGCAGATTGAAGAAATAAACATTGCAACTTTTGCTCGTGCCGATAAACTTTTTGTACTTTCTATTTCCCATATTGATAGATTATTTCTTCAGGATGCCTGAAAGTCTTCAATACAAGGATTGTTTACGACAGTACTAGATGTACATAATGAAGTGCAAATTATGCTAATTGAGACTTAATTTGCATAACTAATGAGGAAAATCTATATTTGCAGTGTTTCTAACCATAAGACTCAAATACATGTAACATGTGTAGGTTATGGCAAGTGGAGCATCAACAGATACCAATTATGCAAATAAATTCATAATTGATGCCAAAGTGCCATGATTCGTCTAAGTGGTAAATAATAGGACTGTCAATATTGCAACATGTTTAAGTCTGTTAAAGGTGTTTATGACCAAGCATATATTATGTAAATGTGTAAGTCATTTGCATAAACATAATAGTTCATGGAGAACTGAGGTCTACGAACTCTTGTTCCCAGTAGTGTTTAGTTGGTAGTGGTGAGAGGACACTATAAACGTAATTCAGCTACCATGGCTTGCTGGACTACAATGGTAACAAGAGTGGTTTTAAAAAAACCCACAGGGGACGTGAGGATTAGTAGGAAAAGGATGATTGAGCCTAATTATTACCTTTATCCACAATGTATTTTCAGTAGCGTTTATATGTGTGTATGTGTGAAGATAATCATACGTTTTCTGCAAGATCTTTGTTTTGCGAAGAGTAAAACTATAGTTTTCCGTGTACAAAGGCTAGTTATAAAATATACTCAACGACAGAGGAAATGACTCAGAAGAAACCCACCTAAACCGGTACAATTCCCCAAATCCAATTTTATTCAACATGCGGTACACTTAATCTAAATCTAAATCATTTCTATTAATCACCTATTCGTTAAGTAATTGAAGAAAATTTTAAGAATATCATTATATTGAGTGTATATAGAAGTGACAGAGAATTAATGATTCAGAAACATCATATATTTGATTACATGGTATGCATATCAGTTACAACGATTACGTGTTGGTGACTTTATCATGTTCAAACGATTTTTCCTGTTACATCTTGAATGTGTTCATTCTAGTGATGCTTAAGAAGAGTGATGAATGTCATTCGAAACGGCGAGAAGTAATTTCCATACCAATTTGACTGCCCATTGAGATTGAATTGTCCTTGTATATTTTGTTAACATACTTACTTGATTGTGGAATGACTTACACCTCAATTATTCAAGTGACCAAATCAACTACGTCACTGACGCTTAGAATGGAATAGTTAGAATACCAACGTTTGGTATCTTTTTTGCTAGTAGTGTTTGCCTCACATTCGTACTTGATATAAAAGTGATGCAGGACTAAAAAGATCCAACAATCTTCAATGCAACATCCATACATTGTATGTCGTCTAATTTTATCACCAATAACCAACCTCATTGATCAAGATATAATTATGTAATCTCAAAAGTGATTTTTTTGTAATAAAGAAAGAGCTAAATCAGATTAGTTTAAATTTGTAAAATATCACCACTTATCGTTATAACTAGGTTAAATGTCATTATCATAATAATCATAGATAATATAAATTGTTATAACTAGGTTAAATTATCATAATAATCATAGATAATACAAATTGTTATAACTAGGTTAAATGTTATTATCATAATAATCATAGATAATATAAATTGTTGAAACTACATGCAATTTAGATGCCAGCTGCATAAAAGTCAGGGCAACATTTACAATGGATAAAGTTCCTTACGATAGATAATAAAAGCTAAGACAAAAATTGTTGAAACTAGTACATGCGAGCTGCATAAACATCAACCAATCCTATAGTAGTTTATTGGTTGGTTGGTCTTCAGCCGTCTTGTTACTTCAGTTTGAAGGAGATCTCCTGGTACTCGTCCTTGCCTTTAAAGCCGGAGGAGTACTTCGGTGGTTCCTTTACCGAGGGGCGGGGCGGCCGAGCCAGGACCTGAGACACTTCCTGCTGCTGGGCGTACTGAGGCTAAAAAAAATAAAGTTCATTCATGTTAACATGTAATTGAGATGGAATTGGACCTATGTCAAAATTGTGTGCCTGTTCTGTCCCATTTAGGTCTTATCCCACATGTGTTATGCTGGAGACACGAATTGAATATATTGAGTCCATCCGTTTAATCTCGAAGCAGCACCCAAACGGCAAACTTAAAGCAGTATCCAATTGGCCACCGGTGGCCAATTTGTACTGTTTTCGCAATTTGGATTCTGTCATTGCCCCCGGCAAATCTGCATGGAGATTACGTTTGGTGCCGCCAATCATGGTGATTGACAGAACCGTAAGCGGTCACCATTCATGCACAGGTTTCCATGTTTGGTTTCAGTTGTTTGAAATAGATTCTACAGATGAAATAGCATTACGTATCTAAAACGGGCAGTCTTCCCGCGACCTTGCTGAACTCAATACAATTTTAATTTCAAATCAATGTTTCCTGCCTTTGTTGCAGCTTCGCTGTGCAATCTTTTAAAGTCCAGAGCAGGTTGAATATCTTCCAACCACGCCCCTGATTTGCATGTACCCCTGTAGTACTAGTGATGTACCCCTGTAGTACTAGTGATGTACCCCTATAGTGCTAGTGATGTACCCCCAGAGACTAGTTACCTGAAGATCCTGGTAATACGGCACAATCAGACTCTTGTACTGCGGGGAAAGTGCTGGTTTCTCCGGCTGAGCCTCGGGATAGTGACCATTGTAGGGCGGAGCCTGATACAACATACAGCAGAACAAGAAGTAAGCAATGCAGAACAAACACCGCGGTATCCATAGAAACGTTTGGTTACTATGTAGAAAGTGTTTGATCTCAATGACGGCTTGGATCTTTATCACAGATAGCAACATAAATGCAGCAAGCATATTATGCAACGTACATGTTGTAGCTGCATGTAGCACTACCTGCATACAGTTGTCACAAATGTACCACCCACAGGATTTCACCCTCCTAAAAGCAAGAGGCCCGGTAGACACGGTTCTGGCGACGTTACTGACAGTTGCTAATGAATTGCTTAATGAGCTATCCTTATTTGGCACAATATGGCGGTTAATTTGTTCTGAACCTAAAGTAACGACGTGAGACGTAACCTGATTGGTTGATAGCTTTCCAGCGTCCTTTGCGCTTTTGCTCTAGATGAGGTTTAGCAAACCCTCTGATTGGCTTAAGCTATTTTGGTGGCGACGTCACCAGAACCGTGTCTACGGGGCTAAATGGCAGGGCCCCTACGCGAGCGAGCCAACGAATCGAGCGATAGGGGTCCTGCTTTTTGGAGGGTGTGGAATTTAAGCTTTTAATAACCAATTTGTCTTTCAAATCGGCCTACCTGTTCTGGATCCGAAGACGGCATGGACTTCTGCGGAAAGAAATAACAAAAAATCAGCAACTGAATTGCTACCCTCTCATCAATGTGCTCAGAATCTCAATAATCCATGTTATTGCTTCTTCATGTCCAGCAAATTGTGGTGATTTCGTTTGGATCGCAGTCACTATATAATTGGAATTTAGACGATCAGTGTCTTTTGGAACATGAAATTTGGCAAAAAGGTGTTGCTTTTTTAACCTCGAAGTAGTAAAGAGTATAGTGTACTTTGTTGCTGTAGATCTACAATATTGGAAAGGGATGATAACATTATCATATACGTCTTTGGCTAGTTTAAAGTTTACAGTTACTGTGTTAGAGGTAATGCTCAGTTTATTATAATTACCCTCTTGACTTCGTCGATGCCAGCGCGGTATGACCTGAGGCTGGAGTGGGCCTTAGCGCTGAAGTGTTGATTAAGGGACTGGAACTTATCAACCTGTACCGAGTCCACCCGTAAAAACATACAGAATAAAGTCAAATGTAGATGCAAAAGACCACCTGACTATTGTTGCCACTTTTTGATAGTCCCTTATGTTATTTTGCCCATTGACTCAAGCTGTAAGAATCATCTCTGTAATGAAGCTGCTGTAATGCCCACCTGTCTAGTATAACCATACAAGGACCAACTTGCCATTGTTGCCACTTTTTGATGGTCCCTAATATGCTATTTTGAATAACATTAAAAATCCTGTGTCATCCAACTATCTATAGTGACCACCTATTTACCTTTACCATTTTCTTCAAGTCCCATTACTGGTCTCTATATATAGAAAGGCTTGACTGTATCTAGATTGGTTGCAGGACCAATGTCTATGCACCTTTCAACTGGTTAGAATATTGGACAGATTCTACCTCCAATGTTGGCAGGGGTAGGAGGCTCAAAATGTGTATCAATAAGAATGTAAAAGGCACTTCGTTTTAAAGTACATGGCTGTACAAACTTTAAATGCCATTTAAGACCAGAACATAAAATCTAAACTTATCCTTGCTGCCTTTTCTTGATCCATAACCAATACAAATTTGGCGGCACAATCAGTCAAACATTGGTCCAATTTTTGTTAAATTTACATCTCAAATTTGCTTCAGAATGCTTTATATACCAACCCATATATACTTTCAAGCTAAGTAATTCAATACAAATATGTTGATATCTTTTAAAGGAAACAATGAGAGGAGCTTACAGGAGAGAAGGTGTTGATGCCGAGCCATTTGACCCACAGACTGTTGTCTCCGTCCTTCCCAGGGACCACCTCTCCGGGCCACCAGAACGTGCGTGGGTCCTGCCGGGCCCACACCAGACTGCCCGCACCGCTGTCCACAGACTTCAGGTCCACAGACTTCTTCTGTTTCAATCAAAGACAAAGTGAAGAAAAATCTTAAAGAATTCGTCCATTTCTGCAGGGAATCTTTTTCTTAATGCCGTGTAGCCAAAATGCTGAGGTGTATAGCCAAAATCTTCTTAAACCGCCGGTAAAGATTTGATTAATATACTCTTGGTCTTCTGTGGTATTTCGAATATTTACCTGGAAATTCAAACCTCAAATATTGCGAAACAGCTTTAAACACGATAAGGACGTTCACGATTCTAAATTCGTATGCTGAAAGGTCAAAGGTTAAGTCCCCTGAGACATAAAGAAAAAAGTCCAAAATCTGTATACAAATCGCCGACGGAGCATAGTCAAGACAAGACCTTTTTCTATAGTCAGGAGCCTTTACCTTTGACCTTACTCGTGCGTATTTAAAATCGTGAACCTCCTTATTGCTACATTACTATCATATTGCTCCTATTTCACTTTGTTACTTAGTTCTTTTTCTACTACTGTAACCGTAACAGCAACTGTATCATTTATTTCCATATGTTGCTTTCAAATAATGCGTCTATTTACTTGAGTTTAACTTAGCAAATGTAGTTTATATTAGTTAGTCGAATAGTCAATGTATTGACCTTGCCCCTCCTGTTCTTGATACACTGGTGACAGAGGCAGGCTAGCAGCAGCAGAGCCAACAGTCCTCCGATCACTCCGCCGATGATGATGGCAAGTCTGGCAGCATCTGAAACAACATGAATTACATGGTTTTAACATTTGCAGCAATAAATCTTATACATGTAAATGACACATAATTCAAATGAAGTGAAAAAAATAAGGAAAAATGAAAGCAGTGCAACCACATCGGTATTTGAAGTCGTTTAGGTTTGCTGTCCAAACAACCGCGGTAATGCAACGCAAGACAGAACGCAATATTTGCGATATTTGATATTTTATTATTCATAATGATTATAGCATTCAAATCATTCAGGCGAATGAACTTACCGTAACAGTCCTTTCCTGGTGTAGACGGGTTCCTGTCTTCGTAACCAGTCTTACACTTGCAGGTGAAGGAGCCCACTGTGTTGACACAGTCTGCCTTTTCATGACAGTCATGGTCACTGGCTTTAGCACACTCATTATAGTCTGTAATTGGGAAAACAATTTAGAATTAAGATGCACCCATGATGTCCCAAGACAGTACAACTGCTTACTGCCATTGGTCTCTGCTTTTCATTCAGCAAACGACGGCTCAGGGATAGTATAAAGACAAAAACAGTCATCATCAATTGAGGTGAAGCATGTGGTTTTTTCATGTAGATAGTAGTAGTGCAATGCGGCTTCACCACGGCTCGCGTTTTTAGCTAAGCACACAGGGTCACCACTACTATCAATGATAAGTATGTTTCAAATTGTTTCCTTTACGTACCATTGAGGAACACAATGGGTGACTGAACTTGCAACCTTTTGGGCAACACCAAGCAGGTCCCAAAATGTGAACCATAAGTCAAAATGGCTGCAGAACAGTGACAGTGGTAAGTGGTTTTTCTAAACATATTTCAAATTTCTGAATAGAATAGGGAACCTGAACCAGATGCCTTTCTTACCTGCAACTTTGACACTTGCTTGCATCTTCAGAGGAGTTCCGGCTGTTGAGCCTATAGCCGAGTTCACGGCGTTCTTTATGCTGCTCGTACTCTGCCCACTGTTGCTTGCCAGGTTTGCCGCATGAGTGCCAATAACACTGCCGGATCGGAAGTTCAACACACGCAGACCGTGGAAGGAATCCTTCAGCGTACTCGTCAGGTAGACGTTAGACATCTAAAATGACGAAAATACGACTTTGATGATGATATATGGTGAACAAACTGGGAATAAATAGACAACATTCAGATAGTACAAACGTCTTTGCATGGTTTTTCATACCGTAGCAGCCATTTACTAATTGCAGTATATGAGACGACATTATGATTTCTATCCTATGTCCCTTGTAGTCAATGTTGTTTAACCTTCCCCCTGCTGCCTAACTCTGTAACCAGTAGGGAATTGGGTGCCAAACAGCTACTTCAGAGTGCTAAAGTAGTAAAGGTTGAACATACACTGCTGCATGTTGTGATGACAAAGAATCATTTCTAAATTAGAAATCTACTGATTTGGATTTATACATGTATCTAACTTTTCTATAATCGAATCCCCTTTTTCATGCAAGCATTTAACCCCAACCAATAATACCAACCGATCCTTTGAAATACTTTGAACGCCTTTTTGGCAGGGGTCACAACATTACCTCCTCGGAGTATGTGTACTCTAGCTGCTTGTACTCCGTGGATTCACTGTTGGCGAGCCCAGAAGTGTAGTTGTAAGCTGTGAACGTCACTTCCACTTGATACGTCTCCGTAGCCTTACACTCCCGTCGATTTTTGAAATAGCGGGGGACGCACTGGCACTCGTACGAGCCAACTGTGTTGACACATCTGGAGTTGGCCAGGCTGCTGCAGGGGCTGCCTGATGTACACTCGTTCACATCTGTGTTAAAAACAATCATTAATATTTCACATACAGCTATAAGACTAAAGAGCGTTGGTGTGGCGTAAAGGTTGTAGCGTTTGGCTCAGAACGGTATGTCGCCCTTGCGAAAGGCACTTTACACGATATCATGACAGTGGAGTGAAGCCCACCGAGCCTGTTCGGCTAATCCGTCAAAATTGTACCAAACACACACACACACACACACACACACACACACACACACATGCACACACACACACACACACACACACACACACACACACACACACACACAGATTTGGCTCGCCAATGTGGTAACAACTGCACATATCTTACCAAGGGTCGTACACACAGAATGTAATTTTTTAGACCAAAAAAGTACTACAATGACTGTCACTACTTCACATTTAAACCTGTATGGAAAACAATCAAAACCATCCATAGAACTTATACAGATTTAAAGGTAACAGTAACTGTAAAGTTATTCAAGAACACCTTTAGGTTAAGGAATGGTAACAATTAAATTCAACATAAACATCAATTAAATCGTAACCTTTCATCTACCCTGGACAAAGGATTTTGACCAAACCATTTATTGAGTGTACTACAAGCTTCTTTCAGTCTAATGACCCATCAATACTCAGTTAAGTTGGGCTAAATTTGTAGCATAGCGATCTGCTGATACGCACCTGTACATGTGGTACCATCTCCAGTGAACCCTCCTTTACAGACGCATTTGGCCGTGCCTGACACAGACGCACACACCGCGTTGGAAGCACAACCGGAACAGGTCGTCTGTGTCACTGTAAAACACAATATTAGAAATTTCAATCAAGTCCACTATGAGACTCAAAATGATAGATGTTATCATCTTCGCCAAGAAGGCTATGTTTTTGGCAGCGCCCTATGGCTACCGGTATATTTGTAGGCACGGCTGGGACCCTGGAAGTTTTTAACAAGTACTTAAAATTAACACGGTAACAAATACATGCCGCGAGCTAATCGTGTGAAGGAAGGCACCGGCAGTCCACTATTGGTGGCTTTGGGAATAAACCCCCTACGGGCACCAGGGCAATTGTGACCTAAGCACTAGATTAAGCTCGCCGGGGACACACCCACGGCCGCACGCCTTCTGCCTTCTGCCTACCGCCTTCTGCGTAACATCACATACAATGTAAACAACAACCCATAATACCTTTATTGCAGTCCAGTGCTCCAGCTTGGTTGGACCCCGATCCCAGGGGAAGACAGGTGTCAGCCTTATCTGCATAAGCGCTGCTCAAGCCTGCGTACGTCACAACCGTACAGAGATGCGTGAAGGAGGCACAGTTAGCTTCTGGGACAGAAACGGTTGCCGTAGCATCGAGTGCCCGGAAGGAAGCTCCCTGTTTGATGCCCTGTCTCGTCAGAGCACTGTCAAAGGCTGATAGCGTGACAGGAGACGGAGGGGACTTGATGGTGGCCGACTCAAACTGTGCGTTGTTGGTCAAGTAAACCTGTAAGAAGAGCGAATTGAATGTCATTTGTATTTTTTGCGTAGTTAGTGCATGTACTTATTTAGTAATGCTGGGTTTGAGTTCTTTAAAATCTAAACGTGACACTCAACTTAAAAGTTCATAGGCCAAGTCCCAACAAACAAAACTGTAGTAAATGGTATGTAATACATTTAGGGATTATAGTGAGTTGACATTAGACCACTCAAAAAGGCATGATAGTACATGCATGTTGTATTGATCTTGATACTGGTCTTCTATGTGTGAGTTTTAAAGGCATATTGGTCCTTTGCAATAAGTGGCTAGCATGCATTTAGCTTTAGAAATCCTCACAATTAGAATGATAAGTGTTGACCCTGGCTTGGATTCTGTAACAAAAGTATCAGAACAAGGTTTGACGTATTGTCTTTTTTCATAATAAATCAAATATAGCTTCTTGGCACAAGAATATGATACGTTTTAGTAGTCTTATGATTTTAGTCTTATGAAAGTTTATCAATCGTTAGTAAACTTAAAGACAGACTTAAATATATGATAAAATACTTTACTAAATAGGTACCTTCAAAACAGCATTGGTAGTGTTACTGGCAGGGATGTCAGTGTTCCCCTTGTTCTCAAAAGTGTAGTCGAACTGCATGGTGACACTTTCGGCAGGGCTGAAGGTGTTGGGGCTGCGTGAGTTAACCTTTACTGTACCGGCCTCCACCACTGTGGGAGACAAGGTTAACCTTTAGCACGCTGAAGCAGCAATTCACTATTGGTTACGGGGTTAGGCAGCAGGGAGTCAAGGTTAAAAAAAAAAACAGAACAGAACTTGAAACACTTGCTATTATGCTTGAAATATTCTTAAACTTTGAACTTGTTATCATCAACTATAGTACCAGGGATTTTGAACATTTCTTTTAAGATTAATATTTATGGATGCAGGGTGTTCATGGTACAAGTCATTTGACATATCATAACCTGATGTACACGTACGTGCTTGTGAAGATGGTAGGCTATACTGAAGAGCAATCGTTAAAGACTTTTAATTACCATTGAGTTCAAAGTCATCTACTATTACCAAATCCCATTCCCATATTGAAGAAATTCATCACTTTGTACAAGCAGATTAAAAGGTGTACAGTGTACCTCTCTCTAACTTACTAATAGGTGTTATCATAGAAGAGCTGAGAAATGTCAACAGCAGAAATGAAGAGACAGCACAAATGAAGCTAAGGGTCTTTTCGGGGTATCCTTACCCACTGTTCCCGGTGGCAGTGTTCCAGTTGGTCCGGCTGTTGTAGGAGCTGGCGATGCTGATGCTGCAGCACTGGGGGCCACTGAGGCTGTTGGTTGTACTGCAGGTGCTGTTGGTTGTATACTATCTGTTACTTGTGCATCCGTTGGTTTCACAGTTGGTGTTAGTTGTGCCTCTGGTGCAGTTGGTTGCACTTCTGATGCACTTGGTTGTACCACTGGTGCTGTTGGTTGCACACTATCTGTTAGTTGTGCATCCGTTGCTTTTACAGTTGGTGTTAGTTGTGCATCCGTTGCTGTTGGTTTCACAGTTGGTGTTAGTTGTGCATCAGGTGCAGTTGGTTGCACTTCTGATGCACTTGGTTGTGCCACTGGCGCTGTTGGTTGCACACTTGGTGTTAGTTGTGCATCCGTTCCTGTTGGTTTTATAGTTGGTGTTAGTTGTGCATCCGTCCCTGTTGGTTTCACACTTGATGTTAGCACTATATCCACTAATGTCGGTTGCACACTTGGTGTTAGCTGCACATCCACTGACATTGCTTTCAAACTTGGTGTTAGTTGTGCATCCATAGAAACAGTTGTTAGTTTTACACTTGGTGTTAGTGAATCCATTGATGTTTGTTTCACACTTGGTGTTAGTTGCGCATCCATTGATGTTGGTAGCACACTTGGTGTTAGTTGTGCATCCGTTCCTGTTGGTTTCACACTTGGTGTTAGTTGTGCATCTGTTGATGTGGGTTGCACACTTGGTGTTAGTTGTACATCCGTTCCTGTTAGTTTCACACTCGGTGTTAGTTGTGCATCCGTTGATGTGGGTTGCACACTTGGTGTTAGTTGTGTATCCATTGTAACCATTGTTGATTTCACAGTTGGTGTTAGTTGTGCAATTGTTGCAGCTGGTTTTACAGTTGATGTAAGTTGTGCATCCATTGATGTGGGTTTTACACTTGGCGTTAGTTGTGCAACTGTTGCTGTCTGTTTTACACTTGGTGTTAGTTCTGCATCCGTTGCCGTCGGTTTTACACTTGGTGTTAGTTGTGCATCCCTCGTAACCGTTGTTAGTTTCACACCTGTTGTTAGTTGTGCACCCGGTGCAGTTGGTTGCACTTTTGACGCTGTTGGTTGTACAACTGGTGCCGTTGGTTGCACAGTTGGTGTTAGTTGTGCATCCGTTGATGTGGGTTGCACACTTGGTGTTAGTTCTGTATTATGTACAACAAATATACACACCATTCCACCCCAGTTATTAGATGTTAGATAGACATAGAATTGTAAATATCCCTATGAGTTTGTATTAGAGGGTAAATGACGAATTAATATTCATTAGCCAAATGTAATGACTAAACATCTTATACAAGGATTTATGTTACCAGGTTATAGCATTCAGCTAAAAGGGCAGCGGTTACCATAACAAAGGTACAGACCAGAAATGTGCAACGTAAAGTTTATCAAGACATTTCATAGACATTTCTTGATGGTTTAACTATAATAAGAGAGTAGGGATTCACAAGATAACAGATACTCAAGCACCTGAGTGGACTTTGAAAATCTTTCCAGTTGCTTGAGTAGCTGTTATCATGAATGTCTATCTTATTACCTGGATGTCTAACCTTTATCGACGTTGAGTAGTACAAAGTCATTTCTGCACTGTACATTTATTTGTTCCATTCAACACAGCCAGGTTTATCCTAATAAGTTTTCCCAATTTGATAATTTGGTAAAGATATATTCTTTCTGTACCTGCAGTTGGTTGCACACTACCAGTTAGTTGTGAATCCGTTGCTGTTGGTTGCACAGTTGGTGTTAGTTTTGCATCCGGTGCAGTTGGTTGCACTTTTGATGCACTTGGTTGTACAACTGGTGCTGTCGGTTGCACACTTGGTGTTAGTTGTGCAGTTGGTTGCACTTCTGATGCAGTTGGTTGCACACTTGGTTTTAGTTCTGAATATGTACACACCATTCCATCCCAGTTATTAGATGTTAGATACACACAGAATAGTAAAAGTCAGTTCCTTTCTATGAGTTTGTATTAGTGGGTCAGTATTCATTAGAACAAAGTATGTAATACTTGTAATCAAGCACTACAATCCACAATAACAAGAATTTAACTTCAACAACCAATTAATATCTCATAGAATAAAAGAAATCCATTGATTTCTTGAAACCTGGTTGCAGCATTCAGCTAAAATGATTTTCAACATTACCATTATTGCAAAGATAAAGGCACGGACTGAAAATGCGCATCAGAAAGTATGAAAATGTTTTTTTGAAATCCAATAAAGATGATTCAACTTCAACAATGTGCAAAAATCATCTTGTTTGTTGTCTTCTACTTTCCATTCACGAACTTCCTTCTCTGATCCTTCCAGAATCACCCCCAAAGGCAAAGTTAGTAAAAATCTAAATCTGCATGTACCTGCAGATGCCGATGGTGCTGCTGTCCCCTGCAGACCTGCAGATGGATCTGCCGTTGCTTGTTGTCCTGCAGATGCTGATGGTGCCACAGGCGCAGTACTCTGAGTTGCTCCTGGTGCTCCTGCACTGGGTGATGGTTGTAGTTCCTGACTTGCAGTTGGTTTTACTACTGGGGCCGTTGGTTGCACACTTGCCGTTGGCTGTGCTACTACAACAGTAGGCTGCACACTCGCAGTTGGTTGTACTACTGGGGCACTGGGGTCTATACTTCCAGTTGGTTGTACAACTGGAGCAGTTGGTTGCACACTCGCAGTTGGTTGAACTACTGGGGCACTGGGTTGTATACTTCCAGTTGGTTGTACAACTGGAGCAGTTGGTTGCACACTTGCAGTTGGTTGAACTACTGGGGCACTGGGTTGTATACTTCCAGTTGGTTGTACAACTGGAGCAGTTGGTTGCACACTTACAGTAGGCTGTACTACTGGAGCAGTGAGTTGCACACTTGCTGTTGGCTGTACTCCAAGTGCAGTTGTCTGTCCTGCCCCTGGACTTGCTGCTGTTGGTGCAACTGCGGCAGTAGACGGCTGAAGTCCCAGACTGCCGGTCGGGGCCACAGTCGGTGCCGCAGTAAGCGGTGCAGTAGGTTTGATACCTGGGCTTACAGACAGCGATGGCGGTACTGCAGTGGCTTGTTGTGTCCCTAGAAAAACATTCAAGACATTCTCCTCAGCATGTGCAGCACCATTAAGTACAATGAAATAAATCATACAAAGATTTAAGAAAGCACTCCTGTTTCTTCGTACACACTAAGTATTATCCACAGTAATAAACAAAAATAGTTACTCAAGCAACTGGATAAACATTTTGAAACTGAAGAAAACTTCAACATTTTTATCCAGTTGCTTGAGTAACTATTTTTGGCGTATCTTACTACCTGGATGTCTAACCTTCATCAATGTACAGTTATAACTATTATCCATTAATATTACGTTCATCAAAAGTCCATTGCAATGCACCAACCTGCTGTTGTAGGCCGTATAGTGGGTAGACCAGTGGAGGGCCCGCGGAGTAGTGATGCCGGTATACTCGGAGCCGACATATTGGCAGTGGGGGCTGCAGTAGGCGGGGCAGTGGCAGTAGGTGGCCTCATACTCGCTGTCGGCGGCACTGTGTATTCAGAACGATTGGCAGAACATAGAATTATTCCGAGATTCAAATTCTTGATCATGTTCTTGCTCAATTCAGCACAACAATGTCGAATAAAATTGTTGTACATTCTCTAATGTTGTTTTACCTATACGATATATTACACCAGCTTTAGCTCACCTGTAAATGCTGTTGTTGGTGGTGCGGCCGATGGTTTTGCTGTTTCGGAAACAAAAACAGAAGAAAATTCAAACCTGCCTCAACAGTCAGAATAACTCCGTCGGCTCATCAATGACAAAATTAACAATGTTCTAACAGTCTTGTAAAATCTGTGACCTAGGAGAACACAACCATTTACATTCATTGGAAGACCATACATATGTGTATAGATTCAAATCAACTATACTGTCAGTCACCTGTAACATTTGGTCAATTCTATTTTTTTTCGTTTAACAAGTAATGAAAAACGCGAACAGACACAACAGCACATTCTACTAGAGAAAAAGAAAAGTCCCCCACACTTACTTTTGTTAACACAGACTCTCCCAGGTCGGGTGCTGTCGGTAGAATTATCCAAGAAGCCATCAAGACAGCTGCAGCTGAAACCTCCAACTGTGTTGTTGCATTTTGCATACGGAGAGCAGTCGTTGTCTGTTCCATTGGCACACTCATTGTAATCTACAAAACAAAATGAGAAGAAATCAGATATTAGTTAGATTGATCAATAAAAAAACGACACCGTGGGTAACATAAACTGTGGCTAGCAGAAAATACAACAAATCTTGATCAAAAGCATGACTATCACTACTAGAAATTATAACTTTAAAACTATGAACATTCTGAATTCAATACGTGATCCGATTTAAAATTGTAGACTAGCTAGTAAGCCAAATCTTTATTCCTACAATTCTATTCGACAGAAACAGCAATGCATATGCCCTATGTGCTGAAATGCAGGAACAGGATTAAACAACAAAGATCAACATCTGCAACTTGAACGACATCATCAACTTATCATAATAAATCAAAGCATAATATGAAGTAATAACTTCATAGTGCCAGCTCACCTGTAACAGTTGATGATGTGTCTAATCCCAGAGTGGAGTCGTTCAGAGCAGCTGAGCCGTTCTGGAAGGCTCCTGACATGTCACTGGGGGTCAAGTTTGCCTCACTGGCTACGTCAAGGGATACGTCAGCCTTCACGCTTCCAGGGCTGAACCCGAGAACCGTCACTCCAACAAACGACGATCTGACAGTGCTGAGCTTGAAGACTTTTGTAACCTATCAAAGGAAAAGTTAATTTATCAAATTGTTATCATCTTCGCCAAGAAAGGTTTGTTTTTGGGTCAGGATATGTTTGTGTCTGTGTGTAAAAACCACAACTCGAAAATGACTCAATCACTGCCACTATACGTTTATGTCTAACAAATTTGAAACAGAAGAAAAATCTGATTTGTGAAATCATACTTACCGTGATGACGACAGTACGGACAGTGTTGATGTACACTGTTGACGTTGGGTTTGCCAGGTCAGCGGTGTACGTCAGAGCGGTGAACCTCACGTTGGAGCGGAACTGGGAGGTAGCTAATCGAGAACAGAAAAGTCAAGTTCAAAATACGCCAAAAATTGTTACTCATAGATGTAATTTTCCTGCTGTTTCCTGCTGCGATGCATTCGTTTCAACCATTGAAGGTAATTTTGCTTCAATACTACCTAATTTTAATTGTTTCCTGTTTTTCCCTTACACAAGTACTTCATGATCTTCCCTGACAGAAAACATTTTAACACATATTGCCCTCAAATGCAGATTAAGGATCCCATATCTTATTGAAGAAGTGGGTATTTTTGTCTTCCACTGCCTCTAGCGAAGAGGTCAAACCCCAACAGACGTAGATCCAGATCTTACTGCTTCACTTTATCAGTATCTTACTATAGGTACCATCTAATAGTATTACTATCTTTATTCTTCATTACATGTATTTGCAATTAGCCTTCGGGTATGTATTTACACTCACTCACTCATTTATTTACAAATAAATCAATCATAAAACTGTCACCTTATCTGACCTACATGTATAGCATGAGAAGATTACAGTAAGGTACTCAGTAAGAAATTTTTTTATCATGACTTACCCACACATGCTCCATCTTTGAGTTTATACCCAGGGTTGCAGGTACACTCAAAACTTCCCTCCAGATTTTTACACACTTGGTTCGCGGATGCATCACATGGATTAGTACTGCATTCATTTATATCTGAAACATAAAGAGACAATATCATTTATTAAAATTGATGATTATAGCAACTAGACTCTAAATGAAGCTACTAACATGGCACTCACTGTAAACATAGAAAAACTATGTGAAATTTCTGACCAACATCTAAGACAAATATATTGTTCATGACTGTGTTAAGTATCTTTATCTTGACAAACATGAAGAATTGTGCAGATGGATTACCTGTACATGTCTGTCCGTTCCCGGTATAGCCGTGATCACACTCACATGTCGGTGAACCCGATTCACGATGGCAAGTGGCGTGAGTGTCGCAAGCAGGGCTGCACACCCCCGTTACTGCAAATGGCACAATCAAAAAGTGTCGTCATTTTGGTGTTAGGCCTTTTAACAAAAATCATATGCAAAATTCATGTTTTAACTTTTCCATAATATCGAGAAATCAGCTGTTTTTTTCTCCACAATGCTGTACTGCTCAAGAATCAAAATTACTTTTCTTTATTTTGTGCAATTATGTGTCTTTAGAAATCGCCATTCACACAACTACAATGTTTTTTTCCAATATGCATCTTTGTCCAACGATAGTCAAAAGGCATGACAATTGTAAGAAAGTAATTTTCTAGATAATTTCAAGACCCAAGAATCAAACGTTACTAAAACAGTGGTTCTTAATTAACGCATATCTCCCGAAACATAAACATACAGGCAGGAAAACACGAAAACACACACACACACGGACACGCCAAAGAACAATGCCTCCATTTTTAATGGAGGAAATGAAAATACTATATTTGGGTATTACTCACTGCGTGGACAGTTCTTCTCCAGTCCACCTCCCGCTCCGACAGCCTTCAGCTCGTAACACACGTCGTTGTTACACGGCTGGTAGTCGAAGAAAGCGGGCACGTCGGCTGTGATAGCGTTGATGCAGACATGGGTGAAGGCGGCACAGTTTGACGCAGGGACTTCAAGCGGTGCCACCACGTTCATCATTCCTATCTGTGAGTGGGAGGGGGATAATAAAATAAATCTGATGCTAACTCTTCACGATTATTTGGCAAAAGTGCTACTCAGAAAGTTATCATGACAAATAGAAGTCATCTCTGAACAAAATTTTGGATCTCAAGATCTTATCAAAATCACAACCTAACATAACATTTGATTATCAACATTGATTTTGATTGCATGAAAACAATGTACTGTCCTATAGTCACATCATTTATAGCGATGCTTCTTTGCCCTCCAACTTCTAAGGCCTTACATATGCACACTAATGAGTTTATCGTACGATAACTCTGCAGGTAAAGTAAAATTTTCACAATTCATACATGTATATGTACTAACTATACAAATATCTATTCAAATACATGTTCATTTGTACATGTACAGTAGAATGCCTGCTTATTTGATAGTTGAAAAAGCTAATGATTATAGCTACGCTTGTCATTCCATGTACTAAAAATGTAAGGGGCTACTGACATTATGTATGTAGTCTTGAAAGTGTGGGTGTCACATTATGATACAAGTTGACAAAATATTATTGAGTACAAAACATGAACCTACCTGCTCGGTTCCCTTTTTCTGGACTCCCACATGCAGCAACGCCTCCGAGCTGACAGGGACGCTGACATCTGTAGCATTGGACTTCACCGTTACAGATTCCAACTCCGCGTTATTCGTGAGATATGCTTTAAACGTCGCAAATCCATTCGGCGTCACCCCAACATCTACGTTCCCCAAATTCTTGATGAAAAAGTCGAACTTAGTTTTAACGACGCCTGCTGGATGGATTTGTTTTGGCGACGCCGTTGATAACGTGAGATTCAGGAGCTGGAAATCTGCCCGTGCTGGTTGTGGGAGTTCCGCCTCTGAGGCTGCTGCCCCGTACGCAACCTTTAGTTTTAGGTCGCCGAAGTCTCCTCCTTCAGATATTGTCTTCAGCCATTGCTGGACGTCGTCTTTTGTCGTGGCCTCGCTTACGTTGAGCTTCATGTTTACAAGAATTCCACCGTCTCTCCTGTATGAATTGGACGCGTGAGGAAGGACGAGAGATAAGCCTAGATATGGTAGATAATTGGCTTCATAGGGTATACATTCAACATACGGTAGTAGGGAACAATTGAAGTTTTCAGGGCTCATTTTTTTTACATGATTGTGCAAACTAAAATCATGTAATATCATACCATGATTATAATCAGCAAAAGTATTGCTAGAAATTCTTGAATAAATCTACTGTTGACTGAAAATATAGCATCGGTCCTGGGTTACACTTACCATGTTCCCAGCCAAAGCGCCTCAAAACTCTTGAACCCTGGGATAAGAGGGAGGGCCTGGGGTGCCTAGGGTAGGAGACAACAGTTAGAGGGCTAACTGTGAGTGAAACCAAACAAATACTGGCAATGTTAATCAGACCTGATATGAAGGTTGGCAGGTAAAACGACTACAGTTTCTATTGTGTCATTCTTGATATAACTCCATTCTGAAAAAACGTTGTATTCTATCTACAAAGAAAAAAAGGACATTTAAATCAACGCAATCTTTGTATAGTTAAAGCCCCAGTCAGTTACAACGATAAGACTGGTTATCAAAGGAGTTCCCCATTTAGAATCATAAAAGACGATGATATATAAAGTGTGAAAGTCTCTCTTTAATCACAGTGACTTACGTTTCTTGTAAACTGGCTGACAAACCCAGTGTAGTTGGAACTTGTCTTGTCGACAAGGTTACAGTCAAACGAGTTGGACACCACAATGTTGCCGTAGATGGTTCTTTCCACTGTATGGATGATACAACACAGCAGAAAAATATGTATGACTATATCTTCACAGTGATACTCTTACATATCGCAATGATTCTTTCAGAAACTTGCTCTATAAATCGTTAATGTGAACATGTATTTCGACAGAGAAATGATTAATGAGAGAAAGTCTTGTCTATAAATTTTTTAGCGTATTCTGACATCTATCGATATAGCATATATATATAAGTGTCATTATTGAAAGACTAAAAAAGGAATTGCTTTTCTATAATGTCATACAAAATAATTGGGCTTACATGACAAACCAAACTTTCAAGTTACGTAAATGATACAAAGAATGAAGGTCAGAATAGACAAAGTAACAAATAATAAGGTTACGGACTAAAGCATACGATAAACATGAAATTCATGTACAATGTAGAGAAAAGGGGCTGACATCTGAGACAACAAAATTATACCAAAAAATCAATAGTAGACTGATTTTTCCAAAGTTGAGTAAAGGCACAATAAAAGCAACATAATCAGCACCTGGGACAGTGACCGCGGCGGAGGTTGTGACCACCGCCAGGGTTCCCACTGTTCCAGACTGTACAGCTGTTGTGAACGTTGTTGAAACAGTGGTAGTTGCAAACTCTGCGACGATGATATAGAAGATAACTGTAACAGTTCCGCTCCTGAAGAAAAAAAAAATATATTTAACAAAGCAATCGAAGAGAATCATGTTGTCTGGCTTACTTACAGCTTGCTGAAATTGCCAACAATTTTCCAGAACCTCGGGTATAAATATATAAAAGTTGAAATTTAACATTCGGTACCACTCCTTATAACTTGAAAAATTGCCATTTACATGTATGTACTTTAAAAAAATTGCCATTTCTATGTCACAATGGTGTGTAAAACTATACATACGACTCTTGGAATTCCTTGATGGTCACTGACTGGAAGCCATTGATGTTCACAAAGGTCTGGAAGAACTGCAAAGAAAGGTGAAGTGCGTTGAGTACATGAACAATGTGCCTGGGTGCTAAATATAACACTTTGCATCTTTGTAAGCTTAAGTGAAGAAAGTATAAGGCAGCGAGTTGTTATCATACAAGTGATGTACATGTACCTGGGTTTCCACGGTCTTCTTGAGTGTTATAAACTCTGTTGAAGTGACTACCAGCAGGTTAGCCGACCAGGGTTGAGTCAGTTTGAAGGTGGCCTGCTGAACAACACGTTCTGCAATGGGAATGAAATATTGTAAGCAAATAGTCGTGGGCAACCTCAAGTCAACCCTACACACGCTGTAGCCGCAATAAAACAAGGCAACATCTTTTTTTACGTTTACAATACGCTTTCATACATCAAATTCTTGCTGAGCACCTATTGAAAAATAAAATATTTTTCACAATTGCTTTAACGCAACTGTTTTTACCTACTGTTGCTTTGAAAAGTGTTTATACACTAATATACGTGCAGATATTCTATTTTTCAATAGCCTACCAACCTGATGGAGCAATTCATGGGCTTGAAATACTTACTGTCTACTGCCAGTTGCAGGGAGGCAGGGTTGACAGACACCGCGGCTATTTTGCCGGAGGAGACAGCAGTCTTTATTGTGGTGACGAAGGACGAGGAAGCTGAGATCGACAAGGAAATCCGCAGAACCACCGACACAACACCAGAGCTGGGCAGAAACATGTATCAGTGGACTATATAGATGACTACAACATCTTGCATGCTAAAACATATTGTTTCAAACTTGTGAATAAACATTTAGCTCTACATGTAATCATAAATATTTGAAATTATTAAAAGACTTGGTCGAAACTCTGTCTCTCCTCACCTTTCCTTGAACTCAACAACAGTGACCCTCTGGAATCCAGTTATAACTACAAACACCTCAAAGAACTGAAAAATAAAATGTAAAGAATAGAATCTAAGTCACAGAATGCATTGTGCTCATTTGCAGTATTGAACACATATTGGCATTACTTCATAGTAAGCACTAGACTACTATTTACAAAACACAATAATAAAGTGATATCACACAAACCAAGTTGTCCGTACAAAAAGTCTTTTCAGATCAAAATGTCAGGCACTCTTTACTGCAGATTGTATTTTAGAAATTTTGTTATTTTTTGTGTGTGCAAAATATGAAATAATAAGAAGCATGAGCTTACGGAATTCTCCACTTTGGTCTGGAGTGTTTTGTACTGAGTAGAAGAAGTGTCAAGTAAAGCAGCGTTCCATGTCTCTGTCAGCGACACTGTTGTACTGCGTGTAACGGGAACTAAAGAAAATGGTACGCCATTTGTTAGCACCGATAATTATCATAGTTCATTTTACAGTCTTCCTCAGCATAACTGACCGAGAACTTTCTCATGACATATCCTATTATCCTTGCAAATGATTATTGTGTAAATAAGCACTGTATCGCCAAAACGTCAGGACAATCGACAATAAAAATGAATTTTTACTTTTGTCAACGAGAATCAAATCAACGGTCACAATTAAGATGTCATCACACTCCTATGGACTATAGCTAAAAGAAGAACAATGGGCTACCTACAGGCGTAAGACATTGACTTCGCATATATCAAGGCTTGGTAACATTTCATAGAACCATCCCGGTATTGCATCTGTTCGGATAGAAGAAATACTGACTATCGGACCATACACATACCTTGCCAGGAAAACAATTACGGTATTACAAAACATTTTACTTACCAACTTTCTCCTCAGTTGCAGAGTTGACATCCAAAGTGATGGTCCCGATGGTTCCAGACGACACGACAGAGCTGAAGGACGTGGACACCGACGTGGTGGCGTATTGCGCAACTACCAGGATTATGATGACCTGGATGTTGTTTCCACTGCAGAATCCATAATTCACAGATTTCAGCTAGTACTTGATACATGTATGTGTGCGGTATGTTTCATATCAAATTTCCAAATTATGTTTCTTTACAATATACAATAGCGATACTCACACTTTCTTGAACTCCTGTATTTCCACTCTCTGGAAGCCCACAATGGCCAAGAACGTCTGTTGTAACTGTTGAACGAAGAGAAGGGGTTTAGATATTTGTGAGGAAACGTTTGGCAGCTGGAATAGCAAGGAAATTTCTGCTTTTAGCTAACCTTATGTGGAATTGTACATGTTGTAGTTTTCAAAGGAATGTTCTAAGAAATCGAAAAACGTTTTGTTTAAAACAGATTTTTTCCCTGACAACTTTGACTCACGAACCTAATGCCAGTAAGAAGAACTTCTTTCGTGGAGGTATGACCTGTCCATATACATATGACATCCTTCACATATAATACAACTTTCTATTTGATAAAGATTTCAAAATCAAACCTACCGAAGTTTCCAGTTGAGTCTTTAACTGAGTGTACACAGTAGATGATGTGTTGGTCAGCTGTTGGTTCCATGTTTGGGTGACTGTCATTGCTACTTTCGTTGCCACATTCACTAGGGGAGTGATATTGCATGATAACAGTAAATGATATACGCTGCTTTAAAAACTATCAACAGTTAATAAGAAGTTATTAATCTAATATTTTAGGACCCTAAAAGTATGACAAAAATACAAGCTATAGATATCATAAAACGCATGTCCTATCATATTTGATAAGAAAACACAAAAAAAGCAGTCTAGATTTGCGAGAGTGGGTTTATCTAAACTTCGAAGGAAAACGAAGATGAGCATATGCATGTACAATATTTTAAACATCATATAATCATATAGAAAATACTAGAGTTTTCTGGACTTTGGTACAAATCAAATGGTTCAACAAAATAATCAGTGACAGAAATCTTGAAATACCGTCTTTCGTGACCACAGCAGATGTGGGGTCTACAGTGATGGTCCCGATGTTCCCTGTCGCCACGACTTGGGTGAAAGATGTGCTCACGCCCGCCGAGGCATAACTGGTCACCATCATACGCAAAACTACCTCCACATTTCCACTGGACCTAGTGGGATAGAAAGATCCATAACTTACTTATTCCAGGTCAAAATAATCAAGTGGTCCTAGCTACTATCTATATACACGTATCTGCTTCCGTGTTGGATATGCCATGTCCCAGTGAGGTTGCATTACAGCATGCTTCGAGTCTACCATGGAATCTTTGTTTCTGTCAAATCATTCTGTAATCTAAGTGCGTTCGTACTTCTGCAAATAGAAACCATTTGTAATTTTTGTTTGTGAGTATAAACTCAGCCTGTTTGTTAGGCCTTATAGGGGTACGTGAGGTTTCCTGGAGTGAATACTAGGTATCATCAGAATAGTTCACCTCGTGCCAGGTGGTCGCATTGCCAATCATGTGTAATACATACTGTTTAAACTCAGCTACTTCAACACGCTGGAATCCCACCACTGAAACCATCACAAGCAGCAGCTGCAAAGTGAAAAGAAGAAATTGATAATACATTATATAATCTTTCCTTGGAGCTGAAATTACTGTTTTATGAACAATATTTCCGAAATATTCCGTTCTCCCAAGAGTTAGGTTCTTGGGTTAACGCATTGTCTGAAAGGTGTAATGCTATCATTGTTTCAATTTTATATCGCTCTACATGGCCCTAACCATTCCAGAAAACCATTCAAAAAGCCAGTCCGTGAGAATTTGAGATCTTGCTGCTAAAGCAGGGGTGTCGCGCAGCTAAAGCAGAGGTTAAAAACTTGTACTTGATGGCCACGGTGGTATCCGGGAACCTTAATCCTATTACTATGCGGTCACGTTTTATGCACAGTGACGGTAAAAGCGCAAAAAAATCTATGTGTATGGCCTCTCCTTGGTGCTGAAATGACTGTGTAATAAACTTGGATATTGAAATATTCTTACCGATTCTTCCACATCGAGTTTAAGACTGCTGAATGCCGTGGATGACGTATTCAGTAAGGCTGCATTCCATGTTACACTCGTCATCTTCATGGATATGGTGGATGTTGTACTCACTAAACAAAGGGATGTGATATACAATCATTTGTCATATTAAGACTTTTTTTACATTCTAAAGAATGCCAGTTATGAAGATGATTTCCTTATTCTAAACATTACTGGTCATTGTGCAAGAAAACCATTAGATTGTGTTTCATCAGCATTTTTCATTCCCAATTCCTAATCCTGCGATAATCATATAGTGTTTATATATATATAGCGAGAGAAAAGTACATTAACTGTTCAAGATATAAGAGACAAAGACGTCATGAAATCTTGATAAGACCAAGAGCAATTTCCCCTCACCATCCTTTTCAACTACCACAGAGGTGCGATCCACGGTTAGAGCTCCCACACTTCCAGTTTTGACAGCTGTAGTAAAAGCCGTCTGAACAGAGGTCGTTGCGAAATCGGCCACCACTATCCTCACCTTCGCCTGGACCTGTCCACTTTCACTGTGGGAAGAATACAACGCTAGGTTTTTAACCATCTCCTTGCTACTAAACCACGTAACCAAGGCAAATTTGGTCTCAAACGGCTACTTCGATCAGCAGAGAGAAGGTTAAGATAGAGAAGTACACACTTATTTTCTGTGATTTAATCCTGGACCAGCAAATGTAACAATGTCACAATCTAGATTTCTTCCATGAGAACTGTAGCCAAACCATACATGTACGGTACTGTTCAACACGGGTTTTAAAGCACATATAGCATTTAGTAACATGAAAAGGTGCTATTCCATTTGCTGAGTTTGGATTGGAAATTTAACATACAAGTTATAAGATACAAAAATATGATTCCTTCACTTCTTGATGATATCGTAAAAGGCCGATATACTAGTGTAAAAACAGCCATGTTCTAATTCAAGTGCTCAAGAAATGTCTGCTTTTCCTCTAGACTCTCAAATGGAACAGCACAGATGAACAGGAACATTGTACAACGTGGCATAGCAGAACCTTCGGAGAAGCATGTTAGCTTGTAATACCGAAGAGAAGCATTTCAATATAAGGAGCGATAAGAGAGCATATGGACAATTAATGCCTTACACAGGAATTAACACAGCAACAGATTAGTACAAAGCAATGGTCTTGAGATGTAGTACATATCCAGAAGCTGTGCACATTGAATACTTTTCAAAAACATTTAGTCGAAATGTTGCATCAGTTAATAGTTGCATCGGCAGGAATAGCTGAATATTTGTATGCACGTAGTCATGAACATTGCAGAAGAAGGTATACAAGAACGCATGGTGTAAGTTGTTCATTAATGATTAAATGATGAGTCCACCCCAAAATCCTCCAGTCCCACAAACAGCTGAGTGTCACCAAACACTGTGTGTCTTTTGTTCTCCATGACAAGACTTATGATGCATACTCACGTTCGTACAAACTCTACAATTTCTACTCTTTGGAAACCAACGGTCTGAATCAGGGTTTCCGATATCTATGGGGCAAAATACATAATGTGTTAAAGAAAGAAATGATATCACAGTCAATAAAGGTACATAAAATTACATAGCTGTGCATTTGATTGACATTAATCATTAATTGTTTCCAAGCTAAGGATTCCATACAATTATAATATTTTACATATCTGTTCCCAAAATACTGTAAATCTTGTAATATTCATGGTGATTTTTATTTTCACAATTCTCGCAGTGACCTCTTCACTGCAAAATCATGACAGTGTGCATATGTATTACAACTGTACAGCAGAAAATTGTTTCTACCACGAACTTAGAATACCGCGTAAACCTCGGAGCTATACCAAGAAATTATTATTGTCCCCCAGTAATTAACTGTATTTCATGATTGTACATTGTGTCATGACCATTTCAGGCGGATAAATTCCAACCATGCATTGTTTGTCACTCTTGAAATATGACAATAAAAATTTGACTTACCGACTGTTCCACCTTGGTCTTGAGGGCAATGAATGCTGCACTTGTTGTGTTGGTGAGGTCAGCGGTGAAGGACTGGGTCAAGGTCATGGAGGTCGTAGATGTGATGCTCACTGTTGGAACAATATAATCAGGGCTTTATTTAATTTGCTATATGCAAATGAAAGTGATGGTGCATTGAATAAACAGCATTAATTATAGTATTTCGCTTATCTAGTGTTTTGGCAGCATTCGTTGGTTGCCAGGGGTTTCCTAAATTTCAAAATCACCAGAGCGTCAAGCATATTTTTGCCTGGAAATTTACACATAGAAGGGGGCACAGTTCCCGACAAGTATTGGCCGATATCTCACAATTGGGCGGGGATTGAGAGAACAATGGACGTATTACTGCCACAATATGTAATTGAGAGCTCGCAGACACGATCGATTTTTCTATTGAAAAGGAACTATCCAACCAACCAACCATTAAGCTATTTCTAATCATAAACCTTGCACACACACACACACACACACACACACACACACACACACACACACACACACACACACACACGTACACACACACATTTTACAAACTTACCATCCTTTTTGATAACTGCCGATGTAGGATCCACGCTTATGGTTCCAATCGTGCCAGTTGTCACGACATTCGCAAATGACATCTGGGAAGACTTGGAGGCATAATCTGCCACCACCAGTCGCACAACAGCCTCGACCTTGGAAGAGCTGAAAAAATAATTTATAGAAGAGATTCATCAGTCATGTGTAATAACAGTTACAAGAATATTCATCAATCAGTGACTTAGAAAAGCACTTTGTGGTGGGATGAACCGTACCGAAGGTTTTGGAGCTGCCCAAGTCCAACTTACCCCTGCTCCGCAAGGAGGCGGGGGAGGCAGGAAGATCTTCACAAGTCTCTGCCTAGTCTCGTGTTCTCGCGAGACTAGGTCATTCCGTGATCAAGATGTACAGTAGACATAAAAAATTTGGAGGTGCGTATCTCGTGACCTTTTCTAAGTCACTGATTGATGAATATTCTTGTAACTATAATTTATAGAACTTTCCTAAAACAAATCATGGAGCCCTTTGAAATATGAAAAAGAATCATTATAGCAAGAAACATTGTGTCTCTAATTTCTGGCTTGACATTTATTTGATTGAGCAAAGACAGAGGGCAACACAGGTTATCTCGCACTTACAACTCCTTACTGCAGTCATGTGTCATGTCCATGAAATAGCAGTAGACGGGTCCATTCTATAAACAAGGCTGGTGAAGTCAGCCAAAATTTTGGGAAGTCCACATTCTTTCAAGTGTTGTTTTATTTGCTTGTTTGAACATGCAGGCCGCTTTTCATTGTAAATCAAACAGAGGAACTTCCATGCTGATTAGATAAGGCTAATGTGGAATTACCTGTCTTTAAATTCAGAGACTGTGACTCCCTGGATACCAACAATAACAAGCAGCACAGACGTCATCTGTTGAGAGAGGGACAACATCAGTTAGAGACCATATATATGTTGCAATGACAGCTAAAAAGATAAATGAATTAGCAGTAGCTTCAAACTGTTTAAGGCTCTCTCATCTTACTTGTGTTTCTGTTTGCGTCTGTAGTGTCTTGAACTCTGTCGATGATTTGTTCAGTAGGGTGGCTGACCAGACTTGGTTTAAGGTCACTGATGCAGTGCGAGTTACCGTCACTGTAAAGGAAAACAATGGCTTGTAATGTAAGTACAGCAGCAACACCACTTAGCTGCATTCCAAGAAGAACCAGTTGATATTGCCATGAGGAAGATGGCAGAAAGCCATTGGAACATCAGCTCGGTA
The DNA here is from genome assembly GCF_035083965.1 of Branchiostoma lanceolatum. NCBI lineage: Eukaryota > Metazoa > Chordata > Leptocardii > Amphioxiformes > Branchiostomatidae > Branchiostoma > Branchiostoma lanceolatum. The sequence continues at coordinate 6,033,971 of NC_089739.1, forward strand.
AAAAATACTTGAGGACAAAGAACTTTACTTGCCACGTAGTAGGCCTTGCATGATTTTTTTGTGATTTTGGGGCAAACTTACCAAATACTTCATCATCGCACTCTACTTGTTCTCCCTTTAAAACTACTTGAGAAGTGAACAGATGCATGGGTGCTTACCAACTGATGCAAGATTAGCCCAATCTTGGTTTGAATGTCTTAAAATGTCTCATTTACTTGGCTGGGTACAAAAACGTTACTTCATGACTTACCGTCTTGTTTGATGGTCGCAGAGTTGGCATCGACAACCAGGTTGCCCACTTGTCCACTTTTTACCACAGCAACAAAGGCGTTTTGCACCTCATTGGAGGCATAGGAAGCCATGACAGTCCTGATCACCGCAACTGTGCTACTAGAACTGCATGCAGCGAAAAAAGGGCAAAACGTTATGAAATATATTCAAATGTAACTGGGACATCAATAAATTATGTTCAGGATTGTAAAATTATTAACATACGATCTATTTTGTACTATTTGAAATGCTGTTCAATACGTGTTTGCTATATTTGGGGAAAAAATGAAGAGATCCGAAAAAAGGAAAGAATCTTACTCTTGCTTGAACTCAGCTACCACTGCACGCTGGAAGCCAACAGTAGCTGACATCTCCTCAGTTACCTGGCACGGAAAACAATTATCAGAAAGTATTCCTCAACAGAGTTGAATGAAATATAGGTCACCTAAACACATTGGAGCATCACATGCACATTTGCACACTAAAAACTCTTAAACACCCAGCGTCCAACATAGCATCTTATCACTATCTCATATTTGGTGTTACTTACAGCATCCTGAACTTGAGTTTGTAAGGTGACGAATGCTTGTGATGATGTGTCCAGTAAGGCCGCTGTGAAGGCTTGTTTGATGGTCATTTGTAGAGTACGGGACACCGTGACTGAGGAAAATATAAATGTGTCCAATTATCATACTTGTCTATTACATACCTCTATGACTCAATGTATGGCAAACTAAGCATTTGATCAATAAATGTAGGATAAGTCTTACCGTCTTTTTGCACCACGGCAGAGGAAGCATCCACAGATACACCAGCAACACTCCCCGTCTGCACGACTGTTGTGAAGCTCTCCTGTGCTGTTGTTAAGGCGTACTCAGCTGCCACTATCCGCAGGATGACTTGGACTTTACCTGATTGCCTGAGGAAAGCAAAAATTTGACAAGCAAAATTTCTTTAAAATAATCATTATTTGGGATGAAATTAGAAAAAAAGTGCCATTGATACAGTAGAGCTAAAAGAAATTAGAACTTTAGATACAGCTGTGCAGAAAAGAGACAGTTCTCGGGTTACTTACGTTTGTTTGAACTGTGAGACCTGTACAGCCTGGAAGCCTGTTGTGGCCTGAAGACTCTTAGTCATCTGTAAAGATCATTACAACTCTTTAATATCCTTCTAGTGTAGAAGTAGACAAAGAAACTTCCCGTGGGAATACACATGTAGAATTTTAAGGCAATTTCAAAATATGGCACCGGTGAAAATGTATATGTCAGGGTGGATACCTGGTATAAATGCTGATTCTGTCGACAGAGATTGCGATCAGGTCGCTAGGAATGTGTTAGGGTGATCTCTCATGTATAAATCTTTAGTTTCAAGTCAATCTATCCATCAAGTGGCATGAATCCAAATTGAAACCTTTTAACCTTGTCCATGCGACCTTACTGTGTAACCACATGCACTGTCAGATTGAAATCTCTGCACTGGCATATAAATGGGTTCCAACCCCCTAGGCATCACAAAAAAGCATCATGACCGCATGTGCATTTGTACTTACAGCCTGTTGTATGTTTGTCTGCAGAGTGATGAAGGCCTGTGATGTGGTGTTCTGTAGGTCAGCTGACCAGGCTTGGGTCACCGTCATGGAAACCGTGGTCGACAACCCCACTGGAACACGTTTGTTTGAACGTCATTAAACATTCCAATGTAGCTTTATACAGGGTACACAAATTCATTACATACATGCCTGCCAGTTCCTTTTAGTGTTCTTTTTATCACATTTTCCCTACCCTTCGGATGATGGTGCTCTCCTTGGTGCTGAATTATCAGCATACTATCAGACCATCCATTGCATGAGTAGCACAACTTAATCCTATAAGTCAGTCATCTAAAAGCCACAGGCTGCTTCATAGTTAAACTGCGCATGTGCAGTATTGTGTATTTTGGGTAGTATGTCAAATTAAGTTGAAGGCCACTGATCTGAGAAAAAAAACACACCAAAAAACACACCATTTGACTATGTGCATGCGCATCTTAACCTGTGAACTGGCCTTACAATACTATAAAGAGGCCACATGAGTTCCTTACCATCTTTCTTGACCACCGCTGATGTTTTGTTGACCGTTATTGTTCCTACTTGTCCGGAACTGACCACCTGTGCGAATGAGTTCTGCACACTTGTTGTAGCATAGGACACCACGATCATTCTGACTACTGCTGTCACTGTCGATGTAGAACTGCACAGGAAGGTACAATAAACATAACCCTGTATGATAGTGCTAAATACGTCAGCTTGTTCGTACAGACAATTATGGGTTAGATAGTGTGTTTAAGAATGTTGGTATAGAGACAATATCAATCATGAAATAAAAAAATTCAAAAGGAGCAAAAGCTACAGCTAATGTCTTTCAATGAAGGGAACAGATGATTAAGTTACATCAGTTGAAGTATCACATACCTTTCTTTAAAAGACACAACATTGACACTCTGAAATCCAACAGTGTTTCCAAGTTCGACCGTCAACTACAGGATGAAGGAAAGGATACAATTCAGATTATTCTTAACATTCATATCAACTTAATACCGTCTACCATCAATATCCCATTTATCATAATATTTACTTTGTTACTTGATTTGACACTTGATAGTTATCATAATAACGGCAGGTTAATGTACCCTTTTATAACTTATTTCAAGCTGAATTTGGTAGGAGTGGTAACGCTTCAAAAACTATTTCAATAACAAGTAAACTGTTTCTTTCAAAACGTCTTAATTTCCTCCTTTACTTGACTAACAGGTGACATAAAACACTGTGATAAAGATGTGACTCACGGCTTCTTGCACTGTAGTTTGCAGCGCTGTGAAGGTCGCTGATGACGTCTGCTGAAGGTCAGCAGACCAAGGCTGGGTCAAGGTCATCTGGGCGGTCTGGGAAGCAGTGACTACAAAATAACAACAACAAAAGCAGACTAATTATTTCCCTTTACATCATGATGCTCGCAGGTGTAAATACACCACAAATAGATCTTTATAGATTATATACAGGAAATTAACGGCACCGTTTGATATCACTGAGGACTTTTTCAAGGGCAGCATACATTTTCCAAGTATTTTTTCTGAAGTACAATTATGCAACATGAACTACACTTAGTCTTAGAAATACGCCACTTCAAACAGCTAAATACTGACCTTTCCCTAAATGAAAATTAGTTAAGTCTATCTATACCTTACAATCATGCTAGAACAACGCAAATGATGCAAAGCACATGATCTTCTCATTACATACATTTTACGCCCAGCAGAAATAAAAGGGCTTACCAGTCTTTTTGACAACAGCTGATGTTGTATCCAATGAGAGACCAGCTACACTTCCAGTCTTTACCACAGTAACAAATGATTGCTGAGCTGCAACAAGAGCATAATCGGCCGCAACCACTCTCACCACGACTTCTACCTGACCCGAAGATCTGGAAATGATTCCTTACAAGTTAGATACTTCTAAGACTGATTACATCTGTTAATCAGTACACCCAGGTTTTTAAATTCATACAGATGATTGCAGTTACAGTATATGCCAATTATATGTATACCTTTTTCTGTATAATTCGTCTTTCTGTATAGATTTCCAAAAACCAAACCATTTACCATTCACTCAATGCTAAAAACAATGCATATCTGTAGTTTTAGTCTGTCAGTCATTGTAATCTAAACGTTTGTGCTCTGTATTAAAATGATGCCATAATTCATTTTCGATATTCATAACAAGAAATACAAAGCAGAAATCTTTCAAAACATACGTTTTCTTGAAACGAGCCACCTCAAATGCTTGGAAGCCAACTGTAGTCAGCAGTGTAGAAGTCATCTAAAATTGTTCACAAAATATATAGTCACCATGTTAGGCTTATTACTAAGTAAAGAAGAACAGCATAAAGAAAAGTAAATAAACAGTAAACAAATCATGAACAAGACGCGTTGCCTGTACTTGTGCCACACATTGTTAATACAAAATCTACTCGAAATGACTGACAAAACAAGAAAACCAAAAATGTAATCTTTTTCATGAATAATCAAATGCCGGACATACGCTTTTCTCTATCTTGACCACCAGGGCTTGGTAGGCTGTAGAAGAGCTGTTCAGCAGATCAGCTGAGAAGGGCTGAGTGACCGTCATAGACATCGTGGAAGATGCACTCACTGTACATAAATATTACACAGGTCAGGTGTTAGTTACATTTGGGTATACCTGACTTAAAATATATGTATTTTAGTTATAGTCTTATCAGATGGTCAGTGTATATTGTAAACTAATGTATCATTAACGTGTAATTTTCACGAAGAACAAAACACAGCCTCAGGAGCAAAAGGACTTGGGTGAAACTTGTAATATAAAAATCGTGAATGTCCTTTTCTGATAGGTACCATCTTTGCTGACAGTTGCTGAGGTGGCATTGACTGCGATTGTCCCGATCTGTCCGGATGATACCGTCTTCACAAACGCAGACTGGGCAGCGCTGGCTGCATAGGTGGCCACAACCAGACGAGTCACCGCAACAACTGTGTTGGTGGAACTGCAGAAAGGGAGTGAGGGAGGATGTGAAACGTTTTGTTTAAAGCAATATACACTAATGAAATTAACGTAAACAGAATAAAAGAATCTTTGCACACAACCAAGTGTTTTATTCACTCACCGTCTGTCATAATATATGCAATATTGTGCAATTAGTGCAATTCTGATTGTTCACTTTGCACTGCAGCTATAGATGTCGCTGCTTGTAGATGCGGTGCCAAAAATAAATAGATAGTTAATGCGTTATTTATAATGCGGTCCCAAACGTCGGTTGTACAAAACACTTGGTTCTGTACATTCTGTTTATTCAGTGACCTCAAAAACCTAATTAAACTATTCACGGATGAACGTAAACAATAAGTATATGTTCCTGGCGGATCTGTACCAACCTTTGCTTGAACTCCACCACCACTGCACGCTGGAATCCGACGGTGTTCCCTAACTCCACACTTAGCTGTTGGGTTTTAATGAAAAACGCTTTTTGAAAAGCTGATGCAATATATCTTTCTGTCAAAAAAACACATTTTGTCAATGTATCAAGCTGCCAGTGCTTAGAAGAATGTAAATGTATAGCTTAATCGACAAATCATTAATTCATTTATTCATTTATTCACTAATGTTACTGCACGAAAAAAGGTTCTTTTCATATGCGTTCTGCTATGCATTCTGGTCTAGATTATGACTTTCTATGTGATATGAATATCAGAGTTTCCAACACTATACAATGTAATGTAGGATGCCTTTTTCACTGAAAGTTAAAAAGAACAAGAGACTTCAAAGTACAAATCTTTAAAAGAGAAAGAATATGAACAACTTACATCATCCTGAACCTTTTGTTGTAAGGTGGTGAAGGCAACGGAAGTCGTGTTCTGAAGGTCAGCTGAATAGGCTTGGGTCAAGGTCACCTCAGCAGTCTGGGAAGTAGTCACTAGTAAAAGAATCAGGAAACAATCACTAAAATCATCAGTATCGGAAGTACCTAATGTACTATGCACCAGTACACATTATGAGCTTTGGACTTCAAAATAAGATGCGAATGTCCAAGACTGTATGAAAAACTCTGGAAAATAAGGAGCTATATGAAGTATATCTGCGACTTAGATTTAACAGCGCCATCTGTAATAAGAAGCTGTAAGTGTGACGTTATACACCCCTTTACATTCATACCCAACAACTTTATTCTCTTTGACTGAAGGATAGTTAAAGGCAATTTTCTTAAGGACCTCATTTGGAAGCTTTGAAAGAAAAAGCAACTTGAATATTTTCATTTCGAACATTATTAATATTTCTAAACGAACCAAATGGTGTTTTCTTTTTTTCTTACCATCCTTCTGAATAACAGCTGACGCAGTATCGACTGAGATGCCTTCAACATTTCCAGACTGCACCACGGTAACAAACGACTGTTGCGCCTGCGCTAAGGCGTACTCGGCAGCAACTATCCTCAGCTTCACCAGCACTTGTCCCAAGGAACTATAAAAAAAGGACATTGAAAAATCAAATTCATTTTCAAACATTTTGTTCAGCATTAGGAAAAACATTTTAGTAACAGAATATGTAACGAGTCCAAAGTTTAATGCATTCCAGTGATGTTAATGTCTACTAGATGCTTTGATATACACAAAACTGCTGTGATTTCTACATATATGTCACAGGTGGTTTAAAGTAGTCAAATTCATCACATAAAGTTTGAATATTTTAGTCCATGGGGTCATCAAATAGCATATGTACTACTGTATACTCATCAATACTTTATAAAACTTTATCCTTATCCAATATCATGTACTTACGACTGCTTCAGCTGTCCAACCTCTAGTCCAGAGAACCCAACAACATTCAGCATACTTTTGGTCAACTGTAGAAAAAAAAATACAGAAAATTAAATTCTACATCAATCGTTTTTACCAAAAATATGTATCTTCAACCCTGAACAAAAATGTATAAACAGAACTGAATGTATTCAAGTATGATCAGAGGTTCGTGCAATCAAAGTGCAGTTGATGTGAGGAGAGTTGTAGTGTGAGATTTACTCTCACCTCACCTCACCTCACCTATCCCTTGACCTCTAAGATCTACTTTACATGTAGTCTACTCACAGCTTGTTCTGTCCGTGTCTTGAAGGTGACGTACTCTGTAGACGATGTGTTAAGGAGTTGGGCTGACCAGGCTTGGTTTACAGTCATGGACACAGACGATGACGTGCTCACTGCAATAAGACACAGAAACAGGTCAAGTTAGAGCAAATTTTCCATATGTGGTACACATGTGATCAATTTGTTTTTTGATTGTTTGATTCTATGCAGGTCTGTGGTACGAAGTTTTGGGCAACTTCTTCACAATTCTTACCCTACAGAATGGTAGGGTCAGCTTCATCTGATTTGCCAAACAAAAAGTAGAATGAATGTTTTTGAAACTTGAATATGTCATCTTGGGCAATACTGTTAAGTTAGGTTCACTGTTCAATGTTAATGTTAAGTATGGTAGCTGGTATACATTTCTTGATAAAAAACACAGTACAATGTAATGGTACAATGTGGTAAATCGAAATAAATAAATAAATGGAAACAACAGCAAATATTTATGAATCACCATCTTTTGTAACAGCTGCTGAAGTAGAGTCTACAGTGATGGTGCCGATCTGGCCGATGGAAACTGCTTCAGTGAACGTGTTCTGGACAGCACTGGAAGCGTACGTCGCCACCACAAGACGCATCACGACAATGACCGTATTACTGGAACTGATTTAAAAAAAAAAACGCATTTAGTCAGTTTTCCCGGGGTTTACAAAATGCAACGAGTTTGCAACTCTTATTAGCTAGCTATAGCAAGATGGGATTGTGACAGTTATTGTGGCAGTTTTATTTCAAACGTCAAAACATGAGCTTGCGAATTATCATGAAAAGATCTTACGAGGGTACATATGAATGTAATGATTATCATTATAATACACGGTCATATATGGAGCGTTCCTTACCTCTTTTTAAACTCAGTCACAACAACACGTTGGAACCCGAGTGTGTTTCCTAACTCCACGCTCATCTGAAATCAGAATAACCCAACAAGAATAAAAAATCAACATCTCGGTCACTGTGTACGCTCAGTGAAGTCTCTGCGCTTTCAATGTAACTCCTTCACATCTTTTCTTGTACATCTCTAATGATCTTCCTCTACCAAATTCTTAGAAACCATTGTCTTGAGCATTTTCAAAAGTCGTAAAAACCCTCAATATAGTCCTCTGCTCCTTTTTTATCAAGTTGAGTTCTTTTACATTCAAACTGACCCAAGACAGTATCATCTTGAGACGTAATTAATTCCTTGTGAAATTCAGGACTCCCGGTTACATGCGTGTTAGAATGTGAAAACTTACCGATTCCTGTAGCTTTGTTTGAAGAGTAGTAAATGCCACAGAAGTCGTGTTCTGAAGGTCGGCCGACCAGGCCTGAGTCAAGGTCATCTGGGCAGTCTGGGAGGTCGTCACTGTAACAAAGTTCTGGTAAGTTGATGATCAACACAAAATGGTGCATCGCCAATCTTCATTTAAAGTCATTATTATACCTTATGCTAAAGTATTACTGTAGTCCCTTGGTAACAGGGTTGAGTCACACTAGTCCTATTCTTTGGTTTTTGTCACTACCTCTTTATCATTATCACTGCATTCAATATATTTTCAACTATGTTGAATGTGGTAAAATGCATGCTTGATTAAATGGTAGACTGAACTAGTTTCAAAACCTGTATTTGATTCTCGAATGAATGAACTAACCTGTTTTCTGAATGTTGGCTGAGGAAGCATCTACAGAAACCCCTGCAATGGTCCCACTCTGCACCACGGTGACAAAAGTCTGTTGTGCTTGTGCGATGGCGTGTTCAGCAGCTGCCACCCTTACTATCGCCTGAACCTGACCAGACTCACTGGTACAAGCAAAGAAAACATCGTAAGATATTCATAACTTCAAGTTGAGATAGTTTCCTTAACATTATTAAGAAATAAGATGCATGATTGATTCGTTAATCAGAAATGTGCCAAAGCCACCGCATTTAGAAGGGATTGATTATCCTATCATCATGATGGTACCCTTACCTTCTTTTAAACTGAGCGACTTGGACGCCTTGAAAGCCTGTGATGGCCACCATCTTGCTAGTCAACTTAAGGCAAATAGTATACAACAGTATTGTCATTTAACATCATACATTTGTTTGCCACAGTCAAGATTCTACCTCATCAATTTACTGTTAACAGTAATGTTTTCAGGACTTTTCAGGTGCCACAATATGTACATTGACTTAATAGCCTTGGATTATTGGTCTGTTATGTTATGCCGATTAGCATGGTTACTAATAAGTTCCTCGGATCATACCCTTCATAAAAAAGATTTATCAGCATATACATTATAAATATATATATATATATATATATATATATAACAATTTGCACATATCCTTGTAATAATTTCATCAGAATAATATTTCCCTTACCCTCCTATTGCTACATTGTCCTCAGTGTGTATTTGACTGGTGAAAGCAGCTTAAAGATTATATTTCAATGAAATCAGACATTTCATACAGACCTCCTCCTCCAACTTGGTTTTTAAGGTGGTGAAGTTTTGAGATGACTGGTCCTGAAGCTGAGCCGACCACGCCTGCGCCACGGTCATCGTTACAGACGATGACACACTCACTGGATAGAAAAATTCATGGCATCAACTAAAAATCATAAGAAAGATGCAAGGCTACAAGTACATTAGGTAAGAGCATTCCATGATTTTTGGAATATTATAAATACGTGGTGAAAGTTGCTTGATATATTTTGGAATTCTTGAAAATGATTAATACATTAACACTAACACTAAGATTATTAAAACACTAAAGGTGTTTTGATGACAGCAACGGATTATAGAATAGTTAAAAATCCACGTAATTATCGACAACATTCGATTGATACAATAGATCAAACTTGTAAGCCTTATTTCAAAGGGATAAAAAAATTGTCAAGTGTTTATGGTTGTACCATCTTTGGTAACGACAGCAGACGTTGAATTAACGGCAAGTCCAGAAATTTCTCCAGATGAGACTGCTTGTGCAAAAGACGCTTGGACATTTGATGCTGCATAGGATGCAACAACCAGACGAGTAACCACGACAACTGTGTTGGTGGAACTGCAAAAGTTAAAGACATTCTTTGTCAGTAGCAAAAATTGCAAACTAATTGAAGGTGCTGTCTTTTTCTGACATGATAAGATTACGACAGCCAGGGCAACATAGTTTTTGTTTAGAACTTTTACTTAACCTGCCACACAGATCGGTTTTAATAATGTGCCTTCTTCGGTAATTCAGGATCAAATGAGCGCATAGAACAAAGTAAGCAGTAATTCTATGTACGGAATTAGAAAGGGAAGTGTTCGAACTGACCTTTGTTTAAACTCCACCACAACAACCCGCTGGAATCCAAGGGTGTTTCCCAACTGCACACTTAACTGTAAGGGTGAACATCAAACATACATTAGACTGTCATATCTGGTTAACAGCTAGTCCCACCACCTTTGAACATAAGTTAACAGTACTTCCTGACACTATGGCAAGTTTGAACTTGTGCCATCATCTTCCTACACACCAACCCAGTGGCACATACACAGACCGAAAAACAAAAGCTTAAGTGTTGCAAAAGAAATATGTCTAGGGTAACTAAGACATGTACTTACTGACTCCTGTACTGTTTGTACAAGTGTGATGTAGGCCTGTGATGACGTATTCTGCAGGTCAGCTGACCAGGCCTGGGTCAAGGTCATCTGGGCAGTCTGAGATACGGTCACTGAGAAAAAAAAATGTTTCCCCCTTCTCCTTTAGCTTTGAGGATAAATGACAACACCAAATGAATAACATTTCTCGGCTTTACTGTATAAATATTTCATACACGTTTTTTTCTGTAACTTATGTTATTTCATGTAGCACTAATCTACTAAGTGGTCTACAGTATGGCATTCTTTCGTATATCGATATCTATTTAAAAAAAAAATCAAAACTGAAATTTGACAGTAGCGGAAAAAATTTGGCACCGATTCACTACTAGCTTCAAGAACACCACTGCCCTATACGCAGACGGAGAGCAAACTTACATCCAATATAACTATCACGAATTTATCTAACATTTTCATAAACGCGTTGCAGAAGATTATTACTTTGTGTACAAATGAATACAATTTGACACCTTTAACGAGCGCATCGTCAAATAATGATATAATCTAATGACAAGTATCCCTCCCTAAAATCTATGAGAAAATGTCCCTCCCCTACCATCCTTTTTGATGACTGCTGACGTGTTGACGACGGCTAGTCCACCAAGGTTCCCAGTCCGGACCTGGGTGATCACCGACTGCTGGGCTGCCTTTATTGCATAATCAGTAGCCGCAAGTCTCAGAACAACTTCAACCTGGCCAGACTTCCTATGATAGTAGCATGTATATTGGACAAGTAAGAATTCATCTGCCTTGAATCTAGCCTAAACTATGAACCATCACGAATAAGTGTGCCCCACATAAAGTTTCATAAAAATTCATAAAAGACTAAACAAGCTTTCAAGTTACGAACTTACTAATGTGTAAAAATGCAATGCAAATTGTTGTAAAAAAAATAGTTTATTTCTGTGCATGTGACTTTATACAATCAAGTACTTACGTTCGCTTAAATTGGCCTACTTTGGCTGCCTGGGCCCCAAGTATCTTCACCAGAATCTGTGAAATCTGTAGCAGAGAGGAAAACAAAGTCATAGAAACTTCCAGACCAAACCTATGTAGCAACTTCATATAAGAAAGTCTAGCAGCAATTTCGTCATTTTTTGTTTAATTTGATAAATCTATGGATTCCAAAGAAACATCCATTGCTAGAAGAAAAAAATAAACAGTCTGCAATAAATTGTCATCACTACTTACAACTTCTTCAATCTGGATCGTCAATTGTTGGTAAGTTTGAGAAGTCACGTTCAGCAGGTCAGCTGACCAGGACTGGGCCATCGTCATGGAAACCGAGGCAGATGCAACCACTGAGAAAGAGATCAAGTTTGAACTTGAATCATCTTAGTCATTATCAGTTGCGTGTCAGTTAGCAACCATGCTTCTGGTCTTACAGGAGTTTAAATCTTCCTTTTGCCCTTGTTGCCCACCCTACTTGCACTATCATGGTATGTTTGAGTTTGTAAGCTTCAACCTGTTATACGTGAAAAACACCAGTTCTAAGATGATCAGTTAGAAGATTGAATATTTGATTTTGCGCATGCGCTACATAAACTGAATTGTAGATTAAAGAAGTAACCTCCCAATAGTGTAAGGAAGATTTTGTACCATCTTTCGTGACAGTTGAAGATCCTGGAACAACAGAAATGCCTCCGATCTGACCAGCTGAAACTGACGCTTGATACAATGTCTGGACTGGCTTGGCTGCATTGGAGGTCATGACCATACGCATAACCACAACAACTGAGTTGGAAGTACTGCAAAAACAATTGTTTTAAGTTTTAGTCATCAATATTGATAATATGAAATAGCTCAAATTTAATTTTAAGATGAATGTCAACATGCCCCAATGAACGCGTCAACTGAACAATGTTGACCAAAGAAGACGACAGTTACAATATGTTTTGATACAAGGCTATATGTATGCGCATGACGTTTTTGATACATGCTGCCCGAATATCATGTTAAAGCAGATCTTCCGGGAATATTATAATCATGATTTTCTCTATCATCATCAACTTCCTTCCAGATTTTGTACTCCTTATAAGTCACTCAATAAGGTTTATCCAGTACTTTTATCCTTCGTGGCGGACATCAATGTAGAACCTGTGAGAACTGTGTCTCTTTCAATTATATGAGGGAAATGATTCATAGAAAAACATTTACCTGTTCTGGAACTCAACAACCACCACCCTCTGGAAGCCCAGCGTGTTCCCCATTTGAACACTGATCTGCGAATTGCAGATTTAAACAAGGCTCATCAGATTTGTTCAACATACACATATCAATGTGTTATCACCATTCATGATGCTACCACATCCAAAGTCATATGCAACTAAATGGTTTCACCAAAACTGATATTTTTTTCTCTAACATCGGTGAGAAATTTTATTTGTGAGAATTGATTCATTCAATGTGTCAACTGTTTTGTAGACTTCCACCAAAGGTACACATGTAAGAGCAATATCATATATATATGAAGACGTACTGCATCTTGTAGTTTGGTCTGAAGAGCGATGAAAACTGCTGATTCCTTGTTTACAAGAGCAGACGTAAATGGCTGGCTCAAGGTCATCTGAGCTGTCTGTGACACGACAACTGTGGAAAAATGCGGATTTAAGTCAATTTATCTTTTCAAAGATATCCCTGGCAGCGAAATGTGTACATGACATTATATACAACTATTTGAAATTTGCAACTACAGTGTTCTTTAGAGGATATGAGGAATAGTATTTGACTGTCTAATATAAACTTTTAACAATTTCACGTAATTTTTCGTATATAATTAACATGTAACGTTATAGGATTGATGAATTAGATACTATGTTTCTATCAGTGACCTATAAGTTTCAAGATACTCACTGTCATTCTTCACGACAACTGAGGAAGCATCAACAGACAAGCTCCCAACATTTCCAGACCGAACCATTGTGACGAAGGATTGCTGGGTCTGTTTCACTGCATACTCAGCAGCTGCTATTACAATCACCACTTCAACACGATTAGATTGGCTGAAATGAAAACAAATGAACAACAGCAGTTATCATGATTCAGCTGAAGTAAATACTCCATTCTGGCACACTAGAGTCGTAAATAGTATAACATTGTGACAGTGGACGTAATAAAATAAATAACAAGCAATAGATATGGGACCGACTGTATCATCAACCATATGAAAGAGAAGGGCTAGGTTTGCGGGGCATTACTACAGAGACAAAGATGAGCTTGTAGTGAACTCTTGCTCTGGACACCAACTCATGGACACTCCAGTATCGCGCGACCCCGACGGACCTACATTGACCAACTTGCTGCAGCTGGGAACGTAGAGAACCTAATGGAGGACCTATACGGAGAGAGTAGCCTTAGTCCGGGCAATCCGCCCAACGTAATGACGATGAAATATTGGACTGTGCAGGGCGAGAAGATGCTGGAATGCTCAGAAGAGCTGTGAATGTGTGGTGGGAGGACCATATAAGGAATACGGATCTGTATGGCAACCTCCCAAGACATAAGGCAGTTATTACTTACGTCTGCTTGAACTGTGTCACCTGCAGACCCTGGAAACCAACAGTCTGTAGTAGCTGGAGGGACAGCTGGAAGTGAAAAATACACCGGTCATACTAGCTGATGCATGATACTTTCACAAGTTTTTGTAATATCTCAGAATATTGCCATCAGTTATTGTAAAAGCAAAGACATTCACATACAACTACTTACAGATTCCTCAATCTTGGTCTGGAGCTGACGGTAAGCTACAGAAGTTTTGTCCTTCAGGTCAGCTGACCAGGATTGGGTCAAGGTCATCACAGCCGAGGACGACAAGGTCACTGAAATTATAAAATGTTAACACAGAATATGTCAAATCTGTCACACATGTACTGTACATAATCTGGAAATCCCCAAAAGAGCTTGCCAATTATTGTTCCTGCGTATTAGATTTGAAACACGCAGGATATTTACCATCCTTCTTGACAGTAGCAGTCACGTTGGAGTTGATAGAAATGCCCTCAAGCTGCCCAGATGTAACAGTCTGTACAAATGTGTTCTGGACAGCGCTGGCAGCGTAGGAGGCCACCACCACACGGACGACCACAACAACTGTGTTGGTGGAACTGGAGGAAAATACCAACAGACCAGTGTATTCACGAATTCCATTTGACATGTTTAGATATGATTTATCATGCGATTTTCTTCAATTGTAAATAAGCAATCTAATACGCCAAATTTAGCCTACTTGTAGTGTACATTGAAAAACTCACCTCTTAGTAAATTCTACCACTGCGACTCTTTGGAATCCAACTGTGTTTCCAAACTGTATACTCAACTGTGGATTGAAGATAGGCAAAGTTGTCAGTACAGTGAAGAATTCCAATATAAAACAGATTATGCATTACAACTGCTATATATCTGCCTTTATGTATCTATTTGAATGTATTGTAAAATATTCAACTCTAGAATCTGAAGACTAATTTTGTCACAGATTACAAACTAAACACTTACCGATTCCTGTAGCTGTGTCTGTAAAGTAACGAATGCCTTAGATGTTTTATTTGCAAGGTCGGCTGTAAAATTCTGTGTCAAAGTCATCTGGACCGTCTGGGATACCGTGACTGAAGAGAATAAATAAAAAAAAGGTATTACTAATATGTCTTCGCGAGGAAAAAAAACTACAATTCGTGTTTTCTTGCTGTCACCCAACAGACTGTCCTCATTCAATTTGTAAGAAATCAAATCTGCATCAAATGAGTCATTCAAAGTCTCACCGTCGTTTTGGACCACCGCTGACGTGTTGTCAACCGAGAGGCCAGTGACCTGACCTGACGTCACCACGGTTACAAAGGCCTGCTGGGTAGCTACTGCAGCGTACTGTGCTGTCACTATCCTCACGATCACTTGGATGGTGTTGGAATCCCTGTTCGCAAAAAAGGACAGTTTTTCAAATACCCTTTTACAGGTATAAGGTTCAAGACTTTCACTTTAACTCATTTAAACAATCATCTTTATATTTAAAGATTAGAAAAAATCATGAAACCTGGAATTGTTCTACTCTGGTCTGGTCTGGTATCAAATCCAAGAATGGTTAGAAGGACTCATTACTTCGGTACTTACGTTCGCTTAAACTCTGCTACTTGTAAGCCCTGGAAGCCAGCAGTCTTCAGTAGCTGTAGGGTCATCTGTAATACATTGAAAACGATATATTTGACCAAGTGTCAGGAACATCCATGTCAATACATAGGAGACATAAAACCTGTAACTTATAGTAATGTCTTGCAGCAACAGCAAAAGGAGTAGTTTTGATACCAACCGTCTCCTCTACTTGTGTCTTGAGTTTTTTGTAGGCCACACTTGTCCTGTCCTGTAGGTCAGCTGACCAGGCTTGGTTGACCGCCAAAGACAATGACGAGGAAACGCTCACTGGAAACAAATGATAAAATCGCAGCTCAATACAAAGAATAAGATTCTATATGTACAAAAAGTAAGTCCAAATATCAATCACAGATATTGTTATTGAAATTTGCATGTACAATTGGCAATATTTTATCCCTTAAAATGAATACTAAATTGACAAAAACATTTCGTCAAAACCCAGACATTTTTCATGGCAGTGACGATTATCAACGTTAAACAATCTATTTTGCGTACCATCTTTCTTGACAATTGCAGTCACGTTTGAGTTGACAGAGATTGTTCCTATTTGTCCTGATTTGACAGTCTGCACAAGGGTTGTCTGGACAGGCCCGGCAGCGTAGGCGGCCATCACCATACGGACTACCACAACAACTGTGTTGGTGGAACTGGAAGGAGTAGTCAACATGTGGTTAGTACATGTGTTCATAGTCTGCGCCTCAAATAATGCCAATATTTTTATTGTAAACTGAAAATCAAATCAGAAGGGTCAAGAGCTAAGACCAAAGGTAATATTTCCAAATATTCATTCGTAATCTTTTTGCAACTTCTGAGACACGCATGTATATGACTTAAGCCAAAAATATTGATTACAATAATAAGGACCAAAAACGAACCTTTTTGTGAACTCCACTACGTTGACTCTCTGGAAACCAACAGTATTTCCAAACTGCACAGTCAGCTAAAGGGTAAGAAAGACATTTCAGAATTACTACACTCTAGTGTACTGTTTTGTTCACATATATCATGTACTCTGCTCCAAGACAGTGGAAACAGTCTTAATCTGAAACATTTCTTAATTGTTTTGTCAGTAAACTGTATTACTCACTGCTTCCTGCATTTGAGTTTGCAGATTGATGAACGTCACAGATGTTTTATTCACAAGGTCAGCTGAAAATTTCTGGGTCAAGGTCATCTGTGCAGTCTGAGAAACCGTCACTGGAGTGAAAAGAAACACTGATATGTCAGCATCAAAGAAAGAAGCACATCAAAGAAAGAAGCATCTTTCTTAAGAGACAACGTGCAGAGATGTCTTGTTAAATTATCCCCATTCTTACGAACTAAAATACTTTCAAGCACATTCTTACCATCCTTCTGGACGACAGCAGACGTGTTGTCGACCGAGAGGCCAGTGACCTGACCTGACGTCACCACGGTAACAAAGGCCTGCTGGGTAGCTGCTGCAGCGTACTGTGCTGTCACTATCCTCACGATCACTTGGATGGTGTTAGTCTCCCTGCCACAATACAGATAATAGCAATGTAACAAATGCATCTCTATTACATATCTACAAAGAAAAATCTTAGGTAGCATTGGGTATTTCGTAAAAGAGCAAAGTTTAACTTAGAAATGTTTGCCCGAACCTCTCACAATAAAAACATCAAGACTTGGTAACAGAACGGCGTTGCAGATTATCGTAAAGGTGGACAGAACAGACCAGTTAAGGCAAATTGTGCCAAAAGTTCCAATCTAGAAAAAATATATTTTGCACACAAGGCTTCACAGATGAATGCAGAACTGTAGAAGGAAAATATTTTGCAATAAATCTAACAATGAACACCTCCATTATATATTTCCTTGGTTTGCTTATTGAATGATATCTACGCTGAAGCATAACTAGGTAAATTCTGATAAACTTATTACATATAATATCTGATAAATTTGTCAATAGATACAAAGTAGAAGTGGATTTACATACGTTCGCCTAAACTCTGCTACCTGCAAACCCTGAAAGCCGACTGTTTCAAGCAGCTGCAGGGTCATCTGTGTCAAAAAAAAAAAGTACATGTCAATAACTTGTTGTCTGTGTTTGAAAAGCATGTGTCAATCAAAAGTATGATCTTTTGGTTAAAAAGACCCTTGCATGTCTCGTTATCGTTTCGTTTCCAAGGACTTAGTGGCCTGTATGTATGATATTTGTAAGAAGAATGTCAAATACAGAAGGCTTGGGAAAGATCCTAAATTCATTGTCACGGAAGGTCGATTTCTACTACAAATGTCTTACCGATTCTTCTACTTGTGCCTTGAGCTGTTTGTAAGCTACAGATGTTGTGGTCTGTAGGTCAGCTGACCAGGTGTTCTTCACAGCCAACGACAAGGATGATGATACGCTCACTAGAAAATGGAGAAACAAATTGAATGAAGATGTCAGATTTTGTTCTTAAAATAGCAGACTAAAGAAGTAAAATGAACAAGAAAATATAAGGCCAAAATAGACCGATTGCTATAGCAATTGCCATTACTTCTTAGTCTGAACAGCTTGATGCAATGTCATCTAATAAATACATACTCTTGCTGATTCGTAAGATTCCTTCAATATTATCATAACAGTCCTTTATTGGTCAACTACTGTTGTAAAGCATTTAATGTTAGATAGCCCCTCTTTAAGATTGATAAAAACATTATGTGAAAATCGATATCAGCATCTAACAAACTGATCATAGAATATTTGGTACTCTACCCATCCCATTCATGTCTTTAGTGCTGGAATGAGTATCCACCCCAAACTTTTCAAGTCAAAGGTGAACAAACATCTGTCAAAACAATACAGTACG
Source organism: Branchiostoma lanceolatum (assembly GCF_035083965.1). Taxonomy (NCBI): domain Eukaryota; kingdom Metazoa; phylum Chordata; class Leptocardii; order Amphioxiformes; family Branchiostomatidae; genus Branchiostoma; species Branchiostoma lanceolatum. Next base: position 6,052,489 of record NC_089739.1, read on the forward strand.
GTTATCCGATACAAGTAAGTGGCTCTTATGAGTCTTGTTTTGTGGTGAACTTGAAGTGAATAAGAAATCATTTATTTTTGGGAGTAACGTTATAGTAACTCGCAAATATAGGAACTTTACCCGTAGACAATAACATGAAACTGTCATTAAGGCTGCAAATGGAAAATAAATCAGACAAAATGTTGTAACTGAAGATGGTGAATGGAACAGGCAAGAACAGCACCAATGAAATGTATAGCTGACGTATCTTTACCATCTTGTTTGACAGTTACTGCTACAGCCGGGTTCACAGAGATCCCTCCAAGTTGGCCAGATTGAACAGTCCTTGTAACAGTTGTTTGAACTGGTTTTGCAGCGTAGGAAGCCATTATCATACGGATCGTCACAACAACTGTGTTGGTGGAACTAAAACAAAAAGAAATGTGTGATTTTCAAAATTTAAATCTAAAGAGGATATTAGATGCTACAAGTTAAGAGATACATATGTCATTGAGGTTATAGCTGGATAGGCTTCTGAATTCTAACGGGACCCGTTATTATGCCCTTAGAAAGGCCCATGACATGTCAAGACATCGATTGCATGAACACACATCTTCAACTTAGATATGGATAAACTTATATCATGAATAAATGTCAACACAATGAATTAGCACAAATCCATGACAAAAAATTTAAAGTGATGCATGAATGAATGCCTACCTCTTAGTAAAGCCGACCACAATGGCTCGCTGGAATCCTACAGTGGTTCCAAATTGTATGCTCAGCTTTGGAGAGAAAACAAACATATCAGATTTTACTACCTTACGGCGATAGCATAGATAAACCTGTAGCCCATTGCTTGCAACTACTCCTAATAGAAACACTCACTCACGAAAGGAAATCAAAATGCAACATAACAAAATGCAGAGCCATCCGTAAAATTTCCACAAGGCTTAAGGAGGGAAGGTTCCATACTCACAGCCTCCTGCATTTTAGTTTGCAAAGTGATGTAGGCCTTGGATGTTTTATTCACAAGGTCAGCTGAAAACTGCTGGGTCAAGGTCATCTGTGCAGTCTGAGATACGGTCACTGTATGGTAAAAGAGTGTTTAAACATTCAGCCAAACAATCAATAACTCACCGAAAGTGTTAAAGACATGATTTATACATGATGTTAAAATGTACTTTTCTTAACATTGTTGAAATACTATTATAGTAACCATGCATGAGATAGATTAAGAAATCTTACTGAGAACAGCTATATCTACTTTTGTACTTCATGTTTCAATAGATATGAACATCTCACCATCCTTCTGAACAACGGCAGATGTGTTGTCGACAGCAAGTCCTACGACCTGACCCTTGGTTATCACGGTAACAAAGGCATTCTGGGTAGCCATTGCTGCGTATTGTGCCGTCACAATCCTCACAACCACTTGGATGGTGTTGGACTCTCTGTTGTACAGATAGAATTTCAAAAGAAAAAGGGTTTGTAGTCGTCTGTAATGTTTCCATATTCATTGAGTAAGAATACACTGATATACATTTGATAAGTACCTCCATGAAGGTATTGTTTTTTATCTTTCTGTGTGTGTGCATGTGTGTGTGTGTGTGTGTGTGTGTGTGTGTGTGTGTGTGTGCGTGTGTGTGTGTTCTGTTTGTGTGCTTGTTCGTGTTTCCTGATAATTGTAATCAGCATTACTTAAAACCCATTACTTGAATGGACTGTGAGGATATTTGGTATGTGTGTAGGTCATGGGAAGACAAAGGGCAAGGTCCATTATAGGCTTCCTGACAGCTGACCGTGGTACTGCAGCAGAACCTCCGGTTTCTGTTTATTGTGTGCTAGTTTTTACTGTGTATCTTTTGTGTTAGTTTTTAGCAGTGTGGTTGTTACAATGGTAGCATGAAAAGAGAAATTCTTAAATCTGTACAAGTAGGTACTTACGTTCGCCTGAACTCAGCCACTTGCAAACCCTGGAACCCCACTGTCTCTAGTAGCTGTAGGGTCATCTGTAAGAGCCATCATTTGTCAAAATATGAACAATGCATCATATCATTAAATCTTAAGAAAACAGTTAATATCAGTGCTGTTGTATTTGATAGTCTTTTTTCTCTCACCGTTTCCTCTACTTGCGTCTTTAGTTGTGTGTAAGCCACACTCTTAGTGTCCTGCAGATCAGCTGACCAGGCTTGGGTGACCGCCAAGGACAACGATGAGGAAACGCTCACTAGCAGGTAGAAACAGAAACGTATTGAGCAGGAACTGAAGTATCATAATATTGGTGAACACAACATGTAAGTTGAAGATCTGACATGTTTTTACGATATCGGAACTTCATTGCCCATGCAGAAATAAATTTTGCTCTGATTACTAAGTACTATGTGAGGGTGCTTTTAAGATTACAAATCAAACCTTCCAAACTTACACCAAACAGAATCTGTTTTGACATCAAGAGACGTGAGTGCTTTACTGACTAATGTTATAAATGAATCGTTATTATACATTCAATATTGTTTTATCATCATGATGATAAATTGTGGTTAGTAATACCATCTTTCTTGACCGTTGCAGAGTTTGCAGTCACAGAGATTCCCCCCAGTTGTCCGGACGAGACTGTCGTTACAAAGTTTGTCTGGACTGCAGAAGCCGCATAGGAGGTCACTATCATGCGGACTACGACAACAGTCGTGTTGGTAGAGCTGAAAAAAAACGTTGAAAAGAAGATGAATGTAAAATTTTTGCCCTTTGAAATATGTGTTTACATGTATTTACGAGATCATGGATACCGAATGTACTAGATAAAATTCAAAAAGACTAATTTTGATTTACCTTTGGGAAAACTGGACCACATCGGCTCTTTGGAAGCCGACTACAGTTCCGAACTCCACACTCAACTACAGAAGACAGAACAAAAAGGATGAGAGTAAAAAAAAATGTAATCACGTCTAATGAATTAAGTGTTAGCTATCTCGTAATAAACTGTAAGTCAGATAGAAAGTATAAATATGTACACAATACACAGATACATTTAGTAAGACCAATTAAATTTTTTAACGCCCAAAATACTCAGAAGTTTGAAAACTTACTGATTCTTGCAGCTGTGTTTGAAGGGTGGTGAAGGTCACAGATGTTTTATTCACAAGGTCAGCTGACCACTGTTGGGTCAAGGTCATCTGAGCAGTCTGAGAAACCGTCACTGTAAACAAGAAGAACAATTCCTACCGTCAGTCTTTTTTCATTATTTATCGCAGATTTATGGAATATCGAAAATGTACTGCCAATGGTTCATTATAAATTAAGCCACAAGAGAGTGAAATAGTCCATTTGTGTGTCTGCATTGCAGTTTCTCTACGTTCTGCCAGAGGGTGCTTACCATCGTTCTGAATGACGGCTGATGTGTTGTCTATGGCAAGACCGGTCACCTGATTCGTTGTCACCACGGTAACAAATGCATTCTGGGTAGCAGTTGCAGCATACTGTGCAGTAACAATTCTCACTATGACCTGAGTAGTGTTGGATTCCCTGTAATAACATAATATAATGATCACATTAATGAATTTTTAATTTTGGAGACTGAAATGGAACATGAAAATATGATTATGATTGTAATCTAGCTGAAGTTGGTCAGCCATAAAAATTGGTATACTTGTTTTTAATAAAATATCCTAAAGATCAGACACATAGATTACATATAACTTACGTTCTCCTAAATTCAGCAACTTCAAGGCCTTGGAATCCAACTGTCATCAACAACTTTTCTGTCATCTGAAAGAAAATGATTGAGGTTGAATGTAAGCTTTTATTTAGGACAAGTGCGTAGCATAGTATTTTAATCTACCGATCCTTCTTTTACCTCTTTTCTTGACCTAGTCTACGTTTTATATGTTCCCCCAGTTTTATTCCTTAATCACTGCCTAGTACCTTTCCCAGAGTAGGACACTTACCGCCTCCTCAACCTTAGTCTTCAGTGACTGGAAGGTAGTGGTGGTCACATTCATGAGGTCCATTGACCAGGTTTGTTTTACTGTCATGGTCACAGTGCTTGATGTGCTCACTAGAAAAAAAGGCAAAGAAAATAAGACACAAATATACATCAAGCTAGTTTTGTTGAGTTTGACTTCTTCTCTTAAGGCACTGGAAGGCAAATTTACTAGACAAATAATATGTAGGCTACGTCAGTTTAATAGTAGAATTTTCAAAAAAAGTAAACAATTTTAACTGAAGATATACCCAAAAATACAGTTGTCAAATGTAATGCATAAGGCGTCCACATAAGAACAAGACATTTCTCACAGAAGAGAAAAAAACACACTGTGGAGAGTACAATACATAATCAAATTTCAATGACATTTACCATCCTGTTTAACAACTGCTGATGCTGTGTTCACACTAATGGCTCCAATGCGTCCAGTTTTGACTGTTGTAACGAAGATCGTCTGTACAGGGGTTGTAGCATAGGAAGCCACCACAATTCTGGTGATGACAACAACTGTGTTGCTGGAACTGAAAAACAAATCAATAATAACATTCAATATTCCTGAAGAAAGTAAAATTGGTGATTAGAATTCTCATTTCCCACACCGCAATAGTCCACACATGTTCAACAGAATTCTTTAATTTAACGTATTTCTATCAACTGTAAGGCAACGTTATTTTTTTAAATAAAGAACAAAGAATCACAATAAGACAGAGGCGACGCACACAAGTTTGCAATACTTGATTCTACCAATCAACATACTGCACAAAAGCATAAATAAAGCTAAAAGGATATCCAAATAGAAGGAACATACCCTTTTAACAAAAGTTGTGTGAGTTACTTAGTATATGGTCGTTCTCACCTTTGTTTGAATTCAACAACGCTGACACGTTGGAAGCCAACAGTATTTCCGAACACCACACTCAGCTGTGATACAAAGAAAACCATGTTGTCATTTAGTTTTCTCTAGAACTGAGCAAAACAATACTTATATGCAAATTGTGATTTATTGATGACTACAAAGTACAAAGCATTAAAAGACTATTATACATGAAGTATTTCCCCCTGTATGTTAAAGTATTGTAATGAAGATGCATTTTGTTCTCTTTACCGATTCTTGCAGTTGTGTTTTCAGTTCTACAGAACTAGCCGAGGTCATGTTCACAAGGTCAGCTGACCAAGTCTTGGTCAAGGTCATCTGAGCAGTCTGAGAAACCGTCACTGTAAAAGAAACCAACCATGGTTAAAACATATATTAGACATAAAAAATAACATTATGTAGAATATGAATACTCTCATAATCAACAGCATCCCATGATCATTTTGTGGTTAAGGTAATTGAAATGGCAAAAAATATGTAAGACAGCTGAAAATTGAAAGTGTAAACACCCACCATCTTTTTGGACAACAGCTGATGTTGTTATTACAGAAAGTCCAGCTATTTGTCCAGTCTGTACAACAGTTACAAACATCTGCTGTGCTGCAGACTGGGCGTACTGGGCTGCTACAATCCTCAGGATCACCTGTATCTGCGATGACACACTGTACAAGAGGTCAAACAGGAATCTGATTGATTGTAATTTGCAATGAAATCATGTACATGTTGTTATATTGTAGCAGAAGTGTGTCCTTCAAGCACTGAACTGTGCTGTATTTTACCACGTTTTGAAAAACAGTCGCAAAATAGATAGCGCCAATTGACACCGATTGTCGGCAATTTGTGGCTAGAAATGATGAGTAATGGTCAAAATGGCGCAAAATGACACAAAACGACGCAATCACTGCACATCTCTTTTTGCTGAATCTTAATCATTGTATATTTCTTTTTAATTCATTTGCAACGCTGGGATGAGTAAACCATAAACCAAGACAAATAAGGTTTATTTCAGGTTGGAAATAAACACATTATTTATCAGTAGATACGTGGAACCTACGTTTGCTTGAATCCTGCAACCTGAACACCCTGGACACCAAATGTTGCCAACATTTTTGTTGTTATCTGTAAAAAGATGACATGGTATGCATTACTGGGACGACAGTTCTTTTCTTATAAATCCACCAGGTTTCTGTAAATAGATAATAGATAACTCTATAGCTTTGAATCATAAAACAACTAGACAGTAGTAAAATGAGCACTAATCTATCAATGAATACCTCTATGAAAGTCGAAAAAATAATATACACAATAAAATGGGTAGTAGAAAAACTGATAACATTAGGACACGTTAGTCTATTCTAGGTGTTTGCAATGATAATAAGTTTGAAAGCTATTACATGTACACTATAAAGACTATAATAGATGTAGATTGTACCATCTTGTTTGCTACTTACAGATTCCTCTATATTTGCTTTAACTTGTTGGTAGGTTACAGACTTCGCGTTTGTGAAGTTTGCAGACCACGACTGGTTCAATGTCATTGTCACTGATGACGACGTGCTCACTAGAAGAAAAGAAGAAAAGAAGAAAAATAAAAGCACGAAATCATCTAAGTAAAATATCTTGTTATTCTTGATTAACATTCTAACCAAATTTCTTAATCAAATACGTAGTTCATGGTCTTCTACACAATACAGAACATTGGAAATAGGACACTATTCAGATAACATTGATGGATGTAATGTATATTGCGGCTGATATCTGTTATGAAATACTTAGTCCTATGTTTTTATTTTTCCACTATAAGGTGCTGTATCAGTCTTTTATTCCGTAGAAAATCTTATGTATAAGTATCATAATTTTCTTTACCATCTTTAACGATCTTAGCAGAAGCTCTGTCCACCACGATCTGGTTGATCTGCCCGTTGGTCACCGTGCTCACAAACGTAGACTGGACGGAGCCGGTCGCATAGCTGGCTGCGATCAGACGTGTTGTCACTATGATAGTGTTGCTCGGGCTGTTGGAAAAAAAATGGGAATGAGATATGTAGAAAACAAGGATGAGGATGTTCATCATAGAAAGAAACTAACAGTCAAAAAAGTAATGCAAGTGGTTTCATAGCACATTCATTTTTCCATCAAATGAATTGAAATTTGGCACAATATTCTTTGGACTGAAATATTGGACAGGATCTCAATTTGTTGTTAAGATTTTCATGAGCGACTGACTTGATTTCATGTTGACCACACACATACATACCTGGTACATGGAAGGTCATACCAACTGATTAAAGGCTAACCTATAGTAGAGCAATGTTCTAATCAGTTAGTCTAGTATGATATATTGAGCAAAATCATGACTTGCATCTAACCTTTGTTTGAAATTCACAACCATTGCACGCTGGAATCCGATGGTGTTCCCAAGCTCTACACTAATCTGTAAACATTGAAAGTATAATCGTAGCTCAAAATACAAATCTGTAAATTAAGTTTATAGACTTGGTATAATTGTAAGAAAAACACTGACAGTAATAGAAAGTAGCAAATGGCTTAAAGTGTGGGAGGTTTGCCTGACTGGGTACTCACCCCATTCTGCACTTGCTTCTGCAGAGTAATGAAAGTCTTAGTTGTCTTATTCATCAATTCAGATGACCAAGGCTGGTTCACAGTCACTTGAGCCGTCTGTGAGGTGGTCACTGCGAAAATCACCGAAAAGTAGACATGATTAATGGTACACTAATTTTAAGGAAGGAAAACAAGTTCGATTTTTCAAAGATAAAGTGGATTGGTGAAGAATGGTAGAGAGACGCAAGAGAGGAAGAGACCCTGATGAGGACAGTTTATCAAGTACAAGAATTTCTCACCAACTTTCTGGATGGCAGCTGATGTTTTCACAACGGCTAGACCAGCGATTTGACCCGTAGTTACGACGTTCACAAAGGCCTGCTGTGTAACAGTCTGTGCGTACTGTGCAGTCACCATGTTCACTACAACCCGAATGTTGTTGGACTCCCTGGACGAAAACATAGAAAGTTGTATTCATGCAAAGTTTGAAACCAACAGGTGATATAATTTCATTAAAAAGCATCATACTGCACATAATAACTATACGTAGTAATACTTACGTCCGTTGGAACTCAACCACTTGCACACCTTGGAAACCAACTGTTGTAAGAAGCGTCTTCGTCATCTGAAAAGAAATACGAGAAAACTAAACTTTCATGCGAGGAAAGCGTTTCAAATAAATTACCATGTATAACCATTTCTGCTACTCTTTATCATACACCATTAATAGTTGGGTCATTGCATAGTCTGGATCTTAGAAGCATGTAGCCGCAAAAGGGGGGAAGGGGCAATAGATTTATATCATCAATGAAATGAAAATGTACAAAATTGATAAATAACGCAAGTATCATCTATGACAGAATTGAAAGTCTACCGTCTCCTCTATCTTGGTCTTCAGTTGCTTGTACACTGCGGTTGTTGTGTTCAGGTATTCCTGGTACCATGTCTGGTTCATTGTCATGGTAACTTGGGAAGATACGCTCACTGAAAAGAGCAAGTAAACACATACACAAAGTGCATGTAATTGTGAATTGCAGTAATACTGGTGTAATACGTGTGCTGTAATCAAAGGCAGACAACAGAATTCAATCGACTTCATTTGGATTTCCTTGGTCCCACAAGATAACTATGTTGATAAAAAATCATGCTAAAAGACATCCTATAACGGCTGATTTGAAAGTAACACAAAAGAAAACGAAGCTACAGTAGTGAGATAATGAAACTAAAGCAATCTTGAAACTCCACGCATATCTTACCGTCCCTGACAATGTTTGCAGATTCCTTATCTACGGTGATTCCTTGCACCTGTCCGTTTGAAACTGCTTGTACAAAAACGTTTTCTACAGCGTTGACTGCATAAGCCGCCGTTATCATACGTACTTCGGTAACAACGGTGTTGTTGGAACTGTAACAAAACATGGAATGAAATTGATAGATTTTTATTTGAAATAGTTTGACTGGAAGACCATGGACAAAGCAAAGCAGATGAATTCAACATTTGTAAAAACGTTGTTGTCTTCATTTTCATTATGTTTGGCTACCTTGCTACAAAAAACAACAACCATCATTGTCAAGAACTGGGGGAAATGGCCTACCTTTTGGTAAACTTTGTTACGACGACTCGTTGGAAGCCAACAGTATTTCCCAGCTCTATGTTCATCTGTGGATGTAGGATACAACTTTTTACCATGTTATAAAAACTGACGAAATGCTGCAGAGTACAAGCGGAGATGCACAAAGGTTGGGGCAGTCTAAAGCCTAAGGGTTAACTACTCCGTCAAAATACACAGTTGAATTCTCTTGCCCAAGGTTGAACCGAATTTGCCTCTCGTAGAACAGGCTAGGTCATCAGAGACTATGTCGGCAGGTAGTACTGTGATCCCACCATCTCTTAAGCCAGAGAAAAGTGGAAACAACAACACGAAAAGGTTTAGCCTAGGGACATGTCCTTGGTGCTGAAAGCACGGCTACCGTAAAATTTAGCCATCATTTCGTCATACGTTTCCTAAATGTTCTGTATCAGTGCACTTAAGATAAGGGCCATGTCCCTGGTACTGAAATATAGCAGCTGTTATGGCCATGATTGACAGCTAGAAATACTTACCGCATTGACAACTTGCTTCTGCAAGGTCACATAGGCCTGGCTAGTGCTGTTTCGAAGGTCAGCAGACCATGTTTGCATCAAGGTCATCTGGGCAGTCTGGGAGGTCGTCACTGCAAAATATCACAGCGTTAATGTTAAAAAAGATATATGATTTTAGGATACTTTTCTAGTATTGACAAGATGACAAGTCATAAGAAAACAAGCAGCTGGAAAAATGTATTCAACAAGAAGAAACCGGAATCTTTAAACGTCTATAGAGATTTCTATGAAGGCCCTTCAACACGGTCTGAAGCCTTCAATCTTTATGGAACAAGCTTTCTCGTTATTGCTTCCCTGATGGGTATAAACTAATTTTTTCACGACTAAGGTGAACATACATCTGTTATCAGCTAAGGTGAACATACATCGGTCATCACAATGATGTTAGTCTAACCAAAAACATTGCAGGGGTTCAGGATGAGCCTTGTTTTGTGAAATGAAGTAAATAAAAAAAAAATCTTAATGTTGAAGTGTACAAACCGTCCGTTTTGATGGCCGCTGACGTGCGGACCACAGACAGGCTTCCTACGCGGCCAGACTGCACTGTGGTGATGAAGGTCTGCTGTGTCGATGTCTGGGCGTACACAGCCGTTACAATCCTCACTATCACAAGGATCTGATTGGACTTCCTGTAGTGTAAAAAGAAAACGTAGCTCAGTCATATTCATTTATGTTTGAACCTTTGTTTATTCATGATAAGCTCAAATCGGCACGAAGGCCGCTTTTCATTGAGGTCATGCGGGAAGAGGTAAGGGTCAGATACAATATAACAGAGATTGTATCTGACATCATTTCAAAGGGATATGAATATTAAACAATTATATAGTATTCTGCATGGTATGGCCGATACACGCCCTCATACAATACTATACACATTGCCAACAACAAACGGAACTGGAAGAAACTACCAGTCACCTAAACCACAGCCGATCGAAGATGATGATGATGATGAAGACTAACATTGTTAGGACTTGTGAATTGGACTTAAAGCAACTAAGAAAATATTTTTACCAGTATCTAATCAAAATTAACAGATACTTGTAGAGATCTGTCTTACTTACGTTTGTTTAAACTGAGTCACTTCAAGCCCTTGGAATCCAACGTTCACCAGAAGTTTCTGGGTCATCTGAAAATGTAACAAGGATTGTAAACAACGGTTCAAAACATTCCTGTTAACCTGAATGAGTTACTCCACACACATGCCTGGACAGAAATGGATCACACCCGGCCCCTTCTAACAATTTCCGTCCAAACAACTCCTTTGGTCTTAAAAAGGAGATGCAATACACGGATCGGTGGATGGATGTAAGGATGAATGATGTGCGATAAATGGATACATGAATTTAAGGAATGAGTGGTATACCTCCTGTTCTATCTTGCGAACAAGTACTGTGTAGGCCTCTGTTGTTCTGTTCACCAGGTCTATAGTCCAGTTCTGTGCCACAGACATCGTCATTGTAGATGACACGCTCACTACACCGACAAGGGGAAAATCAGTAAAACTATATTTTGCAACTGTTATGAGTTAAAACATGACCTTTGTATCTATAACAATTGAAGAATTGCATCCCTACGCCTCCGTCATTCCCAGTTTGAAGCGCGGCATTCAAAGTTTACTTTTACAAGAAAACAGTACATATCTTTCGTGAACGTGTATGTCGATTCTACCATACTACTTTGTTCAATCTAAGGGGAAAATGTTGTATTTTGATGTCATAAACACTTGGAACAAATTTTACAGAAAATATGCTTGATTGTTGAATGCTACATCTTACATAATGAAAGACAAAGACACTTAGGAAAGCAGCCTGACATGATAATGATATATATATTGAGATAAAAGTTTAAGGATGTACAAAGAGGTTTTTGGCTCTTACTTATGCAGAATATAGGAATAGGTAGACAATTATAGCAGCTGTAAATGTTCTGAATATGTACCATCTGTGGTTATCGTAGCTGATGTTGAGTTCAGACTAAGGGTTCCAACTTGTCCTGTTGAGACGACTTGTTGGAATGACGTCTCGACAGCTTTGCTTGCGTAGGCGGCAACAATCATCCGCATCACTGCAACAGTGGTGTTGCTGGTTCTGTACCGCAGGTTAACAGGTCAGGCATCAACATACATATAGAAAATCGCATAAATCGTTTCAGAATAAAATAGAATAGAATAAAGATATATAAAATACATTGTAAAGTGGCAGGGAAATAAAATTGTCCCTATCATTTACGTAAAACATTGGCCTTTCTGAAAACATCTATATGCAATCTTTAAATGAATTGTGTGAATTCTTTGGTGGAAAAAATTAGCAATGGGTCCTAACGCCACTGAAAAGGGGTCCTAGTCATACTAGTTAATGGGGGAGTCATTTCTGTGACGCCACGACCTGTGGCTAATTTATCTTGCCAAAGACCACACGGTAACCAATTGATTTAGAAATTACATAGATATTTTCAGAAAGGCCATTTTTTATTTGAATGAATGATAAAATTTTCTTTCATTGGTACTTTGTATACCAAACTAGCGTGCGCGTGACCTTATAAGTTTGTCAAAAAAACTCACCCCTGCTTGAATGTTGTGACATCTACACGTTGGAAACCAATGGTGTCTACCAGCTCTGACGTCACCTGTATGATAAACAAACATGTCTTTTCGTTCCATGATCTTTGATCGCCAAAAAGGTATGTATAGATGGACAAAAACTATCTATCGACCTGATAAAATATATCAAACAGGATAGACTCACAGCCTCCTGCACTTGAGTTTTCAGTATGGCGAAGGCCTTGCTGCTGGTGTTGGCTAATTCGGCTGACCAGACCTGGCTAACGGTCATCTCAGCGGTCTTGGAAAGGGTCACTGAAAAATAACAAGATTTATAATCCTCTATAAAATCTACACCAAATGTGTGTTATTAGCTCATGGATTGTAGAGTCTTTCGCTTTAATGGATAGCAAGCACTTAGCCTTTGAACGCTTGGCATGACAGGCCAGAAGTAGCAAGCTGTGGACAGCCAAAGTCAACAAGATCAAGTGACAGTGTAAACATGTAGCATTTAACCAGTGGGTCCAAAATATGAAACGTAACTTACATTACATTCTTGGGCATTTGGGCAGGAAAATACTTGAGATATCACAGTGAATATTATAGATGCTTGTGACAAATCTACTATGAATACTACATGTATGATGAGGAAACATGCAGTGAGGATTTTTTTGTTCACGCATCTTACTCAGCTATTTAATTGTTTCTATGTTTGAGCACTCACCATCTTTCTTTATGATAGCAGATGAGGAAATGGCATCCAGAGTTCCAATCCTGCCAGTTTGCACAAGCGTCACAAAGTTCTGCTGGACTTGAGTCAAAGCATACTGGGCAGCAACAACCCTCAGAATAACCTCAACTTTTCCTGATTGTCTGAAATTAGAATTAAAAAAAAAAAACGGTATGAATTAGGTCTATTGAAAACAAAACAGCTAGATATGAAGAAAAAAAGTGATCTCAAACCAGAGCTATTCTTCCACTAGTTTTGACAGAGAAGACTGTCGCTATGTACAGTGGAACGAAGACTTAATTCTTACATGTGCATACTAGTAAGCATGAAGTATTTCGTTCGCGGTAGCTGGTTTGTTTTCCTGGTAATATTATGTCTGTTAGGCACTTACACATGTTTTTGAACAGATAACCACGTTTCTTACAAAGAAGTACTTACGTTTGCTTCAGCTGAGTGACTTCTATACCACTGAGACCAGCTGTTGTCAGCAACTTTTCATTCACCTGTAATTCAGCACCACAGACAGACACCATGTTAACTTTCATTGTGAAGAATTAAAATCATGGCATAAGTTTAGAACAAAGAATCTAAGGTAGAAAAGTCTGTGACGAATATAATGACTTCACATGTCATTTCGGAGTCGGTAAAACCTTTATAAACAGTTTCGTTGTATTCAAATAAAAGTTCATCAGTGACAGTAATTGACATTGAAAAGATCTTCATATGGCCATTTACATCGGAGGCTATCAACCATAACTCAGCCGAGACGGGAGCCGGTACAAACTATTGCTGACGTCACAATCCGTTTAGGTCGCGTGACATAGGCTTTCGCCGTAATTTCAATGGGTCATGCCGTATATTGATAAGTTTTCTTTGGATGTTGCACACGTACACGGGGTATATCATAAACGTTTAAGAAACCTACATTTTGCTCTATTTTGACCTTGAGGTCCTGGTACGCTTGTGATGATTTGTTCTGGAAATCCACAGACCAGGTCACAGGTACGGACATCGACACAGTGGCCGATGTACTGACTGAAAACAACATACATATAAAATGAAGTATGAAGCGAATCCTCAATGGAGAAAAAATACTTCATAGGAAGCTTAGAAGATTTATACTAGTCTCGTTGGGTTTTCGTATCAATGATATCCATTAAAACGAGTCAGTATATTTACTGAATTATATACAATAGGGTTTTTAAAAACGTCTGCCATGTAGTTACTTTTCATAAGCAATTACACGTAGTTTGATTTTAATCAACATGCATCATGCATGCTGTGTTACTGGCTCCAGTTTCAAGAATTCTGCATAAATTTAGCTCCATTTGCCAGAATTCTGAACCATTTTTCAGAATTCTGGCTCCATTTACAGAATTCTGCAAAATTCTTCAGAATTGGGCTAATCCCCAGGGGGTCATCAATGGCTGCTAAATATCTTTAACTTTATTTCTACCTACCAGATGTGATATTAAGCCATTTAGGTTTAAGATGGCTGAAATGTGGGAGGTATTCCTAAATCAAACTGGAGGCTGTGTTATATGCTTAACATATAATTCCTTACCATCTTCAGTTACAACAGCAGACTGAGGCTGCACTGTGACTCTCCCAATCTTTCCAGACGAAACTCTTGATACAAAAACGTTCTGAATATTCTTCACTGCATAGGATGCAGCCATCAACCGAGTTGTCACAACTACTGTGGACGTAGAACTGATGAAAAGAAAATTCAAATCGTTATCTATTATCTTAAGAAGGCTCCTGTGCAACAACGTTTATGCTATGCATTAGCATAACTTCATTTTTACCGAAAGTATTTGATTTAAGCAAATTTGAATATGACCTACATGTATGTAACGTCCTGTATTATAGACATTCTATTTGCGTTTCTATATAGAATAATGCCATCATTGTTTTCTTATCACTTACTAAAGATGTAACGATATAAAAGTATGCAGTTTAAAAGAGACACCTTACAGGTAACTGAAATAAGATTTCTGGGCAAGAATATGATATGATCAAAGAATTGTACCTATTTTTGAAGTCAACAATGACAACACGCTGAAAGCCTGGTGTCTCAGAAAGCTCTACTCTCAGCTGAGGAATAAAAACATGACAAATGTAAATCCGGTATTAGAACATTAGCAAGTTGAAGATAGCTTTACTCAACGTTGCAATAAGATCATATTGCATAAAGCTCAATTTATATAAATTTTATAGCTTTCAAAAACACTATCTCAAAAATAAGTTTCGCCACTTTACTTGGTTTCAAGCGCTCAATCAAGACAAGGCAACACCCCACTTTGGGAGAGCACCAAAAGGATATCACTAAGATACACTCAATGTCAAGTTTCTGAGATATTCAAGCACTTACTGCTTCTTCCACTTCTTTGGTTAGAGCCGTTGTGACAACAGATGTCATGTTTGTTAGCTCAGCTGACCACTGCTTGGCCAAGGTCATCTGGGCTGTCCGTGACTTTGTTACTGCAAATAAGATTATCATTAATATTGCATTCAAATACCAATGATTAAATTTAACTTCAATTTCATTACAGCAACTGATGATGTAGTCGATCAGATATGAGAAATGCCAGCGTGAAAAGAGATGGACTTTTCATTACTTTTGAGCAAGATGTTTTACGAAGTGCTTAAGAATCATGATTTTGGTATCACTTACCGTCCTTCCTAACAGTTGCAGATGTCGATATGACAGGGATGGTGACCACCCTTCCTGTCTGCAACACTCTCACAAAGGCTTGTTGAGCCTGAGTCAAAGAATACCCCGCTGCAACGATCCTGACGATCACCTGTACCTGATTGGCTTCCCTGCAGAAAAAGAACATGGCATCGTAAGCATAATAACCCATTATTGAGATCTTTTACTTCTATTACGGACAAAGAGTGTCCATTGTGATTTTTGTAGGCACTAAGTGGTTCAATAGCTGGTCAAATGATATGTCTTTCCATGCAGAAAGTTGTGCAAGAAGATTCAATATGATAAATCAGAAGTTACTTACGTTTTCTTAAAGTTGACCACTCTGATCGTATGGAATCCAACAGTCTGTACTAACTTTTCTGTCATCTACAAATTTGAAAGAAAGAAAAGAAAGAAAGAAAAGAAAGATGAACAAACTAAGCAACGTTGATTCAGTAGCAGCAAACCGAATTCGTTCTCTTTAATCCTTCTTTAAGATCAAAACCTACAAAATGTTCAACTTGCAAGTTCTGTTAGTAAGTGCACTTTGAAAATTAGAACACACCTTGCATGGATAAAAACTTAAACTGATAACTTTGAACATAATGGTGGAATGGTACCTCTTGTTCTACACGTATTTGTAGGTCTTTGTAAGCTTTTGATGTCTGGACTTGTAGATCATTGGACCATGACTGGGTAACGGTCATAGTGGCAGTTGATGACACACTCACTGTTAAAGGACAAAAAGAAACAACCTTATTTCATGTGAGCAATTGTGATGCAAAAAGAGATGTACAATAAAAAGACGCAAATAAAGACTTATCATGCAAAAAACTTTAAGCTTTAAGCTTGCTAGACAAGTGGTGTTAAAATACGATTGTAGAAAGAGCTTTGATGAATGAAATGAAATCTAAGTAAACCCAGAAAATGGTAAATGCCAACAAAGACAAATATGAAGTTTACAGTGCGATATTAGAAAGAAAAAAACTATTGTATCGTTTATAAAGATGAACAAAAGGTTCAAACAATATCAATAACAAAGATATAGCCTTACAAAGTGATAAATTATCATAATATTTCTTACCATCTTTGGTAAAGGTAGCAGAGGATTTTTCCACTGCAAGAGTCACAAGTTGTCCAGAGGAGATTGCATTAATGAAGGATGTCTGGATGGTAGACAGGGCATAGGGAGCTACCATGATGCGAAGTACAACTTCTGTCTTGTCTGCCACACTGGGTAAAAAAGACGCTTGAGTATCATGCAAATTTAATTTTAAAAAGTCAGTTGTTCAAGCCATGAGAGAAAGATATTTCTTGCAGAAATCATAGGACTAAAACTTTTTTATTGAACATGTCTTTATTGAACTTTCAGCCCTGTTAGCTAAAACTAACCTTTGTTTGATCTCTGCCACATCCACTTGCTTGAACCCAATATCTTGGTCTACCAAGACCTCCAAAAGCTAGAAAAACACATGATTGGAAATGCCAGCTTGACAACATGGAAAAGGACAATGTGATCACATACTTCAGAAAAGCATATTCACGCAGAAAAACAGAACTAAAGGTAAAGTTTAATTAAGATTTTCGAGGTGTCACTAAAACGTACTGTTAAGGGTAACCAGACAATTCCTCGGAAAACACCATTGTTTCAACTCTTACCTCAAGCTCCACTTTCTTCTTCAGAACCTGATACTCCGTTGTCTTGTTGGTAAGTTTAGGGTTGAATGTCTGACTGAGAACAAAGCTGGCAGTTGTCGTTGTGCTCACTGTAAAAATATAACGTTGACATGCTCAATGTAAAACCTACATGTATGGCTGAAAAATCAGCATTGACATTTTCATTCCCATTCTGCTTCTCTGGCTAGAGAGAGACAAAATCATCTTTATTGTGTTTACACCAAACAAACAAGCACAATATGAAATATTCTACTTTTCTAGACTACTGATTAATTTATTTACAAATGGAAGAAGTGAAATTTTAATTCAATTCTATTGGTATTCTTACCATCCCGTTTGATCTCCACTGATGCTGGATCGACAGGAAGTGTCTCGACCTGTCCAGTGCTGGCGACCTCCAGAACGGTGGCCTGAACCTTTGCTGTGGCATAGTCAGCGGACAGAACACGGATTTTTGCTCGTGTCTGGTTCATTTCCCTGTCAAGTAAAATCCAAATTTACGGCATTGTAAAAGCCTAAAATCTTACACTAATTAATTAGAAAAGCTCTCCAGGGCATTTAGAGCCATAATTCTTGCCAGCTCTAATCATTTCTCATACAATTTCCATATTGGTGTGAAATGGCCTGTTCCTTTTCCTTTTTGAATTCAACTGTCAATTTGTCAACTGTCAATTTGTGAGTCAAAAAAGCAACAACTATACAATGGTGGACAAAAGATGGCTTGGTATTCAACCTGTTGGTGGAAACGTGCTGGGAATTTGGATCAATATAGATACAACCGCTCAGTACAACTCAAGGTAAATCAAGACAGTCGTAAACAGCAATCTACCTTTCAAATCGAGAAACCTCAACTCTCTGGAACCCAACAGTTGTGATGAGAGCCTGGAAAAACTGTGGGGGAAAGGAACAAATTCACATAACTTTGTCATACATCCAACTAAATTAACTCTACACATATCTGCAAGATCATTCGACAATCAATCATATAAAGGTTGAATGTTAAGAGAAGTAGAATATCAACTAGTAGCTAATGCTGCAAAAGAACAGGATATTCAATATAATGTTGAATCAGATGCTGTTTTACGCACCTCTTTCTCGACTCGCTTTTCCAGGTTTTTGTACGCAACACTGGATACGTTTGTAAGATCTTCATTCCATTCCTGTTTCACAACCAGTGAGACTGTAGATGTGATCCCAACTGTAAAGGAACAGGAAAAAGAACAGATGTATTCATATCATCCATTTTCTATTTTCTATTTTCAGACAAGTAAAACTGGAGAAATATTTTAATTTTCTATCCCATAACACTGGAAATATATTATTTTACTATTAAGAATCAACATGCTGATACCTGAAGTCCCCTTCCTCGACAAATATGTACTTGCTGTAATTGGTTCTCTTTATGAGACATAATCAAGTTTACCATCTCTAAAAAATGTTCTGGATTAGGAAGAGTCAATCTGTCATATACATCAACCATCCCTCAACCGAAAAAGGGTTAAATACCCGACTGCTAGGGACCTGCCGGTGTTGTCACACTCCCATTCAGGGCAAGACATAGGCTTTGGGTCATTTTAGCTTGAGAGGGATCAGAGGACTGATCAAAAGCTTGTTGGTATGTTTATTTTGGGTACGGAAATAGCATAATATTTGTGATAAGCTTACCATGATCGCATTAACATGTCAATATAAAGCTTTCAAATCGGTTAAAACCTGGTCACTCCTGGACCAGTTCTTCCCTTTATAGTCACTGCCGAAAGACAGCAGATGCAGTCTGAAATGTCTGACCGTTTCCAAATTTTATCCAGTTGTTGAAGTACCTGTCATTTGGCGTATCATATTACCTGAATATCTAACCCTTCATCGACAAAGCTTACCGTCTGTTTTGTACCCCACTGTACTGCTGTTGACCTGTAATGACCCCACCGTCCCGTCAGCCACTGCTGTAGTAAAAGCGGTTCTCACTTCGTTTGTAGCGTAGTCAGACTTCAGGATGGCTACAATCGCTTCTACATTTGCATCACTGAATAGCAAGGAAAACATCTTTAAGTTAATGAGCGCTTAGTCTAATGATGTCTTTCTCATTATCCAAATTTGACACGATCTACACAAATCATCACAGACACTAAAGTTAAAATTTACACCATACACATTCCTTATAATTCAATGTAACTGAAATTTGGCCGGTTATAAGAATGTGCTGCGAAAGGCTTGTGAAGTCTTATTGACAAGAAAACAGAGAAAACACCAGATGACTTTAAGATATATTTAAACTCACCTTTGTCTGAATTGTACAACGTTTGCTTCTAGAAATCCAACAGTGGGTACCAACACGGTTCTGACCTATGAGAAAAGAGGAAGAACTGATACACGTGTAGATATCTTTGTTCCCATCTAATGCTCAGGTCCCAATCACGCCGGAGCCTGTAGGGGGTGTAGTCCCGGCCGGCCCCTGAAGCCACAACCACAAGTTTGTCCCAGTGTTCGCAAAATTAGCTCATGGCGTCTCTTTGTAACCGGATCCCGTGTTGATTTTAAGTCCGAGCTAAAATGATTCTGGGTCCTGGTCGGGCCTAAAAATCAAGGATAGCCCGACAGCTGCAGGGTGTCCCACGGGGCCACGTACGCGTCTCACGCCCGAAAAAAAAGCCCGTCAAATACCTGGCGAGCCCCCTTTTTCTAATTGCATTACAGACATACCTGAGGGGACATTCAGCCATCCATCCTGTAGGGAGCATTGAGCATGTTAAGGAACCTTCCAAAATCAAAACACATTGTTCCAGTTGTTGATGAGAACTTCTCTCCATACAATGTAGATCTCCACGTCTTACCATAAAAACAGCAAGTAAACTTGCTGCCCTTTGTGCCAAGTTGTCTTGCTGTCGTGCTTCGTCCTCAGTCTATAGTAGGACGCTTTATCGTTACCTAGCCTCAAGGTAAGGTAACGATAAAGCGCCCTACTATAGACTGAGGACGAAGCACGACTCTATGACAAAGGACGAAAAACGAGCTTACCTGTTCTTCCACCTTGCTTGCTAGGGCAACGAACTGTGTAGACTTTTCATCCGTCAGGTTGGCTGTCCACTTCTCAGTCTTAAGAACCAATGAGGCTGTAGAACTGGTGATAACTACAAAAGAAAAATTCAGATCCGCTCACCCACAATGTGGTTCATTTTCTGTTGTTGCAAGGGTTACACATGCTTGAGCCGAAGTATACAAATCAAACGTGCAAAATTCAACTCTTTTAAAATCAGCTTAACTCAAAGGGAACATTGATATGTAGATATCAAAGGCATCATGTTAGAAGACTTACCAGATGCACACTAAAGTGTCAAAGAAGAAAAAATACAAAATAAACTCTCTGAAACGTACCATCATTTTCTATCATGGCTGTAGTCCTGTTTACAGCAAGACCAAGAATGCTGCCACTTTGAACGACTGTGGTGAATGCCTGTCTGACTTCCTCTGTGGCATAGTCAGCTTTGATGATTTTCACATCAACAACGGTTTTTCCTTTCCTGTAGAAGGCAAAAAACAATGCTTTTGAATAACAAAGTATAATCAAATGACAATATATCACATTTTGAATAGGAGCATACTGATGATTTAAATATGACAAAATGTGGCGATAAGTAAGAACTTGTAACTGGCTTTGCGATCTATCCTAGGTTTCTAGTAGGCTATTGTAGCTTGAACAAAGGTCCTATTTCTTGCAACCATATTTTGTGTTCACATTTGAAACTGACTAATGCTAGGGACTTCTTGATCTAAAAGTAAGTATGTGCTATAACAGCAATTCATTATGTCTATACACTATACTAAAAGTTAAAAAGGAATTCCAAATCAACTCACTCTTCATGGAAACCCGTTACAGCAATGCGCTGCACACCCAGAGTGTTGGCTATCTGTTCTGTCAGCTACAAGTAAAGGACATGTATCACGTTACATTGAGGATACATCTGACATCACTACAAATCTTTGAAACTGTTCACATGCAATTCGTTACTTGTACACATTTCCTCACCCATTAAGTACATGTCAATACATGTAGTTTCCATGAGTGCAAAGCGTCAACTACAAATTATGTGCCAAAGGAACTTCTTGGCAAAATGTTCTATAAAAGCTGTTACTTACTCCATCCTCTACCCTCTCTTTAAGGGTGACAAACACAGATGATGAGGTGTTCAGGAGATCTGTGGTCCACATCTGTTCTGACAGGGTCAGGAAAGCTGACGTTGATGACGCAACTGCATGGAATTTGATAATATTTAAACAGTTATATACAACAGTTAAGAACTGAAAAAGCAAGATTCTGTAATTACATAATACGTTTTTACTGGTTAGTAGTACAGATTACTGTCTTAAGTTTAGCTATCAAAATTAAAGTATGTTATGTGACAGGTGCAAAAACAAGTATGTTGAATAACATTACTGTATTTACTGATCGATTTATGTAAAACTTTATGAAACGGTCAAATAAATTCAAAATCATGTTTAATTTAAACTGTAGCTCTACCAAGGAACATCTTGTGTGTGTCTGATATAGAAATACATATTAAAAGGCTAAAAGAGAGGAAGCTCATTTTACCATCTCTCCTGGTTGTAGCTGAAGTTGTGCTGACAGTGACGCCCTTGAGTTGGTTTTTCTCCACCAGACTAACAAAGTTTTGCTGTGTTTCTTTCAGTGTGTCGGCAGTGGACATTATCCTCACCACAACTTGTGTCTGGTTGGATTCTCTGAAAATTAAAACAATGTCGGAGTAACAAAGTTAGCAGCTGACATGACAAAATCATACTCGGTGTGAGGAACCATCCCCACGAGATACGGACATAACGTAGTCTTAGATAAAGCTAACCTACTTAAATAGACTTATTTTACAATTATGAATCTTTCTTAACAGTATAAAACAATCTGACGTGCGATGTTGGGGAAGAAGTTCTCACAATACTCATAAAAAAGACAATATACTTACGTCTTCATGAAATTGGCAACCTCCACATTTTGGAACCCAGGAGTCTGTAGCAGGTTTACAAGCAGCTGTAGATACAGAGCAACAGTGATCACTGAAATTATTTTGTACACATTTTGCAGTGGTAGACAGTAGATTCCATGAAATAGCAATATTTCCTTCCCTATATATTGGAACACAAAACAAATGATAAATTCCATGGCTGTTGCATGCCAATAATATTGCGGACAGGAAATGTTGGGTTTCCGGTCCAAGCTGGTGTTCAGATATGCATATTTAAGTAACTTACCGTTTGCTCTATTTTCGTTTGCAATTCCTTGTAGACCACTGAGTCTGTGTTCTGAAGTTGTGGGTTCCATTCCTCAGTCACAACCATGGAGGAAGTGGCAGACTGGCTCACTGAAGTTAGAAAGATAATGTAAATATTACAACACTTAGCATTTAATGAAATCAAAATCATCATTCTTATTGGTTGCAGTGGAAGCTTTTCTTATCAGTAAGGATTCAAATGAAGTTTCAAAAGCCAGTCGTCTATATTTTGACATTATCATATTGAAAAGTCACGGTCAATATGGCTCTGCGAAAGAGGTAATATTCTAAGAAAAAATGGTAGGTAAAGATTAGACAGTCTTTTTTAAGACTTGTAGTTTTCTTTCAGTCACAAAACAATTTTAACGATCTATACGAGAGTATGAGTGAAGACAATTGCCAAACAGTAAATGGCAAACGTAAGGAAATAAGCAAAATGTCATTTCATCCTACCATCTTCAACAATAGTGGCTGATGTGTTCACTACTTGAACTGTCCCCAACTGTCCTGTTTTTGTAGCCTCCAAAAAGGATGACTGCGTTTCCAACAAGGCATAAGGAGCTATGGTCACCCTGGTGGTCACTTCCACCTTGCCATCAGAACTATAAGAAAAATGAAATGTGACAACAAGATTCGAAATTCAAATTCGAAAATTTAATTCCTTTTCTTTGTTTCTCGCTATAAACATATATATCAATGCTGGAATCCCTCTGTAGTTGAAAAGGTGAAACAATTTCTTTTCAAATAATTGTGGGTAAATGATATACTCAACTTGAATTTGAAATAAAATGAATAGAATGTATAGAATACACAGAATCACACAATTAATGGAACATTTAAAGTGTGACAAGGCAGGACACAGTTCAGGACTAAGGCTTTCAAACAGTCTTACCTTTGTTTGTACTCCTTGACATTGACTCTATTAAATCCAGCATTCTGAACAAGCATGATTGATACCTGAAAGAAGCAAAATCATCAATATACATGCAGTTAGAAATAGAGCCAATGGCTAGTTGGAACAGGAGGGTCATCTCCTTGGTGCTGAAAGATTGACTATTACTACGTTGACATCCATTGGTTACTTACATGAGTTCTCTTCTGTAGCTAGCTTCATATGACCATCCCCTGCCAAATCATGCTGTAACCTGATTCAGATGTAAGTGAATACATTTGTACACTAACAAACAAAGGGAAGTTAAATAAAGTCTGTCCAGTTGTTTTATTGTTGTTGAATAATCTCCAGCTAAACTGGTGGTTGTAACAATTTGGCAGACAGTATTTCCTGCATTGTCCTTGCAAAACGAAATTGCTGACACTCAGTATCAATTTTTTTTAGAAATACTAGTTAAGAAATTGAAGAAGATGATACAAACCTCGTCCTCTATTTGCTGGGTCAGTCTCCTGTATTCCTGTGAAGTTTTGTTGGTAAGTTGAACAGACCAAGACTGTGTGAGGACTGTGCTAGTTGTGGACGAGATGCTTGCTGAATACAAAAGATCAGAACGAAAACAAAACTGAGTCCCTCCATCTATAACCATACAGTAAAACGAAACAGAATGTACCCAGGCAAGGAATTGATCTTTATCCACGAAGCTTGGTATGAGCGATTTATTTGGCGGATCGAATCAGGATAAATTCCGTGGCTGGGTCAATCCCTATTCACAAATCCAGGTATAGATCGGGTCTAAGTAAGTTTATCATAAAAACACTCATTGTACAAAGGTATTGACAAGTGCATTGTAAAACAATTGTCAAAATGCTCACCATCTCTCTTAAAGTTGGTAGTGGTACCGTTTCTAACAGTAAAGACCCTTGGTCCAACCTCTCGCTCTTGTGCAATGACTTCAAACCGTCTGCTGATGTCCGCCGCAGAGTAGTCCGCTGTTATGATCCGCAACACTACTTGGGTTTGGTTACTTCCACTGAGAAAAAGAAGTTATCCAAACAACTGTAATACGACAGATTGCCAAACCAGGTAAAGGATGGTTAGTTGAATGTTTTCATGTTCATGAGCAAGTACAACAAGAGCTGCATGGAATAGCAGTTTGCCCAACAAGCGATGATCTTTGTTTGGGTTAAGCTGTAGGTCACAGGTGACGAAGATCAACCACGACTGATGACATCACCATAGCAAAAAGCTTCAGTCTACCAGAACCAAGAACACCGGCAGCAATGCTGTCCCATCAAACAAAAAGCCATCTGAACAAAACAAGAGCTCGAAAAATCTTCAGTGCCTCCATGATGTGAATGAACCAAGCATAAAGAAAGGAAAATGTCTGCTGCCACTTCTTGTGGTCCAGATTCCTTAAGCCGAGCTGAGCACACAAGCAAGAATACATCACCAAATGGCATAGTGATGATAAAAGAAATGAAATGGATTGCTTGAATGGTAAGACGTCTGACAACGACGAAGCAGGGTTAAGACGCTGTTTAGACATATCAGTGTAAGGCTTAGTCACCTGTTAAGCGACAATCATGTAAGCCATTTCAGGTGAAAAGCAAAAGAATGCACCCAATGTGATAAGAGTACAACCACATAGAAGTGCCTGAAATTGCTGATGGAATCCTGCCCAACCCAACAAATGCAAAGTGATGTTAGACACTGATGGAGTAGACAATGCATTCTGTTCTTTAA
Organism: Branchiostoma lanceolatum; assembly: GCF_035083965.1. Lineage (NCBI taxonomy): Eukaryota > Metazoa > Chordata > Leptocardii > Amphioxiformes > Branchiostomatidae > Branchiostoma > Branchiostoma lanceolatum. The sequence goes on from NC_089739.1 coordinate 6,077,587, forward strand.
AAGAGTCAGACTCAAGTTAGGCTCAGCGGAACTCCTTTTCAACAGATATTAAAGTGCAGAAGGTCAACAGGAGATGATTGGTTAGACCAAGTGGAAACTTTGCAACAAATGCAGAAAGCTTAATGATGTTCCCTAGGGTGTGTTTCCACAGAATTACGTTCACTGTTTGAATCCCTGCAAAAGACGTACAAAAAAGCTGCCACCTGAAAAGTTGAAGAGTTTTGTAATTGTTATATGAGGTTAAAGGCTTTAAAAGCAAAGGTTCTGCTCGCCAGAGTTAATAATATTATCTAAGGTGGGCTCTATGACTCACGTGCGGACAAACGTGTGTAGCACAACCCGTTGGAACCCAAGGACGATAATCAAGGATTCTGAAAACTGCACAGAAGAGAAAAAAAGTGTTAGACTCTGTTTACTATAAATAAGCATATTGATACATGAAAAGCTCATATTTACAATTTTAAAGACATTTTATTCTGTGCTTCAAAAGTTCCTTATGTTTGAATTCATCACCCACTCCACAATCCACTATCCAGTTGCTTGAGTAACGTCAGCGTTTTTAATGTATGATACCGATACCACACTTAATCTTCTCCCTGCTGCCTAACTTTGTAACTAATAGTAATAGAATTGTGTGCCAAACGGCTACTTCAGTGTGCTAAAGGTTAATCATTATCATTACTTCAAATGTACACGTCTTGTTTTGATTATTTGTTAGCTTGGAGGGTAAAGAAACGGAGATTTCTACGCAAGACTCTTCACAGTATCTAAACATTACAGGTGGTAATGATGCTGTTGCTTTAAATGATAGGGCTAAGAACAATAACCTACCGCCTGTTCCACTTGTTTTTTCAAGGTGACATACTGTGGTGCAGAAGGGTTCGTCAGGTCAGCTGACCAAGGTTGGGTCAAGGTCATGGATGCAGTCGACGTGATGCTCACTTAAGTGTTAGGATATCAAAGACAAATTAAATAGTGTTATGCTTAAACATTGTGAATTTGGCAAACGCAATTGTATGTCATCCATGCATACTGATTGTCTTAATATTTACATGTCAAAGAAAAATATAAGATTTCTTTTTCACAAAACATAGAAGCAAACTAAGCTAACCTACATGTACACATTTAGGCCATGCGCAACTATGATTTGAAAACGGCTATAGTAGTAAAATCATGGTACTCTAGGCATGCCTAGGTTTGCCTAGCAAACTAAACATACTGTCTTTTGTATCCTGTCTTGTCTGTATATTTTCACATCAAAGTTACTACTTTCTTAGGACTTGGGTGTTTTAGTTAAAAACTCTATACTATAATACAACTTAGTTGTCAAATACATAAAACAGTTAAATAAGCATGCACACCGTCTTTCTTGATCACAGCAGACGCCGGGTCCACAGTAAGACTTCCAATTTTCCCAGAAGACACAACATTCTGAAAGGACATCTGTGCTCCTTTTGAGGCATAGTCAGCAAGAACCAGCCTGACCAGGACTTCAATATTGCCAGAACTGGATACAAGAGGAAAGCATACATGTAATGCGACTGCTCAACGGTTGAAAGTGACTTCACAATATATTTGTTAATGATGTAAAAGACATTTTAGCAACAAATCAAGACTTGCTCAAAGACCTACTCATATAGTAAAACTAGTGGTAAGGGCAAGATGAATACGGAAAGTCTGGAGAAATAAAAGTGAGCTGCCTAGATATTGCACGGGCTGTCTAGATACAAATAGCTTCTCATTATCCTTGCTCATTCTCTACTGAATAAAGAAGGAAATCTGATCGCCAGTAAAGTTTGTCTCCTTGTGTCCTTAATGACAAAATCTTAGATATCACTCGACTTTCAAATTGGAAAGATTGACAAAAGATCAGAATAAGAAAGCTATCAAAAGAAATCAGCAGTGAGGCAAACTTGTTAATGCCTAGTACGTAATTTGATTAAATTCAATACGTGTGCATTGTAAAATGAGATGCCATACCTTTCCTTGAATGATGCCACTCTCACACCCTGAACCCCAACAACTGACAGCAGTACAGTTAGCAGCTAAAAGGTTGTGAAATAGAAAAACAATCATCGAGGGAAACTAATAGAAGGCGGGGGTGCAAGTTGGCAATAACAGAATAATTCCCAAGTCGTGCAAAAAATTCCACATCTGTGCTTATATCTAATTTTTGCTTCTCGTCGATATTTATAATCATATATACCTGCTGCTCCACTTGTGTCTGGAAAGTCTTGTACACCGTGGAGGTGACGTTGAGGTACTCTGCTGACCAGGGTTTGGTGATGGTCATAGATGCTGATCGAGTCACAGTCACTGATGAGGAATGGGTAAAAGGTTTCTTGAATTTCTCACATTTCAGGCATTTCTATACTAATCTAGTTAAAAACAACTTAGTGATTCAGCTCAACAACCTGCAAAGTGTCATAAATACATACATATATAGAATGTTTTGGACACTCCATCTCAATGGAGAAAGTAAAATTCTTGGACATACTTTCAAGGAGAACAAGGATGCTATTTACATCATTTATTTCATTGGTTCTCGGATATTTTAAGGTAAAAATGTAGCAAGCGGACATCATAAAAGCATAGGGCAGCAAGGAAAACTTGACTGTCTTTAATCCATAAAACCGAGTGCACCATAGCATAAACCTGGACCAGGACCTCAAACTTTGTTTTCAGCAGGAAATCATCATTTATATCGTAGGAATCTGAAAAGCAACAAATCAAATTGGTGTAGGCTTACAATCAGTTATAGACAGTAGTTGACTACAGCCGATCTACCTACCATCCTTTTTGACCACAGCTGATGTGCTATTGACAGCCAGCATCCCCATCTGTCCACTACTGACAGCCGCTGTGAACGCCTGCTGGATTTCCGTGGAAGAGTAGTCCGCCATGACGATTCGTACCACCACAGCAACACTGTCACCCCTGTGGAACAATACACATCAACCCCTGCTTAGCAGTACATGTTGACACGAACTCAACATTGTTCTAACTTAATTTCTATTCAGATAGTGAAGGTTTTGAGTGACACATGGCTTCCTTCTTCATTGCATAACTCATGTAAGTCGTGAGAGATCATGAAGGTGGTGCTTTGAAATTTAGTACTTACTGCTGAACAAAGTTGGATACGACAACTCGCTGGAATCCTACCACGTTTGCAAACTGTTGGGCAACCTGTGTAAGGGGGAAGAGTTTGATGAATGCTTTAAAACCCAAACAGAAGACAGAAGTGGAATCACAAAAAAATTGTTTGTTCTTTTAGAGATGTGTAAACAAGAGCTGGCTGAGGGCGAAGATATAAGTTATAAATCGACTTACTGTTGTCTCCACTTGGTTCTTAAGGCTGACGTACGCTGATGATGAGGTACTGGTCAAGTTGGCTGACCAAGCCTGGGTCAAGGTCATCTGGGCAGTGTTAGACACTGTCACTGTGGTTTGAATAGCAATGTTAGTAGTACACATTTTTATATTTCATTGAACATGAAAGTTCACTTTTGCTCCAGGAAAACCGTTTGGAGCTCCCTCAACATTTTTCACCATTACACTTTTCACTTTACGCTTTGTATGTATCCCTTATAGATAAAAAATGAATGTTCAATATTCTTCTATCCTAATATCAGGTACCACATACATTTACTTGGACAATTAGATACCAGTTCCAGTACTCAAAATTTTTCTCCAGAACCATTTCAGACTAACCATCTTGGGTTACAGTCGCTGAGTTGGCATCGACAACAATGTTTCCGATCTGCCCGGTTTGTACCACAGCCTGTAAAGTCTGCTGTGCCTGATTTACAGCATACTCCACGGCCATGATGCGCAGGATCACCTGGATCTTTTGGTCAGACCTATGGCATTCATATGAGGTAACGTTTCAGGTAACTTGGAAATTTGTGGGCTGTACTTTAGATGTGATTGGAAGTTATATTCTATTTCTAACATTCAGTATATAACAAAACCTTATTTTGTATTTCTATCATTAAGGTCACACCAATCCATTTTTCTGGTTCTCCGAGATTGTTTTGGCCAAATTCAGCAAGCAATCAAGATTAAAGCAAATAAGGGAGGGAAGAAAACTTGTGTTTATCTGTAATCACATCTTGAAACTATGTGTACCATGGTGCGGACTTTTCCCCCAGTCTCCGTTTTTATTTTCAATGATATTCCAGTTCCGTACTATTTTTTTTTAAATACGAGAACCAATAAATAAAATTAATGCATCATAGCATCATATATCAATCATTTTTGACTGAGTCAGAGTAAAACTGACTTGAAACTAACTACTAACACTAACTGCCGGATAAACTTACGTTTGTTTGAACCTGGCCACATTGACAGCCTGAAATCCCACCGTTTGTAAGAGGGATTCTCTTATCTGTGCAGTGCAGAATAAAGATATGTTGAGTTAGACATTTTGACACAATTCAACGGTGAGACTCACACAAGTATCACTTTATATACTTAACAGTTTGATGATGATGGTTACATTTTAGTTGCTGTTAGTAGACATGCTTTTTACAGGATTTTCATGATTTTAAAATGCATAATCTAAACAGAAATGAACAATTGAGTTAGCACAATGGCAAAACTTACTGATTGTTCTATCTGTATCTTCAGGGTTTTGTAGGTCATTGAGTTAGCGTTGTGCAGGTCAGGGGTCCAGGGTCGGGTCAAGGTCATGCTAGAGGTCAATGACTGAGCAACTGCGTTGATGTAAAAAAGAAATAGTTCAGAAACTTTCCCAATTCATCACATCAAACTCAATCACACAACGATTACAATTCATCTTGAATTATGGCAATTTAAACTTATTTAATTATGAATTACAGAAGATTAAAAAAATGTTTGCAAGAAATCTTCAGTCCTAACGATGAAAAGAGAGAGCCAAGCCTTGAGAACATCACAGAGCCTAAAATTGATGTGTTTACAGTGCAGAGGTCCGTAATTCCATCTGCTACATTGTATCTCATTTGACGTCAATACAAAAGTAATTGATCAGGTGCAGCCACAAGGCTCTATGTTTTCAACAGCATTACCAGTGCTGCTATTGCAGACTTACCATTCTGTTTGACAGCGACAGCTACAGTCTGATTAACACTGATGGAGCCAATCTTTCCCTGGTTAACTGCACTGAGCAGGGACGTTTGAACTTCAGACGAGGCGCGATAACTCGTGGACAGTAAGCGTATGACCACGCGTACAGTGTTACCCCTAGATACAACAAGGAAATATCACATGTTGTCAAACTCTAGTAAAACTCAATGCAGCTACTGCGAACATTCAACAGACGTGACAATTTACCTTTGAACACATCCGTATCGAATTTTCTTCAAACATCGAATTAAAACAATGTCATGTTGTGTATGTTGCTTACTTGAATCTTATTCTTAAATCTATAATTCTTCCTTCTATTTTCTAATCTGCATAATAACAAGTTAAAGATTTCGACTTCGGTTTTGACTTACGACTTCTCAAAGCTTGACACTGCAACCTGCTGAAACCCTTGAGTTCCTCCAAGTTGTTCTGTGAACTGATTAAGAAATGAAATGTCCTTTTTATCAAAGATACACTTGTTCATAAGTCCAACGTTCCTATTAGTAAATGTCAAGTCTAATGCCTAATAATTAACCAAACGCAATTTCTTGTCAAGACAAATTTAAACCACGAGATGTTTTACCTGTTGAGTAACCGTCTTCCTGAGGGTACCAAAGGCCTGGGTTGTTGAGTTGGCGTAGGCATTATTCCATGACTGTGTCAGAGTCACCGGCACAGTGGAGGACACAACGACTGTGGAGAGAGAAAACAACTCAGTTGATGTTGGAGGAAAATAGATTGATAACAACTGAGTTGATAGCATCAAAACTTGTACAGTGGAGAAGCAAATCTTCCTAGGAATTGACATTAAATAATGACTGTTTCTAAGTAGAACAAAGAAATCACATAACAGATTCTGAAACAAAATTCTTTGTGTTGATTTTGGCATACATAATTTTTTTCTTGGTGTGCAGCATCAAATACAATGCACCTGCAATATGACGCATTTAGGACGTTGTCTGATTTTGGACGTCAAACAAGAGCTTAGGGTGTCTTTTACGTGACATGACGGCTGAATTTTGGAAGATGATTATCCTAAGAATTCAGTTATAATAAGGTTCTCACCATCAGTCTTGACCACTGCGGATTGCTTGACCACCTTGACGGTGCCAAGTTGACCAGACTGGACGGCAGTCTGGAATGACGACTGCAGCTGGTTGGTAGCGTAACCTGCCCCGTACACGGCTATGCCTACCACTACAGTGTTGTTTACACTGGATTTTGGAACAAAGGAAAGGTACATGTACTTTATCAACAAGGCAGAAGTACCGCGATTTTCGAAACACATGCAGCTCTATAACTACTATTCTTCAAGATGAGGTTCTGAGGGCTAAAAGTGGCTGCAATTTCTTACTTAAGGGAACCAGCCGTAAAAGTTTTTACATAATACTTAGTAAGAGACACCAAACCGAAACCTCTGCTTGGAGAATATATAATTCAAAATGTAGATACAAAAAGAAGGCTGTTTTACCCTTGCTTGATGTCAACAACTTGTAGTGTCTGGAAACCTGTGACTGTCACCAGTTGCATGGTCAGCTATGAGGAAAAAAATGAAAGAAAGCACAATTAGTCACAATAAGACGAACATAATAAGCTCATAATTTACACTTTGCTACAATGCATGAATGTTTCTGAAAGAGACCATTCATTCATCTTGCTGGACATATTTTTCATATTAGACATGCCAATTTTAACGGTCAAGATGATGGTCTGATTTTGCAACATTAGGTTCCATCAAATGATGAATGCTGGTGTGAATCATATCACAATCATTCACCAATCTCTACAAAACCGTGCATAATGCCTTACCTGTTCCTCTATTTGCTGCTTTAACTGTATGTACTGGAGGGATGTCCTGACAGACAGATTCTGCACCCAGGTATAAGAACCGATGGTCATGGACGTTGTAGATGACAAAACAACTGTTGATGTTGAAGAAAACCAATCAATGAATGAAAGACATTGCAGGTCCAGAACAGAGGATACAAGGAGTAAACAGTCTGCTGCAGTATGAAGGAAAACTGCTAGGAATTTGACAATGAGCATCATTGCAAGGCCTGCCCACATATTATACATAGTCACAATCAAACCCTGGCAAGTACATTTTAGGCTGAGGCCTAGTCCACACACACACACACACACACACACACACACACACACACACACACACACATTCACACACACACATACACACACACACACAAACATACATACATACACACACACATATGTATACATACATACATACATACATACATACATACACACACACACACACACACACACACACACACTAACACTAACACACACACACACACATACACAAACACTGCCACCAAAAACAATACCTCTTTTGCAGAGGTAAAAAGCAACCAAATCCCCTCACCATCACGTTTGATGACCACATTACTGGAGTTGGATGTTAGCTGTCCCACTTTGCCCATGGTCACTAGTTGGATAAACCTGGTCTGTGCCATATTGATGGCGTAATAGGTTGCGATGACACGTATCTTTGCCACAACTAAGTTGTTTTCCCTGTTGTAAAACAATCTGTACACATTAGTACATTTGAAGTGTTAAGTTTTATTTACATATTCGTCAAATTTGAGGCTCATTCCTAGCTGGTTCAGAGATGCGAAGGCCATGATGATGTATTGTTTAACTTCAACAGACAGAAGATGAGGGTTTGTGTTTTCAAGTTCGTGAATTATAAAGACCTGATCGCAATGAAAGGTCTTAGGAAAGCTCAGGGAATAAAACGGCTCTTACAATTCAGTCAAGATACAATAATCATGTCTTGAGGCTGAGTACATCTGCCAAAGACTGTTCAAGTAAGAAATTACAGTAGATTGGAACTACTAACCCCCGACTGAATCCTGCTACTTCCACCTTCTGTAAGCCAGGAACAGTCACGAACATCTGCTGAAACTGTCAATCAAAACATATCGACATGTCAATCAAAAGACTTACACATATTATAAGGTCTTAACAATTATAAAGAAAAGTTTCACCTTCATTTAAATATGCGAACCACCACTATTTTACAGATTAAAACTCTTCTTTGTAATCCTTTCAGATTCTCAATTTGTAATTTCTCGATATAGAATTTGCAAAATGTGATGAATGAATGAATGAATCAAGGAATCAATCCAAACCTTACCATGATCTGTATGTTATAGACCAATTGTTTGTACTGCACAGAGTTGACATTCAGCAGTTCAGGAGACCATGTCTGAACAATGACAACCTGGGATGTTGCTGACACACTCACTGAAGAAAGACAAACAAAACAACTCAGAAGCATTGAGATATCACAGTATGAGATAACAAAATTCTTAAGACAAAGGTTTTGAAGCAAAATGTTGATTTATACAAGTGAGTGTATATTGCTGAAGCTATCCAAATCATTTGAAAATTAGGCAACTTTGTCACCGAATAACATGTGTTTTTTTCAGAAAAGTTACATGTATGGTGATAGTCTGTTCTATGTTGGTGCAGACAGATCAAACATTTGGGCAGTACAAAACCTCCCAACTGTTGAGTATTTCAATGTATATGATAGATTACAAACAGTTTCTAACAGAAATATAAGAGACGGAAAACTTACAGTCACGTTTGTAGATGAAGGAGTTTTGCAGGACCGACAACTCGAACACTTTGCCCTGGTTCACAGCAGTGCGTAGGAGCACTAGAATCTTCTGGCTGGTCGTCTCAGCCACCAGAAGGCGCAAGGTTGCAATGATGGCACTGTTATTGGCTCTGGAAAAAAAGAGAACTAAATCTGAATAGATTCTGGTAAAAAGAAAGATAACTTTTCATCAGCCTGGTGTTAACAATACGATGCAGTTTCAAACACTTATTAAAGTAAATCATGAATTATGACAAAGGCAACTACATATGACCAATGCTTTAACACTTATATTGTAATCTGTAAATCACAAGATCAGATTATTTATAACATTACATATATTGTACACCTGTACAATAAGTAACTTGTAGGCCATTGTACAATTTTGATGCCATATAATTTCCCAACAAGCAGGCTGTGACTGTGCACTGACAAAAAACCAAGACAGCTTTTTCCCTTTTTACGAGACAGCTACTTTCTACAACTATCCCAAGGATGCCCTTAGTTTTCAATCATTATGACAATTGTACAATGGATGTGACCAGGCCCTTACCTGGAAAACTGGAGGACCTTGACACTTTGAAACCCTGCAGCACTTCCAAGTAAAGCAGCAGACTGGAGAACATAAAGCAGGAACAAAATTGACTGAATTAAAGAAAACCCCTGCACAGTTCTCATTTGGCAATCATGTATAATCAAATCTTCCGGATGTAGAATGAAAAAAAAAAGTAATAATAACACAGCCTTTTTCGAAGACTTTTTTTTTTCAGAAAACACCAATCAACTCAGGAATTATGCAGTTTACATGTAAGGAAAAAATAAAGTGATCTCGAACCAGTTTAGCTCAAATGAAATCAATGAACAGATGAGCTAATCTTCCACTGGTCGTGACAGAGAAGACAGACGCTATGTACAAGTATTTACAGGTTCATTGTACCGGGAAAATTCCCCTAGCTCTTTTCGACAAGCACAATGAACAGTGGACCACGGCTTAACGTCCCGTCCTAAGGACAAAAATGTACCTGTGTCTGAACGTCAGCCTGGAGCTTCTGGTACTCCATGGAGGTGGAGTTCTGAAGGACTGGGGTGAACGACCTACTAGCCGCCAAGGTGAAGTTAACAGTGAAACTTGCAACCGCTGGAGAAAGGAAAATGAAGTAGAAAAGTCGTGTAAGCTCCAATGCCACTTGTCTGTCTGTGGTTGTCATGAAGGTTCTCACACAAAACTCGTTACACAGCAAACATATGTTCGGTCTTGCCAAGGAGATCATTGTTCTTGCATTGCATTACAATACAAATGGTCGTTTCGATCATGAACTTTAAAAAAACAGCAAATGCCTCCATTGTTCTACTACTACCAACTTGAATGCATTGGGTGAATTTACAGATACTGTACCGGCAGCACCGAGTTATTACACATACCTAAACATGTGGCCTGTCCAACACATGTGCACCTGTAGCTTCCATCCACCAGCTCCCACTGCGCACACACCACCGGCTGGCAGACAACCGTGTTGTTGCCTTTACATTCACACTGCCGCTTGTCCTTCACTCCAAACATCGCTCCTTTCTGTATCAACACAATGATAAACATAACGTTAACTGTAAGTTCTGTGCACAATACATTAGGTAGCCAAGTACTGAAGCTAACAAACTCACATAAAGGCTGATCGAAAGATTAAGCCAGAACGATAAAATGCAGAGGAAAGTCTGTGGACTGTATTCATCTTTTTACTGAGTTAGCCAAAAAGAGAAAGCTCAAGGTACATTTACTAGGTTGCTAGCTTACAAGGAAATCCTGTGATTGGGTCGGGATCGCATGCCGGCCTTGAAGTCTTGATTTTTTGTACATTTATCATCAGATTATTTCCCTTCGCTATATATAATATAGGTAGGCTAAAATAGCAATGAGAGGTTTTCTCTTAGCGTCCTTGATATTACTGTTCTAGCCCATAATACTCACCGGCCAATAGACGCCCTTGTAGGTGCACCCACAATCCCCTGGGAGCACACACTCCAGACCACTCTGCACGTACCCACTCTGGCATTGGCAGCCTTCGATACAAGTCTCGCGTATTGCGGTAAACGACGGCAACAGCGACAGGAAGTCCTGACGAATGCACTCCCTCGTTACATTCTGATTCAGACAAGTCGGTTGTCTAAATGGCATGCAGGCCGAGTAGTTGCTATTAGCTGGGCATTTCATCTCTGGAGAAGAAAGTATGATGAAAAAATGTATAAACATGTCTTAACCTTATAGACTTGTTTTTTAAGGGCTTCGCACAGCCCCCAAGACTGAATTACAAGCTACAAAACAGTAGCTGATTTTTATTTGGATACTACATGCAAAGCATGCAAAAAACCACTGAAATCGGAAAACTTCTTTATTTATCTACTTAACTCTTGTCATCATGACATTTTGTATTTGACTTTTTTACTCATAGTTGTTCAAGAAAACTCACTGCAGGTGTTGTGCTTCCTCCAATCACCAACCAGGACGCCTGCATTGCGGCACAGCCTAGCATATGTCTCCATACTGGAGCACATCTTCTTCTCCTCTTTGTCACTGCCTGTGGCATTCAAACCCCTGGAAGAGTTGGTCATTTTGATGTTCATTGACCCATTACTACGTTGACATGTGTCAAAGATGCAGCTCTCGTAGTACTCCCTAGGGGGCAGTACTGCATGGCAGCGAGAGAAGGGACCAGTTGAAGACAGGATGAGCCCACAGGTGTCGTTTGTCCCTGTTTGGTTCTTTGCAGTGCTACAGTTGAGTTTGGACACATCAACTGTCGCTGGACAACTGTAGAAAGAAAACACAACAATTAGGTCTCTTTTCTCTCTCGTGGCAGACCTTCGAAGATTAGTTTGGTCTATAAAATCATGAACAGTAACGAAATAACAAAAGTGACAAACGGTGTCAGTAGTTTATAAACCATAATGATTAGTTGATAAAATAAGTGTCAGTAATTATCATTGCTCTTATTACCCAAACGAATTCAGAATGATTTTGTCTTCCAATGTATAAGGAAAAACTCACTTACATGTAACATGACAGAAATTGACAGGCCAGACAAAAAAGCGTACTAACTAAAAAATGACTGTACTGTATACATGTACATCCCTTAAAAAGTTTAAACATAAGGCTTTCTAATTTTGCTTTCAAAACTTGAAATAAAGCTGTCCAAGTTCAAACCAGTTCAACTTTCTTTACCTGTTGTTCCCAACCTTCCAGCTGTCACCAAAATCAGACACAGAAGCTGACATTCTCCCATCTTTCAATGCCATATCGTCACTAGAGTTGCCATTGAAGTTCCCACACAGCCCAAAAGTCTTCCCCCTGTAGCAGCTGGGAATTCTCACGCGGACCTCCTGTCTGCCGTCGTGCGTCACCACCAGGTCAGAGGTCGTGGTGAGCTGCACCAGGCTGCCGGTGTAGTTGATGTGGATGTCTTTTGTCGTAAAGGGAGGGGTCACCGTCAAGTTGTTGTACTGGTCGGAGAGAAGAATACTGTCAGATGAGAATACCACATAGTATTTGTCATTGCAGATATGAGCATGCAGCTTTATCTTGTCAATTCTGTTCATCATTTAAGAGGTTTTGGGTTCAAATCCCTGACAGACCCCTACATATACACCAGGTCCCTAGCCCTCACACTTTACTCAGGTGAAAATGAGTACCTAGCTTCTGCTAGGGACAAGGAATCAATCAAAGATACACCACACTTATCCCTAATCAAATATCCTTGGCCTACAAGTAAGTGTTACATACGATAAGGCAGAATACATAAAATACCCACTTATCCGGGACTTTCTATTGTGTCAGTAGAGCTCCAAAAATGATCATAGATGATAACCTTACCTTACACTATCAAGGGAATGGGATACAGTATCAGGGAAAATAAATGTTTCAACTGGAAGGTTAAGCTTACTTGAATGTCACTATCATCAACATATTCATTGTAATAACTCTAAAAAGCTTTAAACAAGAATTATGGTTTCTTCTGTACATACCTTGCAGTCAGAGGCTGAATTGAGTATCATTTACAATCAAGTACCCACATGACAGAAAAACGTTTTCATACAGATTAAAACCAAGTGCTTACCAAAGCTTTGGGTCCTTCCATGAGTGTCACTCTTTGGCCGAACACATCTACATGTACCCTTGTGCGGAGGTGGCTGGAGTTTCGATACTCTGCTGGTAGATTCAGGGATCCTGCATCAATTTTGACTAGCGTGTCTTCAGGATTTGAACTACCTGAGCCAACTGCCATCATTGGAGCATTATTTCCATTCATGGACATGTAGGTCCATTCCAGCTCAATGTTGAAGTTTGTCTGAGTGGTGTTGCGACGAGTGGCATTGCCGTAGGTGACTTTGTCACGGACCAAGGTGTATCGACAACTGCCAGTGAGGTCAATGGCGGCGTGGTCAAAGGTCAATATTTGGCGGGCGTTCCATACTGTACATGTGCGTTCCATCTGGTTTACACCTAAAAAAGATGTCGAAAAGTTTATAGAAGACTTCAATGTGCGGCACTTGTAACTACACAACATTGTATCATTTACTGTTTATTTTAGTAGTCCTGTGAATTCAATTAATTCATCCTATAGATGTAGGTACAAAGGAAATATCGTTAAAAAAAGCATCTTTGTCCAGAGGGATTGATAATTGTCTAAAAGAGGATAAAATTTCATGGTCAAAGTTTTTCAACCTAACCTGTTGTGGGTAAACCACAGCGCTCGCAGTTGTAACCGCCGAAGTCTTTTTGGCAAACACACCGGTAAGAGTAGTCTCCATTGACACATGCTCCTCCGTTCTGACATGGGCTGGACGCACATTCATCACGACCTAATAATACAACAGTCATTAGTCGTGTGTCAGTCGCAAGTTTATCTTGAGACTGTAAGAGGGGGCCTTCTTTTACTAAGTTCAATAACAGCTATACACATTCAAAAGACTCAGTCACTAACAAATGAAAGTACATGTTTCTTACTTTGGACTTTGCTTGTTGGCACCGGGTAATTTACTTTTATTCATGTCTGTCTAATGCTATGGTTCCATTTACGTACCTCCTGGTGTTCGCATAATTAGCTCACGGCGTCTTTTTGTTACCGGCTCCTGTGTTGATTTTAAGTCCGGGCTAAAATTATTCGGGGTCCCGGCTGGGCCTCAAAATAGCCTGGCAGCCGCACAGTATCACAAGGGGCCAAGTAGGGGTCACGCCCGAAAGTGCCAAAAAACAGCCTGTGAACTACCCGACTGGGCCCCTTTTTCTAATTGGGACCTCAGCATAAGAGGCAGACTAAAAGACTGTAGGAAAGTACCCACAGAATACAGCATAACTATTACTTGGACCAATTGCACCTGACTATAGACTTTGTTTTTCATTGACTCACCACGGCAGACAGCTTGTATCACCTGTAGACGATGTGCATCGTTCTCCAGGTCTGTGAAGTTGTTCAACTGAAAAGCAAATGGCTGATACCCTGTTATATCTTCCAGTGTGGTATTTCCGAGTCCGCTTCCTACGCCGACCGCAAACAAGTGCACTCCCGTGTCACGAAGTTCCTTCGCAACAGCAGCGGGAGAGTCAAACGGTTTCCCGACCGTCACAAGAACGGCTACGTTGGGATAACCCATCCGATCTCCACTCTTCTGTGTGAAGCTTGTGTCTTTAAGATGTTGTAATGCAGCTTGTGTGAAGGTACCGCCTCCCAGATGTCTCAAGTTGTCGATGGTTGAGAGAACATCAGACAGAGCGTTGTTCGCAGCCAATGAGAGCGCTTCCTGAACTGTAGCTCCGTATTGTACCACCCCGATTCGATTTGTACCTGGCTGGATGTCGAAAGCTTGGACATATTTCTTGACAAAGTCCTTCATGAGTCTGAAGTTTGGCATTGTGACCTTGTTGGAGCTCTCAAGGACAAATACAAGGTCAAATCGAGATCTTGCACAGCCGGTAACTGAGGGAACATGAATATGAAGTGATTAAATGTTTTGAATATATCAAGACGAATCGGGATAAATAGCATTTTTACTTATCAAAAAGGGTAAGACATTTAAAACCTTTCTTTGTATATATGGTAGACATATCTACGGGTTTAAGACAAGTATTGGCAGTTTAAACATAACAGTACCATCACTGGAAGGTTTGTTTAAAACAACAACACTACTTTCAGCACCATATTCAGCACCTCTACAATTTTTACATTTTCCCTTCAAAGATACAGTTACAGGTCTTCCTTCACCATCTCTAAATGCCTGCTACAGGCCTTGAATCAGTAAAAATGATATAATTAGAAGATAATTACCAACTGTAGTCCCTCCACAATGCTTGATATGTGTCCTGCCACCAATACTGCCATCTCCAAATCCGCCATCTCCACCTTTATCAATTCAGGACTACCACCAATAGTTCAGTTCACACTATGCTCCTGTTGTTATCTTAAGACTGCCACCTTGGTCCTTGCACCTTGTACCTTAATGTACTTCAAGTACTCAATATCACCAAGCAGAAAAAAGTAGGAGCGTAACCACAACCATGGCTATTTCCATCACTGTCAGCACCCCTAGAACAACCAATATCACTATCTCCTCCCTACATGTCTGACACTGCGGTCCCTCAAAACCATCAGAGCAGTCGCAGTAGTACGACCACTTGTCCACCCCGAGTGTACAGCTGCCGTTGTTCTTGCAGGGCTTGTTATCGCAGGCCGAATGGTAAGTCTTATTTCCGAAATTCTGTCCTGAGAAGACTGCAAGAAAAGAAAATGTGGTGCAAATAAAGTCTACTATATTACTCTACAATGTGTCACATCTGTAAGTTGACCAATTTGAAAGGTGTTTTCATTTCTTATTTTGACAAAAAAGATAATATATATCTCAGTTTTCCCTTTAGCACCTAGAATTTTGGCCAAGGATGATAGCTAAAAATCCCCTCCACTGTCTGAATTTGTCATCGAGGACATCAGTTGAACCAACCTCAAGAGGCCAGAATCGCCTTATGCCTTACACCGTCTAAGTTCAGCTTCCCTGACCATCACAAAATGTAAGGATCTTCCATCCCAACATCTGTTTGGAGATTATGCCATGGTTAAAAACAACACTACTGTACATCATGATAACATTCCAATTGCAATTGTCATGCTTAATATAGATTATATCTCCTTTTGTTGGTACTCACAGTTCTTGGTTGGCATTAGGCATTTGTAGACGCCTTTCTCTAGGCCCCACATGAGACCATGACTACAGCTGACGTACTTGCAGCTGACTGTGTTGTTGCCAGAGCAGGTGCACTGTTGGTGGTGTGCATCTGTCCATGTAGAGTTTCCCTAATATGCAAATAACAAATAAATGTTAGCTCATGTCATGTTACATTACAATGTTATCAGATTGAGGTGAGAAGAAGAAACACTGTAAGAAATGTCCCCACCCCTGAAGCATTACCAAAAACAGCATGAAAATTATGCCATGACGTAACGTTACAAAATGACAAGATTGTTGACATACCAATCAGTAAGTTCAAATTCATATTTCATATTGCCAACATCATAAAGACCCATTCATGAATGCAATGTACCTTCTTGAGTTATGCTGTCCTTTGAAAAATCAATTTTTAGGGGAATGCACACTCACAATTTTTAACTCCTTTTAACCCAATATTAGTATGCTGATAAATGCCTCCACTCCTGAGCATTGCCAAAAAGTACCTTGTGGTAGATTCCATCCTTGGTGCAGCCACATTGCTCCTTCAAGATGCATTCACTTCCACTCAAGACGTAGCCCTCCTTACAGCGACATCCTTCCACGCAGAACTGCTGACCGGTGTTGACGAAACACTGTTTCTGTGCGTCAGGGTTGCCACATGTAGCAGGGCAGGCCGACATGCACGCTGTGTAGTTACTATTGGCTGGACATGTTTTTGCTGCATTGTGAAATATTAATACAAGATGAGAAATTCAGAGCAATATAATTGAAAAGGTTGTTCATTTTCTTCAACCCATTTTCTCTCATATAAGGCAGATATACAAACAAAGGAAGGCATTGTGAAACTATCATTGCAACTGTTTGTTCACCTGCATTGCAACCTGTCAGGAAGAGAGAGAACTGCCAACATGAAAATATCCATACCTCTATAATTGTTATGGACTTGGAGACTGTTAAACGTGTGTGTGTGTGGGGGGGTCTTTTCTGCAGAGATTTATCTATTTATTTATGCATTGAATGAATATTTCTGCAAAAAGCTAGTTTGAGATAGTCCATTTTTACATGGGCTGCAAATGTGGCCCTTAAAATCATTGCTATTTTCTAGTAGTATTTAGCCTGCTGTCTTTCTGCAGATGGGTTTACATTCTATTCTCAGGGCTACTGGTTGTTTTTTCTTTTAGTTTTAATGAATTGGCAGTGTTCATAGAAATAAAATCTTATCAGGCATGATTGCAATTTTCTTCATATGCAAAACTATAGAGAAAATGAGTCTCACAGGTTCTGAGATTGAAAAATCAATTCAACATATGTTAGAAATTTGTAATTCAAACTACTGGGGAAATTGAAAACATATGGATCCAATTACGTAACTAAAGGGACAAATCGAATGTATGAATTTTATTACAACCAGGCAATTCATTTCAACACACATATCAGTAGACAAGATGGCGGAAAACAAGGCACTGCTTTGGTGGTTACTCCTGGTGTCAAGTTATCTGCTGCTTATGTCGGCAACAGCGCATGTACATGAAGATCTTCGGTGTCCAGACAGCTGTGGTCCCGGCGTAGTTGGAAAGAACAGGGCGGGTCAAAAGCGACTCATCTGTCATTGTCCAGATGCAAATTGGGCGGGGTCCGCCTGCAGCTGGGTTGGACACGGAGGAACGTACAGCTTCCCCGTATGTCTCGACGCCATACCTACCGGCTTCGACAAAGCCACACAAACAATCTACATCAAGCATCTCCGTTCTTCTACGATTCCGGAGCGGTCTTTCCCCAACAGCACAGAAGTGAAGTTCCTTTACATCCGAGAGTCAAATGTTTCCATGGTACAGCCGGGGGCTTTCCGAGGCCTCCCATTGGTGCGCGCCGTCACCCTTGCTGACAGCCGTATCTCCAGTCTTGGTACGTTCACATTAGTCATTTCAATACATGTGTACTCACTTTAAAACGGAATTACATGACTGCATTTTATGCATGTAGCGATAACACACTGTGATTTAGGATTTTCACATCAATTTACATGTATGTATTACCTTAAAAGGGAGGCTTAACAGGTTTTTTGGTGCATTTTAATGTTTTATACATTCCGCAAGAAGTGTAAACATGCAAAGTAAATGCAAATGAATGCACCATAGGTGTGTTCAACCAAATTTGGTGCAAATTTCCCTATTTGTGAGTCAAATCAATCTATGATGTTAACCCACTTTGTTAAAGTTTCAGTATTTTCTAAAAGTCACACCACTAACATGGTGAAAAGTGTCTCTCACATACATATGAATGGTTTGGCATTCTTCTGACTGCAGGGCTCGAAATTCAGCCCAAAAAATTAGGTGCACAGAAAGAATTTTAGGTCCACCACATAAGATAAAGTTGAATGTCAGCAAAACATACTTAAATCTAAAGCTCTTGAGAACTTCAATCTGTCATTCTAAAGCTAGCTAATTACAAACAAGTAGTACATCAGCTGAAGTACAACTAAAGGTTATAGTGCTTTTTCTGACACTTACATATCAAGAATATTCTGTATATTAGTGCACAATAGTACCTTTACCCTATTGCATACAAAAATTTTGGCTGCACTGGTGCACCCACAGTCAAGAATTAGGTGCACAGACCAGACTCCAACATGCACCCACTATTTCGAGGCCTGGACTGTGATGATAAAGTTTTTTTAATGTTCTTTTTTCTTCATCCTCAGAACCTGATACCTTCAAGGGACTTGAGCAGGTAGTTTACTTGAACCTTCAAAAGAATGCCATTTCTGCCATATCCCAGCATGCATTCCGTGGCCTGCCTCGCCTTGCCTGGTTGCAGTTGGCCCAGAACCGCCTGCATTCCGTGCCTGTTGATGCACTCCTGCCACCTAAAGCACTGAAGGTTGCAAACCTGGAAACAAACCACATCACAATAATCGACAGCCAACTTCTGCGTCTAAGTCAAAATCAGAACTTAAGTCTCGTGATAACGGGCAACAAGCTGAACTGTGACGGGAATCAAACGTGGTTCATCTGCAACCTACCAGACCTGGACCACATTTCTGGTCGGAACATCCTGAGGTGTACATCACCTGCTGACCTGAGTGGAATTCTCCTTACCACCATGAGGAAGGATATCTGTCAGACCGTCACGGACGGGTCACGACAGGGGATCACGTCCATCACAACAGCTCCTCGTACCATCAACACGAGTCTGTACAACAACACCACTCCCACAGAGATGCCACACACTTACAACATGCCTGACTCAGAGTATACGACAGGGATCGACATTGTCATTCATCTCAGTGGCCCGATCATCACTGAGAATGATGACAGTCGCCATGTCAGAACCATCATCACTGCTGCTGTTGTGCCCCTCCTCATTGTGTTGCCATTGGTAGTTGTCGTCTGTTTGTACAACCGCTGTCGTGGCACAGGTTTGGATTGTCATAATACCCCTGCTGAAGCAGATAGAAGCGATAACATTGAGCCATATGCTGTTGTCCACTCAAACTCAGCCGGACTAGGAACATCAGACAGAGACACAGCCACAGGGAGACGGACAACACTTGTTCAGGACCAGACATCAGAGGACAATGATGACATTGAGCCGTACGCTGTGTCATACATGGATGTGTCAGGGAAAGGGAAAAACGGCAAGCTGGAGCCGTACGCAAAGACTTCGTTTGCTCACATCCAGGCATCAGAACACAATGACGACAACCAGCCATATGCAGTGACTTATGCTGATGTGTCAGGGAAAGGGGAAAATGGCAAGCTTCAGCCATATGCAGTGACATCCATCAATCAAGACCAAGGACCACAGCTTCAGCCATATTCCGTGACCTATGATGAAGACCCAGGGCCACAGCTTCAGCCATATTCAGTGACCTACGATGAAGACCCAGGGCCACAGCTTCAGGCATATTCCGTGACCTATGATGAAGATCCAGGGCCACAGCTTCAGCCATATTCCGTGACCTATGATGCAGGCCCGGGGCCACAGCTTCAGCCATATGCAGTCACCCATGATGAAGACCCTGGGCCACAGCTTCAGCCATATTCCGTGACCTACGATGAATACCCAGGGCCACAGCTTCAGCCATATTCCGTGACCTACGATGAAGACCCAGGTCCACAGCTTCAGCCATATGCAGTCACCCATGATGAAGACCCTGGGCCACAGCTTCAGCCATATTCCCTGACCTACGATGAATACCCAGGGCCACAGCTTCAGCCATATTCCGTGACCTACGATGGATACCCAGGGCCACAGCTTCAGCAATATTCCGTGACCTATGATGAAGATCCAGAGCCACAGCTTCAGCCATATTCCGTGACCTATGATGAAGATCCAGGGCCACAGCTTCAGCCATATTCCGTGACCTATGTTGAAGATCCAGGGCCTCAGCTTCAGCCATATTCAGTGACCCACGCTGAAGATCCAGGGCCACAACTTCAGCCATATTCCGTGACCTATGATGAAGATCCAGGGCCACAGCTTCAGCCATATTCCGTGACCTATGATGAAGATCCAGGGCCACAGCTTCAGCCATATTCCGTGACCTATGATGCAGACCCGGGGCCACAGCTTCAGC
Source organism: Branchiostoma lanceolatum (assembly GCF_035083965.1). Lineage (NCBI taxonomy): Eukaryota > Metazoa > Chordata > Leptocardii > Amphioxiformes > Branchiostomatidae > Branchiostoma > Branchiostoma lanceolatum. The sequence goes on from NC_089739.1 coordinate 6,098,109, forward strand.
CATATGCAGTGACCCATGATGAAGACCCTGGCCCACAGCTTCAGCCATATTCTGTGACCCATGATGAAGACCCAGGGCCACAGCTTCAGCCATATTCAGTGACCCACGATGAAGACCCAGGGCCACAGCTTCAGCCATATTCCGTAACCCATGATGAAGACCCGGGGCCACAGCTTCAGCCATATTCCGTGACCTATGATGTAGACCCAGGGCCACAGCTTCAGCCATATTCCGTGACCCATGATGAAGACCCAGGGTCACAGCTTCAGTCATATGCAGTGACCCACGATGAAGACCCAGGCCCTGCTTAAGGTTCATTCCCTTTATATCAATCCAACATTCGTTTAGTAAAAGGAGCGATTAACATTCTATTCAGTGAACATAAGATATCATTCTTCCCTATTCAATATTGGACATATGATTAAGTACTCACGACAGAAGTTCTCATTTCTCCAGTTCAGAATGACTCCACGTCTCGCGCACTCGTGACTGTAAGCCTCGTACGTCTGACAGATCCGATCCTGACCGCGCTTCAGCGCACAGTGCTCCTGTACGCAGGCGCGGAAGAACAGCCGGGGGGACACGACCTTGGAACACTTGTTGATCTCCGACATGAAGAAATGGCAGGGCATGGCAGTCATGTTGAAGTTTGTAGTGTTTGAAGTGTTGTTGGGAAGGTAGGCAGACATGTTCTGACACATCGGGAAGGAAAACTCTGCCAACGGTGGACAACTGTGGATAAAAAACACATTTCAGAATGCTGGTTCATGTACATTGACTCTGGTTGCGAGTTGCAAATGGTCGGAGAGCTCTGAACTATAACGAACGTATGTAAAAAAAACAAGTGAGAACTTGACTTTAAGGTGTATTTAGCAAAGTATAGTTACACTTTTAAATTTTTGATGTACATTGAATTAAATGTACTTTTAATTTAATACCATACAAAGAGCAAAAATTCCATTCGGTTCAGATCCTTAGGTGTCTCTTTTAAAATCTGAATTAAGACATAAAATCGTTGCTGAAGACACCCACCTGTCATTCTTCATCTGCCAGCTGTTAACAAACGCGGCATCTGACGAAGCCGTCATGCCGTCGGCTGTACGGTTATCGTCACCCGCATCACCATTGTAGTTCCCACAGAGTCCGGACGTCCTGTTTGCAAAGCACCCTGGGAGGGATACCATGACCTCTTGCTTGCCATCGTAGCTGACCCTCAGCCCAAAGTCCGTGGTAAGGACGATGTGGTCGCCACTTTGATTGACATGGATGTACCGTCCCACCACAAGAGGCGTGATCATCTGCACCTGATTCAGCTGAAACAGCAGAAATGTATTCAAGTTAAAAAGACTTTGAAAAACTGCAACATATAAACAATTAGATTCTTCCAAGATCAGATGATGTGCCCATTTGCTATTCACTTTATTTACATTATTTGCAGAAAACATTCTGTTACAGTAATCTTAAGACTTTTTTATTAATAGTTAATTATCATCCTTTAAGTGTTTTTAACCTTTAAGTATTTCAAACATTTAATTTAAAGGGTTAATGAATTTTTTCAAAGTAAAGAATTCCGTCCTAAAAGTCTTCAAATTCCCAATTTGAGGGTCAAAGAAAATTGAACATTTTGATTGGCTTGTGAAACTGAAAAGACTAAACTACTTGTTCAATAGTCATCTCAGAAAGATTGACAGTAGAAACCATAGCAACATACCATCAGCTGACGCCCCTTCATGAGTGTTATCTTGTACCCATACACATTCACATGCACTCTAGTGCTCGGTTTATTGGAAGAATTTGACCGCGAAGACACGTTTCCTTGATTTGGTATCGCGCTGGGACTGAGCGACATGTCGTCTTCCACGTAACCACGCTGCAGCTGGACGTTAAACATCGGTCTCTCATTGGTGTCTTGTACAAGAGTGTAGGAGCAGTTCCCGTCAAAGTCCAGATGGTTTCCATCAAAGCTGAGGTAGTGAAGGTCTCCCCACGTCAAACAGGTGCCCACTGACTTGTCATCGCCTATGGGTTAACATCTTTTATTAGTTTGATGTTATAACAGTGAGGTTCTATAGCGCCATTAACTGTCTAACTGGTGCAGACCTTTAAGCCTAGTGGTTAGTATGCGTTCGCTGTGCGTTGGTGGGCCCGGGTTCAATCCCCGGGGGCCAGAAGACTGTACAACTTGCTACTTTGTTTCAATGTTATGGAGCGTTATGGCGGGCAACACCTGCCTGCTTCATTGATTTGAAAGTGAGTAAAAATAGATCAAAACTAGAAAGGCAACATTTGCGAGCAAATACAGCATGTTTAGCCATACTCCTCGCCATGCAAAAAATGGACTGTCCCAAAATAACAATGGACCATTCTAAAATACTTCCACTAAAAAAATGGATCACCCCAGTCCAAAATTGAGTTTAAAAACAATTAGTCTCTCCATACAGGAATGGAGTCTTCCAGTAGCACCTCAACACAATATGGACCAGTCCAAAACCATATCCACATAAACAAATACACTACTGCTAACAAATGGACTTTTTCATAGTCACTCCAGCTCAAAGTTGAAATAAATAATTAAAGAATCCTGCCCTTGCAAGAATGGGATATTCCGTGCCATCTCCATGTTAACTAGACCAGTCGAAAAATATCCTCTCAAAATTACACTCTTGCGCATAATCACATGCCAAATTTTGCATCATTTTGGTTTAATACATAGGAACTGGAGATGTGTATCTTTGTTCAAAAAAGGGTGAACAAAGCCATGTAAGCACATGTCCTGCGCATTCCCATACCACATTTGGTATGAATACTACAAATGTAGCACACCTGCGCCAGAAATGCAAGATAAATTAATTAACTCAATTGGCCAATCGGGTGGTCGCAAGGCTCACAGCCAGGCCAGGTGCAATTGGGGTCACTGACTTTTAGGTCACAGCCAGGCCAGGTGCAATTGGGGTCACTGACCTTTAGGTCATATGAGGAAAATACCCAATGTTTTCCTCAAAATACCCTGCAAAATCGTATTTTGAAGTAATGTTTGCCAAAAGTGCAAATGGGGTTCTCTGAATATTTGTTCAATGTACCCCCATAGCAAATTTCAGGTCATTTGGATGTATTTCCAGAGCACAGGAGGCCAAAATGTACATTTTTTGTCAGAAAAACGTCAATAAAATCACTTTCAAGGTCAATATCGAAAAAATGAAAAAAAAAGTCCGGTGGTATTTGCCTACACTACCTTTGTACCAAATTTCAGGTCATTTGGTCAAAAAATGACAAAGATGAATCGATTTGAAGATTTGACAGGAGGAGAAGAAGAAGATACATGTCAAGTAAAAACAATATGTTGAGCCATACTAGGTATGGCTAAACATAATGACAAAGGTTGGCCACAATACTTACGATCTTCTGAAAACAGTCCAGCATATGTAGCAAAAAATGTCCCAGAAAGTCAATATCATAGACCCATCGATCAATCTTAGCCTGCTACTAAATAGTTAGTTGACTCACCCCCTTGATTCCTGTATGCAATACCTTGCATCAAATATCTCAAGTGCACTAAGCAAGTAGGTAACAGTGAGTATAACGTAATTCTAAGAATATTGAAATAACTGAGGACTTTTGATCATCCAAAAAAAAGGAATTTCAATGTTACTTACACATTTGACACCTGTGACCCTTGACATTTCCAGGACAGGTACAGGTGTAAGAGCGATCCCCATCTTCACAGGTGCCGTTGTTGAAGCACGGGTTCGGATGACACTCATTCTCACCTATGTGGGTAGAGTACAGTAAGTGAGCAAAACTGACAACTCAGGGCTCGAAATCCATTTTTGCAAATAGGTGCACTGGTGCACCCTACCAAGAGAATTAAGTGCACAGAAAGAAATTTGGGTGCACCACATAAAATAAAGTTGAATGTCAGCAAAACATAATTACAGTTTAATGCTCTTATAATTAAAATTAAGAACTCAAATCTGTAATTCTATAGCTTCCAATTTTCAGACAAGTAGTGCATCAAAGAAAGTGCAACAACGGGTTATATTGCTTTTTCTGATACTGTATACTAGTGTACTATTGTACCTTTACCCTATAGCCTACAAAAATATCTAGTAGGTGCACTAGTGCCCCCACAGTCAAAAGTTAGGTGCACAGCTCCAATTTTGGGTGCACACAGGTGCACATGCACCCACTATTTTGAGCCCTGTGTGAACTGTAAGATGCAATTTAAAAGAAAGCTACTAGAGGGATAGATTCAACATTCAGTCAAGCTTCTTCCTAAGGGCAAGGCATAAAGATCAGAAGACAACCAAACCAAAAACATTTCCTGGTCTATACAAGCAGACTTGTACACAAACTAACCTACAAACTATCACCAGCAAAAAAAAACCTCTTTCCAAATCATCAACATCATAATGGACTTGCATGACATCTCACCCTTTGATAAGATGGTAAAAGGGTGAAACATACCTCTGCAAACCTTCTCTTGCACCATCTTTCCCACGGAGTTCAGTCCTTCAAAGTTGTCCGTTTGGTACACCTTGCTGGAGTCACTTGCGATCACTGCAAGAGTCCCGTTGTCGACCTGTGGACCCACTCCAACCGCGTACACCGTGACACCCATCTTCCTCAGCTCATTGGCCGGCTGCCTGACAGAGTCGTACGACTTTCCATCGGTGACGACGATTGCGACATTTTGATGATTGGGATGGCCGCCCTTGGCTATCGTAAAACTATTGTGAGCGAGATATTGTAGTGCTGCGCCAGTGTAAGTTCCACCTTGCATGTACTGAATCCGGTCAATTGCGGACAATACGTTTGTTGAGCGGTCGTAGGTGTTAAGCGCAAAATGTTCCTTGACCGTTGTGCTGTATTGTAAAACCCCAACGTGAGTTGTTCCAGGTTGGATGTCAAAGTTCTGCACGACATTCTTGACGAATTGCTTGATGAGGTCAAAGTTTGGTTTTGTAACGCTGCCCGAACCGTCAAGAACGAACATGAGATCGATGCCAACTGTACTGATGTGACAGCCAGTGTCTGCAAATAAATGTGAACAATTAAATTTTCTTCAAACTTTAATATATCTATACGCAATGATTAGTTCATAAAAAGATCTTGGTAGTGAAAATGTGCTACCTTTGTAGAAATAGATAGATGATACTAAGAGTAGTACTTTAAAACAAATGACAAAAAGAGGGAAAAATTTTCTTAAAAGAAAAAGAAATCAGTTCTCATACCTCTGTGAAATATTCAGAGTTTTTGTAAATTTATCGCTTTTTCATTATATTAATTTCCTTTCTAATTCTGTCAAGTTTTGCTGCAGTACCTAGGAAAGCCGCCAGGGGGCCCAAAATCTAATCATTTCCAGTTTTAGTCACCTTCCAACACACCAAATATGAAACCAATGCATCTAGCCATTGATGAGTTCTCACCAACAGACACATACACTGCCTAAAATATAACCTCCATTTTTCATGGTAATAAACAATACAAACTTACATATCTGGCATTGGTCCCCCTGGTACCCTGGGGGACAGGCGCAGTGGTACGATTCCAAGTCCTCCTGACAGGTGGCGTTGTTCATACATGGATTACTGGCACAGTATGCTGCATGGAGAGGTGAGGACATCTTAAGTACATGTGCTGATATGCATCCATCTGGAACTTACACCATCACACACACAGCCACACACAAAAACAATACTTATTGTATGGTTTAGTCTCTTTTCATGGTTCTAAAAATGCTTTCCTTTTCAATTCATAACTAAAAGTATACATAAAATTCATCACAAGTGTATGCAGCAGTGCAATGGTTTAGTTTCTTTCCATGGTACTGAAATGCTTTCATTTTCAATTTGTACTAATCAAAAGTGTAATTTATCAAAGAATATGTAGCAATGCAATGGTTTAATGTCATTCCATGGTACTGAAATGATTTCAGGTTGATAACTTCACCATTTCAGTTGGTCATACTGTTTTTTGTGTTGCAGTAACACTGATGAGAGCTATTTCTTGTACAATTCATACTTTTACATATTGCAACTGGTGCTATAACATGTTTCCATATCTTGCATATACCATATGGCACACCATAGAAATTATTGATATCAATTTTTCTCACCTTGCCCACATTGAGGTATTTTGCAGACTTCTTTCCTCAACAGTGGGTCTACAGTGAAACACCAGGGTGAGACCTCCCCACCAGGGTTCCTACAGAAGTTCTCCTGCAGCCCAGCAAGGCTGAAGTTCGCTCTATACGCACTGTGGGAGTGTGGTAGCTGTGCACTCCAGCTCTGACAAGGGCGTCCGCACTCCGTCATGGAGACCTTCCCGCGATATGTAAGACCAGTGCCTCTGTAGCAGAAGTCTGGGAAGGGATAACCAAAACATTTTTAGAGATTGTATCCTTATCTTTTTTTCTAACATCCCTTTGGTGACGTCACAGTGAATATGGCAGGAGGTTCAAAACCTGAGACGACGGCTGGGGAATAAACATTCTTCTGAGAAGGAAACATTAAATTATCTTTCAGCGGGATGAAATGACGATGATTATGCACTATTTGCCTCTAATAAGATTTTTTGGAAACCGTAGTGCCAGGTTCCAAACCAGCTGCCGTGTTCACTCTGACGTTATCAAAGAAATCTAACTTGATTACCTGGAGGCAGGAATCAAGAACTGGAAGAATTTATAATATCCAATGTTCAATAACAACAGAAGGGTGTATATTTCGTACAAATGTACAGAATCACATTATTTTCTATTTTTTTCATTTCTTAATTTATTTCATTTTTCTTATTCACATATATTTTGTGAGAATAAAACAAGAGTAAAAGCACAATGTCAACATAACATATTAAATGCAAAATGGATAAAAAAATGAATGTAAACAAGACAAGTGGCTTATCTATATTAATTACAAAAATAAGAGAATGTACCTGTACAGTGAATGAAAGTGTGAATTTTTTCCAAGATGTTACAGTTTTGTAAATATGAAAGTACCCTCATAGCAGTAAATAACATAAGGTGCTGTCATTGAGTTGCTGTAGGTAATAGCACTTTAACGTGACTTAAACAATAAAAATGAGAGCCCACCTTTGCAGTCCCGTCCAGGGCGACAGTGACAGGTGTACCTGCCGTCCTGCAGGGCCCAGTAGAAGTTGGCTCCACACCGAGCCGGCTTACAGGTGATCTGGTTACCAAGGTGACAGGTGCAGCGCATTCCATCCTTCCGCCCCCAGGTGCTGTTCAGCTGCAGAATACAAAATAAATGTGTAACGAATCAGTAAACCCACACTCACTCACTTCCTTGTATGATTTGACATACTTCTAATCCTAGCCATGACTGAGGAATTGGAGACCTACATGTAAGAACAGCAAAGAAACTCAGAGAGCTACCGTGTAACGGCAGCTCGCAGGAAAGAAGGCACAGTGGAATGAAATGAAGAAAGACTGTTTCCACAACCTCTGAGACGCAGAACACAGTGGATCATCATCATCAATCTTAGCCATATAAGATGTCATTGAGTGCATTGCAATTAAGTCTGTCAAGGTTATGACTGCGACGGTAATGGGTAGTATAAACTTTAAGATTTTACACACTATTTCAGTACACAGAGTGAAGCGCTTACCAACAAGCTTTTCGATCAGTCCTCTGATCCTTCTCAAGTTGAAGTGACCCGAAGCCTATGTCATGTGACCTGAACGGAAGTGTGATGTCCACAATGACAGTCGGCAAGGGCCCGAATCTCAGTTTTGAGAAAGACTAGAGGACTGTTCGAAAGCTCCTTGGAAAGTGCTTCACTTTGTGTACAGAAAGAGCATGTAAATTCTTTATTAATACTTTTATCTCCCTTTAGGAACAAGATTCTTTCAAATGATTGACTGGCGGATGTTGGGGAAATCTCTAACCCTATATGTGGAACTAAAGGTACCTTACCTTATGATAGTGGTTGTCATCAGTGCAACCACAGTCTTCCTGCTTCACACATTCGCGGCCGCTCAGAACATAACCATCGTCACACTGACACCCCTCCGTACAGGACAGGGTAGGGCCGACACCTCTCACACAGTTCATGTTCTTCACACATGTCTTGTAGGTGCTGTGGGCAGGGCAGGACATGGCTAGGAGGAAAAGAGAAGAAAAATGAGGTTAACCCAAGGAGTGTCAATGCAAAGAAGAGTTTGAAGATCTCAGGCCTCTGTGAAATGTTTTTAGAGTTCTTGTTTGTCTTATTTAATTGTAGCCCATCCATTATGCAAATAAGTTTTTGATTGAACACTATGTGTCCATCACTTTCATGTCACTCTATGATGAACGTGACGTGAAAATGTTTCATCGCTTCCTGCCAGTCTCTGGTTACACCATCTTCCACCGCACATCCTGTCACTCTACTATATTCAAATAACTACAGACACACAAGGATATATTCAATAATTCAGACACACTCGAAATTAGCATATAGAAAATGTTCAATCACTCCCTGCCAGTCTTTGGTTACACCATCTTCTCCCTCACATCCTGTCCCTCTACTAGAAGTACATCTACTGGAAGTACACCCTACCTGACCGAAGACTGAACTCTACTCTACTCTACTCTAGATTTAAGTAACTACATTATACTGAGTACTGACACACGAGAACACAAACATCCAGACACACCAAAAACAAAACAGTTAAACTATACAATTTGCTAATGTATACTGCAATCAGAATAAGATTTGGTGCATGTATAAAGCCCCCTTAGCAATAAAGATATTAACATTAAGACTTACAGCAGAGACTTGAAGACCTCCACGATAACTGCACCCCGGCCCGCTGACACGCGTGCGCGTATGCCTCCAAACTCTGGCAGAGCTGCGTGTCGTTTCCGCCGTACGCACACATGTCAAACACGCAACCGGAGAAGAAATCTCCCGGGTTGACTTTGGCGTGGCAGGTGCGGAACGGGCCCGACGTGTCGTTGAGCATGCCGCACTTGTCGGTCGCAGAAACGGTTGCTCGCAGGGCGCCGCAGTCGGTCACGTTCAGTTTACCAGCAGGAAGACATCTTGTGGAAAGATCAATGGACATAGTAAGCCATTACCATTAATGTTTCATTCAGCAATTACAAAATTTACAATTTCTGAAATATACTGACAGAGGAAATCTGAACACGTTTTGCCTTTAAAAAGAGAAGAATGATTTTGAATCGATCCTAAGTGCTGCTAGTATTAATGAGGGGTGAAGTTTACCATCTTTTCAATCTTTTAACAACCTTGCTTTGGCTAATTTGCTCAGGTTGAGGCCCCCTAACATCTACCATCTGAACTGCACTTTAAAATCAAGTAAAACCTCTGGTGGAAGCAAAGAGTGTATGCATTGTCAGAAATTCAAAATTAATGCATTCTGTGTAATACTCAGAAACTAAGTAAAACGTTTAAGTTGTATAGTTTACCTGTTACTTGATGACATCACCTGCCAGCTGTTGCCTAGTGCTGTGGCAGTGGAAGCTGTGGTTCCTGCTGGGGTCAAGAGGTCATCACCAGGGCGACCATTGTAGTTTCCGCAGATCCCTTCAGTCTTGTTCATGTAACAGGCTGGGAGGGTGACTCGGACCTGGAAAAATAATTGAAAAAGTTCAACAAAATATAAGTATTTGCTGGCACATACCGACGGGTTTGCGTTTTAGCATAATTCATGTCAGAGAAAAATTGTGAATAGATGACATAATTTGTAGGAACATTATATGCTGTTTTTAGTTCTATTTATGTCCAGAGGTTATGTTTTCATTGGAAGTTTGCAACTCGTCAGTACTGTCTAGCCTACATGTATATCAAGGATGGGAAAGAGGTGGCGAACAAAAGGTGTCAGAATCCCAAGAGGAGAACAAGTGTAAAACAGGTTTAACTTATCGAGAACCTGTAACAAATGAGGTTTTAAAAGTTCTTGCATGTTGCCAGCAAGATTATGACTTAACATACATTTACAGGCAATGTACATGCATTGTAAAAACAACTTTTCACAGGCTGAAAAGGTTTTCTTCATCAGTAAATTTAAAGTGCAAAGTTTTAAGTATACTAACTTTGGAAACATTTTTTTGAATGACCTTTTTCATCATGATTGTTAGAACAGAAATATGGTCAGTGCAAGTGATTTGATTAAATGCAATGATTGAGATGTAGTTGATATAGTTTTATAAGAATTGAGACAGCTGACCTCATGTGACCCGTCGTACGACACTTCCAGGCCAAAGTCAGACTTGACGACAGTCTGTGCTCCGTTGTTTGCCACGTCCACTCCCGTGGGCAGGGTGGGAGTCAGGGGCATGATGGGAAGGGAAAGAGGCAGCATTAACTCCAGTCCATCCACCTGTAAGGTAAACATGATACAGTTACTGTGAATTCAGTTATTTTCATGAAGACTATAATAGTTTTGCAGTATGAGGGGAAAGGAGTTTTTTTGCAATGTTTATGAGTGCGGTTGAAACAAGTGTGGAGCACAGTTACTGTTAGTTAAATGCAATGGAAACACATATTCACAGTCTCTTGATTCAACCTTGGAGACCTGATCATTGCAAAACCAAAACCGATGGGAACATTTCAAAATTTACTGCAATTAACACTGCTGCCTATAATCTGATTTCAATCAAGCCCTGTGACCGCTCGCCGTCTTTAACAGCTTGCCGTCCTAGGGAAGGCGAGAGAGGCCCCCGGACAGCTGAAGTTTGCGTAATATACAGACTATGCTGCATATAGGGTGTGTGGGATCATTTGACTTACTTAATTTGGGATATCTATTGGCAAAAAAAGGATTTAGCATGAGCAACAAATCATGCTTGCAAATCAGAATGCAAGATGCTTGGAGAAAAGGTACATGGTGTACATGTATAAGCGGAGGACATGAGACAATGGATTGAATACAATACAAGTTCAACTCACCAACACACGATGGCCCTTGTGCAAGGATATCTTGCGCCCGTACACATACACATGTACTGCCTTGGTGTACGACACTCCTGTTACGCCACGGTTCTCGTTTTCCACCTCGACGTTGAAAAGCGTCCCGTTGGTCGCGGCGTCACGAGTCAGCGTGTAACGGCATGTGCCCATGAGGTCCACATGGCTCCCGTCAAAGGTCAGGTAATGGGGGTCTCCCCAAGCAACACAGGTGGCCGGTGTCTTTGCTGAGGTGCCTGAAAAAAGGTGTCATTTAGCATATAGATTCTCAGAAGTGGATATTCAGTCCTGGCATTCTAAGCTAGCATCATATCACAGTATAAACTTTAAGACTCTTTCTAGACATCTACACAACCTTGCCAGTCATATTTTGTACATTCTAAGCTGGCATCATATCACAGTATATTCTAACTTTAAGACTCTTTCTAGTTGGCACATCTACACAACCTTGTCAGTCATATTTTGTATAATACAGACAATCTGGAATATTTCCTTCTTCACTTTTCCAGTACTTTTCTGTTATTGGTCTTAAACCTAAGTCATAACATAAGATTTGTTTATTTGTCGCTTACAAACAAATGATCTGTAAATAGGCCAATGTTCGTTCATTGAAGTAGTGACATTCTTTATTCATTCATTCATTCATTCATCCATCAATTCATTCATTCCAAAACGCATTGTACATTATTGCATAAACTTATTAGGTTAATGCACTATGAACATTTTAGTTGCATGCCACAGAAAGGTGACCATTCATTGACTCATCCATTAATATATTACATACATGTACAGCTGAAAAAATACAATATCAAGTGGCATCTGTGTGGCATAGTGGCAGAGCATCCGGCTATGAACCAATGAGACCCAGGTTCAATCCAGGGGTGTACCCAGACATGTCCAGACATGCACCCAGACGTTTAACATATATTTCCCATCTGTGGTTGGCGTTAGGAAGGGTATCCGCCGTAGAACTTGCACTTGATGAGGAGTCCACAGGCTCTCCCATCCATGTGCAAGCACGTCCAACCCCCATATGTTGGAGATAGATACTAAGATGAATGGATGGATGGATGGATGGATAGAAAGAATATCAGTGTCTTACATGTCTGGCACCTGTTGCCGGTGTACCCTGTTGGACAGCTGCAGCTGTAGCTGTACTCCCCATCACGGCAGGTGGCACCATTCATACAGGGGTTGGTAGGCTTGCACTCATCTTGTCCTGCAGTTGACAAAATTGTTATGACACAACAATTAATGTACAAAGTAATAAATTCATCAATTGAGTCACTTTTGATTTGTCAAACCATCATGCTTATATGTTGATAAACAGCAGACAAACAACATTGAAATCTATGATGCTTTCAGTGATTTATATATACTGGGTTGGTCTAATGTACATTAAATAATAAGCATATACTATTTCCTCATTACACACAAATTGTCAATGGCTTTTTAACATAAATTTTCTTCCAAAATTGCAGGTGAAAATGGATCAACTAAACATTGAATCAAAGACTTTTTGCAAAAAGCGAAAAGTTCCTACACAGGGATCATGATTGTTCTAGCCTTCCACTCAAAACACACTTGTTTTTTAGTACCACTTCTCTTCAGAAAGTGCATCACTTAGTAAGCAGTTGATCTACAGTACAAAGACTCTATGTAACACACCCATTCCACTTGGGCAACAACCTCGCTGCAACATAAAATTTGACAGAGCGCTGAATGAATGTTACAGATGAAAAACAAATATTTTTACGCTTAGTCTGTTTAGTCATACTTGTAGATTTTTCATGATACTCCAGTTACGAAGTCAAGGGTTACACAAATTCGAGTTAGCTTGCAGCGAGAGCAGCGTTGTCTAGTGGAATGGGCCCTAAATGAAGTAAGTAAAAAAAACCTACCCGTGCACAGGGATTGCTTCAAACTTCCACTCAACCCCTGTAGTTTGTCAAAGTTGTCAATCATCATCACAGTCTTGTTTCCCATCCCCCCTGCGATGGCCTGCAAGGTGGACCGGTCCACACCATGGCCGACTCCGATGGCGTACACGGCGACACCTCGAGAGCGGAGCTCCTTTGCAGGTTCGGCCACGTCGTCGTATGACTTACCGTCCGTAATAACGACAAGAACATTCGGATTGCGCGGCCGGTCGCCTGTACTCGGCGTGAAGACGGACTGTCGTACGTAAGTCAGTGCCGCACCCGTGTTTGTCCCCCCTTTCATGTAATGGATCCTTCCAATGGCATCAACGACATCTGCTGTCTTGCTGTACGCGTTGAGCGCAAATTCTCTACGCACGACATTACTGTACTGCACCACTGCGATGTGCGTTGTATCGGGTTGGATGACGAAGTTCTGTGCAATGCCCTTGACAAAGTCCTTCATGACCTTGAAGTTGGGTTCGGTCACACTGCCAGATCCGTCCAATAGGAAGACAAGGTCAAGTCCAGCTGAAGTCCGTATGCAGGCTGTCACTACCGGGTGACAAAAGAACAAATCAAATTTCAACTGAGTGTCAACTTAATAAATCATATCAGAACTGTAATTGTAAAATTAATGATAAATTACATTTGTAATTGCTGCATGTGTTTGATGCTGGATTCCTACATGTATCATTTTGCTACGTTGATGAGTAACAATTTTTGGCGTAAATTATTTTGTAATAGAAGCAGGTGTAGCAGGCCAGCATGCACCCATGGTCAGATCATTCCCGGGTATATTCTGGCCACTGGGGACTATATTCTTGCCTGCTACAGTCTGGATATGCATGGTTAAGCCTTTTAGAAGATCAAGAGACCATGAATAAGAATATTTTGCTGTTTTCCCTCTGCTAAGATGCTGGCAACTAAGAATACTGCATGCAATATCATGTGATAGTTACATGAAAATTGTCATCAATATATAAATTACTAAAAAATAGGAAATCAAAGTGCTCTGAAATTTTTTTTGTTATATTGATTGTCTGCAGTGGTTATCGTTATCATATCATGATGTTAGTAACCACACAAAGATAAAGGGTATACAAGTGACGTTATACTTACATTTTTCACAGTGGTCGCCCTCGTACCCTTCAGGACACTGACATGTGTAGGCGTTACCAAACTCCAGGCACGTTCCATTGTTTTTACAGGGGTTTGGCTCACAGTAAACTGCCAAAGACAACAAAGGAAAAGTTAAAGAGACAGTATCCTGCCTAAAATTGTGAACTGTAGGATCTCTCACAGCATGATGTGAATCACAACAAACACTTTCAACCTTAGAAACACATTTAACAGATCCTTGGATATTTTTGGCAAGGAAGTTGATTAAGATCTACTTAATAAGAAAGAATTAAACAAAAACTTGTTTTTTTTTTTTTATGCCTGATATAACACCCGAGTTTGTAAAAAGATGCAGTCTAGTGACCACCTCTACAAAAGGACTGCACTGGCCTGGCCATTTTGGCCTATTTTTGGTGGTCCTATCAGATGATTTCGTTTGACCCACTGCAAGCATGAAGCATCCTGTCTATAGTGACCACCTGATCACTGTGACCATTTTCTTAAATTCCCTTAACTGGTCATTAGTTATCACACAGCTAGGCTCGCTGGGAAAATAGTAGAAATTGGCCAAATAGAGTCAATTGTATGAAGGGAGTCAGCTACGGAGAGAGGGTCCAATATTGCAACCCTAGCTGCAAATGTTACCCTCCATGGTCCAAGTCCCCCGGCAAATGTTCTCCCTATAGCCTGCGCGGTTAGTCTGGTAGAGACTATCACACAGCAGTGACAGCATAAATATCAATCTAGTGTGCAAGCTCTAAATGACATCTATTTTTCAGCAGTGATAAATGTATGGTGTTCTCTCAATCATGGTACAAATTTTAGGAACAGACCGTTGTTTGCTGGTCACGAGCCTCATTAAATGATAGAATAGATTTTCTTGCAAAACTCTTATCAATTTTAGAACTGCACAACCTTCTGGCAATTCACAAACACAGCAGAAGCTAGTAATGTCAACTGTTCGACACTTGGGTATGACTCGGCTTGTATAAGAAAAAGACGTGATGAAAGTACTCACGCTTGCCACACTGTGAGATGTTGCAGTACTCCCAGCGAACGCTAGGGTCCATAGTGTAGCACCACGGTCTGTCCCTGGTTCCACCTGGGTTCCTGCAGTAGTTGTGTTTGAGCAGGCTGTTACTGTGTTTGTGGGGGAGCTGGGTGTCCCAACGCTGACACGTTCGCCCACTTCTTGTGGTAGACATCTTGCCACTGTAGTCTGTTCCATTCTTGTTGAAGCACTCCACTGTATCGGAAAAACATTCTACCGTAAGACAATGTTCAAAACTATTTCCTGGTCAAGACAGGAAAAAGACACTCAGATCCTCTGTACAGTATTTATAGGCTCATCATGCGAGAAAATTCCCTTAGTTCTTTTTGACAAATACAATGCACAATGGACCACATCTTCACAGCAACATTTACCAGTAGGGCTTGTCGGTGAGTGACATGTCAACACAGCCTATCGATCCAGAGCTCAAGGCAGGTTCACTACTAGTATCCACTGGACTATGCACGATACTACAAAGGACGTTCCCTAATGGCATTAAGCTCATGGCCTTGTGTATGGGGAGCCTCAGCCATCAAATCCCTTCATATTAAAGAACCCAACACACTTATCAAGAAGAGTAATTACTATTAGTCACTATACTATAGGGGTGGCCCTGTGATCTTGGCACAAGTTCCTGGGGGCATTACAGGCTCATTTCCTACAATTCCTACCTGTCTGAATACTCTTCTTGAAACATTGTATACTCTCATACCTTCTCTCCCATCACCAAGTCAATGACCAATGAGTCAAAGACCAATGAGTCAAAGACCAATGAGTCAATGACCAATGAGTCAATGACCAATGAGGCAATGACCAATGAGGCAATGGCCAATGAGGCAATGACCAATGAGGCAATGGCCAATGAGGCAATGACCAATGAGGCAATGACCAATGAGGCAATGACCAATGAGGCAACGACCAATGAGGCAACGACCAATGAGTCAAAGACCAATGAGTCAATGACCAATGAGGCAATGACCAATGAGGCAATGGCCAATGAGGCAATGACCAATGAGCAATGAGGCAATGACCAATGAGGCAATGACCAATGAGGCAATGACCAATGAGGCAATGGCCAATGAGGCAATGACCAATGAGGCAATGACCAATGAGGCAATGACCAATGAGGCAATGACCAATGAGGCAATGACCAATGAGGCAATGACCAATGAGGCAATGGCCAATGAGGCAATGACCAATGAGGCAATGACCTGAATGAGGCAATGACCAATAACCAGTTAAAAACAATGTGACAATGATTTACCTTGAGCTTTGCACTGCTCCTGACGTCCGGGTTGGCACAGACATTCGTACGTGCTGACCCCCTCGCCCCAGTAGAAGTTGGGGGCACAGACCACACTGTAGCAGCGCACGATGTTGTTACTATAACAACGGCACAGGATCTGGTCCTGCTTACCCCAGTTGGTATCAACCTACAAAACAGAGGAACACAGTCAATTCTGGACGGGCAACCACCTGACGTGAGCAACCACCTGTAATCTTGTCACAAGCCACATGAAACTGTCGCACTCTAATGTGATACTGCTGAGCAATTTCTTGCCATGTAGATCTAGAGTACTTAAGAAATAATGTTTGCGTCAACTACATGTATGCTGAGTACTGCTGAAAATCAGTTTGGGTGAAAAGTAACAAAAGTCACAAAAGTGACATGCTTGGAATACCCTACATCATCCAGGTACCAAATGGGGGTGTCAAAAAACCAACAAGCATTTAGAACACATTGGGACCATGCTAATGATATAAACACTGTCAGATGTTCAATATTTAAGTGAAAGATGTAGATGCATACAATGTAATCGGGCATGCTAATTCTTACTGTAATCAAGCACCATGATTTCTGACCTGAATATAGGGTTAATGACCCGCCCTGAGGTCTATACGGTGTGATAAGGCATGGTCGCTCCTATAAACACCGAAAGTACCGAGGTCGCGTGCAGTACATGTATTTGATTTTGTGTCATACCTGGGCCGCAAAAACGTTCGCTACGGGTGTTCCGCATTACACGGGGTTCTATAGAATGCTTAGAATGCATTTCGAGTGTTCCGGTTGCACCGCTGTCGAACATTCGAACGCAAAAGCGGGTCCATTCGAAGTTCACAGACCCGCTTTTGCGGGTGCGTATGAAGATTACAGACCCGTAAATGGAGCCTTCTGATTGGTCGACGACATCTCTACCTAAAGTATATGATAATAAATTGCATACCCTCATGATCATTTTGGTCTGTCCTTACCATGTGATACTCTCCATCCCGGGCGCAACCACATTTCTCAGGGGGGACGCAGCTATCTCCACTGCGGAGTAGTCCACTCTCGCACACACACCCGTCGGACAGACACACGGTGTTGTCACACCCTGGCGGTCCTTTGGGCAGTATACAGGTTGGCTCACAGTCCTTCACACATTGGGAGTAGGTGAAGTTCCTTGCCGATGGACAAATTACGCCTGAAATATAGGAATAAAGCGTTTTCGCATGACATCACGGAGAAAACAACATGGAGGCAGATGCATTTCAGTGCAGAATCATAGGTTAACTTCATTGTATTTTGGGACATCTAGAGACCTTCCGACTGTCCCAAATAACATCTATATTGTGTACTGCTCGCAGGGGAGAACACGTTTCTGTGACAAATATTCCTGGATTAACTATAACACAAAGAAATACACAGCTGCAGTTCCAAAGATTGTTGCTAGGAGACTCGAAAGTTATTCACTTCCTCTAGCTAGAAGCCAACAGCTAACGTTACCATTGATTAGAAGGATTCTGGTTACCCTTGAATTTTCAGTGAATATTTTCATCAGGTTGATAAATCACTGAGAATTGAAGAATGCGGTCCCAAACGTGACACATCTTGTATCTCCCCTCATCCAGGTTCATGACTCAATTGTAGATGAGTCACGTTTGGGACCGCATTCTTCACGCTGCAGCAGCGACACCTAGCGGCAGTACGAAGCAGAGCATTACAGTAACTGCAACAACTACCCTGAGGAAGATGGCAGGTTGGGTCAATCTACACTACTTCTGACAATATTTACTTCAATTCTCCGTGAATAATTTCTCCACTTACGACAGTCTATTTGTTGTGAAGTCATGGCGGTCCTCCAATCGGTCGGAAGCGTGACGTTTGCCCGTCCACACCGTCGGCCGTATGCCTCGAAACTGTTGCACAACTCCGTCACGCTCCCAGTGTTTGCCGTACACACATCGCTCACGCAGTCCAGGTAGTACCCGTTGAATGGGACGGTGGCGTGACAAGGGTTAAACGCCTGGTTGCCGAGAAGCGAGCAGCGGAAGGCTTGCTGACTGACTGCGAAGTTGATGAACGAACAGACGGATGGAGTCGCGTCACCTCCCACCGAACAGCTGTAAACAAGGGTACGTTGTAAAAATGCACTTTGGCGACGTGTGGTTGCTGTTGAGGGCCTTGCAAATGTATAAAGCTTTACGTATAAACCTAAAGAATTGATTTCAGTCTATCATATTTTAATTATTATTGTATTGATTGCATTGTATCATATATGGACGTGTAAACCATTGAACAGCTGTAAAGAAAACTAGGTGTTAAAAAAACACTTTGGCGACGTGTGGTTGCCGTTGAGGGCTGTGCCATGGTATAACGCTACCAGTATAAACCGAACAAAATTCATTCCTATCATGATATTCCACTGGGTCTTTACTGAATGCATTGTGCCATACATGTACATGTGCATGTACATGTTTATCATTTTGAAGCTTTCGAAATACTTTATAACCCTTCATAATGGTACCCCATATGCCATGATCAATGTCTGATCAATGTCTGTCAGTGGGTCGAGAGAAAAAGATGCCGAAATTGATTTCGATTTAAGTTCCGTTCCGTTCTTGTTTTTTTATGATGAGCGGTGTTTCATAACATTGGAAATGTTTTCTAGTGTTCTTTTGAATTATTCCCCATTTATAATAACTGTACACACACACGCACGCACGCACACGCACGCACGCACACACACACACACACACACACACACACACACACACACACACACATACACACACACACGCACACACACACACACACACACACACACACACACACACACACACACACACACACACTATCGCAAACGCATTGCCACTGCTTTTCCCGCACAATTCCTAAGTGTAGATACAGTAAAAATTCCACAGTGCAATACTAGATTTAAATTCCGTCCAAACATATTTTGAGACAGTACCTGTCATTGGTAGCAACTTTCCAGCTCGTCAACAAGGCAGTGGTGGTAGCGGCCTGGGTACCAGATGACGTCATAGCATCGTCATTCGAATCGTCATTGAAGTTTCCACAGAGTCCCTCAACCTTGGACTTGAAGCACTTCGTGAGGCGGACCCAAACTTCATCTTTGCCGTCGTACCCAACTTGTAGCCCGAATACTGTACGCACGACCATGGATGATCCGAGATATTCAACCAGGACTTGCTTGGAGGGACCGAGTTGAGTTGGTAGAGTGACGGGGGTGTCATCAACCTAGCAAGAGACGGTTTCGGTTGAATTAAGTTGGGGTGCCGATAGAGTGAGTAATTGACCCACTTTTGGTTTTAGGTTAGATGACAGTAAAGATGTTATTCATGTTATCATTTTAACCCCTTATGCTTTAATGTGCCATTTTAGGAGAAGGAAAGCAGCATGCCGATTGTTCGTGAAGATGAGTAAGTACTAACCTTATTTCTTCCCTGTACATCACATTTTCTGTATATGGAGACAATTCAAACTCTACAAGAGAGTATTGTAGAGTTTGAATCGTCTTTATGTATTGCATATTGATACCTGGATGTCTAACCTTCATAAACGTAGCAGTTTCTGTAGTCTAATCCAACTGTACGTAAAGAGGCCAACCAACTAATACCCCCGCCCCGCCCCTAAGAAAAAGTATATCAGGATATCAGGATTTTGTGTTACGCAGAAATATGTATGTTAACTTACTGTCACAGATGATCCATTGAGCAGTGATACGCGGTGTCCATACACATCTACATGAACCGTTCGTGCATATGACGTCTTGGTGCTACCGGCTTCGTACTCCGTGTCCACTTCAACATTAAAGAGCGGGGTCCCTGCGGTCGTCTTGTCTCTGACGAAGATATAGGTACAAGTCCCCAGGAAGTCCGAGTTTTTGCCGTCGAAGGTTCTGTAGTGAGGATCACCGTAGAGAGAACACTGTCCCCAACCCGCACTGACGGAATTGCCTGTTAAAACAACAACACCGGAATCGCTGAAATCCGGATATCCATTCACAGCTTCTTGACAATGTGTTATCCTGTATATAGTGTCACACAAACGTCCTGGAAAACGTATGTGAGAAGTTACTTGGCGCGGATAACAAAGGAAAACGTTTGGTGGGGCTCTACAAGGTAGAGTGATCGGCCCACTCTACATCTGACATAATGTTAGTGTTTATGGGATTCGGCATCATGCATCATGTAGAAATTAATCTGTTGCATCAAATGTATTCTATAATTATCATTCCTTAAGACAATATCAGTAATTATGATATGACGTGCGTCATATCTACTTTAGTATCACTATAGGGTAACACAGATCGTGGATGGACTTACAGATTTCGCAGTATTGGCCAGTGAATCCAGAAGGACACCTGCAGAAGAAATCCTGCCCTTGACTCTCACACGTCCCACCATTGTGGCATGGTTTTTCCAGACAAGACTTGTCCCCTGATAACACATAGGGAGGAGGTTAGTGTATGGATCGCAATGGCCGACAAGTGGGTGTTTACTTTTTAGCTTCAGGGGCTATTACGCTGCGGCAACTTTTGATGAGCCTTGAATTTTTTTGAATTTGAATTGAATTTTTAAAACATGAAAAGAAATCAATTGCAGGTCGGTTTTGAATATAGATAGAAGTTAATGGGCTTAATAACTTGTCAATTTAACGTTGGCAAAGGTAATGGTTATATGATTTAATCCACTTACCGCAAAGGTCCTCTTGTACTGACGATGTCAGATTGGTTATGTTGGCGAAGCTGCCGACTTGGTAGACGTACTCGGAGTCTCCAGCGATGGCCATCAGGGTAGCGTACTCGGCCCTCCCCACGCCGACAGCGTACAACTGGACACGTTTGTTCCTCAGGGTCGTCGCCGGCGTCACCACGGAGTCATACGACTTCCCATCCGTCACCAAAACCACGATGTTCGCCCTGTCGGGGCGATCCCCTGCCGCCGCCGTGAAGATGTTATCTGGCAGATATCGCAAGGCGGCGCCCGTGTACGTACCACCTCTCATGTACCTGATTCCGTCAATGGCGCTCATGACTTCAGCCGACGTGTTGTATCGGTTCAGCTTGAATTCTTCGCGGATTTTGGAGCTGTACTGGACTGCCCCCACCCGGGTGCCGTTCTGGCTGTTGATGTTGAACTCCTGTATGAGATCTTTGGCGAAGTCCTTGATTCGCTGGAAGTTGGTCTCTGTGACGCTTCCGGAACCGTCCAGTAAGAAGACCAGATCCACGTTCGTATCCCGACATGCTGTCAAAGGGTAAGAAGTAAAAAGAAACCATCAACACTGGAACACCAACATTTCTTGAAAGTTGAAAGTTTTGGTTACACATGGTCTTGGAAAGTTTGGGTTTTACTGTAGTTATCTTTTTGTCCGTCTGCTTGTTTGTTTGTTTGTTTGTTTGTTTGTTTGTTTGTTTGTTTGTAAGGTAACAGAATTAAGCTCTTACTTGAATTGTTGGTAGTGTTTCCGCCGTGACCTGCTCCAAACGTTCCACCCGTCCACACGAGACAGAGCACCAAGGCCACCAGCGCCCTCTGGCGCCTGAGAACGGAACGGCAAATAAAACGTTACAAGTTGCGTCACATATGCAGGCATTGAAACTCATCGCCTTAATTTGAAAGACTTTGTCGCTGAAATATCATTTTTTCAAGTCTATTTTTATCTACAATTTTTACAGGGGCGTCAGAATCTTGGACGACTTTTTTGAGGTGATTATGAATAAAATATACTGCATACCAAGTGCATAAGGTATAGCGTATGACGTCGTCTCCTACATAACAACAACCATTCTATGAGACTTATTTACCTTACGAAAAATAAAAGCCACTTTCCACAGCATATATGGAGGTCTAGAAAGCTATGTGGATGGTAGTAGCAACATGCATGGATACGTTTAATTTGTTGCACTCTCATGGTTATCTGATTACAAAGTTTGTTTATTGATAGTAATGAGTACATATTCTTCATTGATTCCCCGTCCTGTCAAATACATACACACAAAAATATCCTCGCGGGTAAGAACGAGTAGTCTTCACACTTTGAAAACACCCCCCTCCCCCTCAGGGCAAACTTCTGTGACTTAATGGCAGTGGAATATCTAGGTGTTTCGCAACTTTTGCCAAATGCTTAAATTTTCAACCTCTTGATTAGTACAAAAGTAAGCCGACTCTATAGAAAAGAAAATATTTCAACTTGTGTTAATTAAGTTCTCGAGCTAGCCAAATGCTAACAATTTTGTACAACTCCCTGGTACATGTAGCTTGTTTTCTGGGGGCGTTTTGTTAAAAAATGCCCAAGGGGTCTGTCACCACTGAAGAAGTAGTCTTGGATAATCATGATTAATCTGTTTCCTTCCTTTCTCGATACCAAATTTAGATTTGATTCTCCATGGTGGGGAGGGGAACGAAGTTGGACAAAGACGGTTACACGGATTCGAACTTGCACCCCTTTGTTACGACACCCCTATGTTCTGAAACCCCTATGTTCTGAAACCCCTATGTTCTGAAACCCCTATGTTCTGACATCCCCATTTTGCGACACCCATTTGTGTTGAGACATCCCTATGTTGTGACATCCTTGTGTTCCGACACCCCTATGTCCCAACACACCTTAATTATGTCCGTAATATAGGGGTGTCGTAACGTAGGGGTGTCCGAACATAGGGCCCAGTGTCATAACGAAGGAGTGTCGAAACATATGGGCGTCGAATTTCGAAACATCGGCGCGTGTCGTAACATAGGGGCGTCCGAACATAGGGCCCATGCCAGTGCCACAACGTACGATTGTCGTAACATAAGGGCGTCGAAAAGTAGGCGCGTGTCGGAGCACAGGGGATGTCGGAACATAAGGGCCGGTGTCACAACGTAGGAGTGTCGTAACATAAGGGCGTCGAAACATCGGCGCGTGTCGTAACATAGGGGCGTTCGAACATATGGCCCAGTGTCACAACGTAGGAGTGTCGTAACATATCGGCGTCGAAAAGTAGGCGCGTGTCGTAACATACAGGGGCGTCGAAACATAGGGCTGTCCCCTGAACAATAACACACGACCCTGGCATGCTTTTGCAGCTGAGTTAGTTTTTTTTTTTTTTTTGGTCAGTACCCCGTGGCTATGATGACAGGTGTAGTGGAAGAAATGCAATACCCCGATCCACTAGCCTGACGAATCGCGCTCCTAGTGTCCAGCCGGTTTCCCTAACCGCCTTTAACACTGGGGGTCAGTAACCTCCGGCTGAGAGCTTGTGTAAATACAGGCTACCCGATCCACGAGCTCTAGTCATTGCAAATGTGACCTCTCGGACAGCAACACTCGACCCATTGTACTGCACTGTGCGTACTGTTTGGTAATTTTCTCTACAGCCGGAGGGGAAATTCCAAAAGCTATGAATTTGAATGGACAAAAAGGCAGGTATCTAGGACGACTATCATTGAGTTCTAAAGGAGGTGATAAAGATAAACAATGGACAGGCAAGAAACTATAGGTTCATCACCCGCCCGCACTAGGGCGTACCCTATCCCTAGTCCTTTCGAAAAAAATGTGTGGTGGGTTCTTTTATGTGTGTCTGTCCCTAAACGTACGCAAAATCGATGTAGATTTAAGGGAAGAAGGCATACAGTATAGTATCACTTGTGTTCGGCGATTCGATTTTGGTTGAACATGTAAGTTTTCAACAACTAAATGTTCAACCTAGAGACAGTTACCTTCACGAGTTCCTCCTACAGTGTTTAGAGAGGAAATGTTATGCCTGATATCCGCTGAATTTTGACAACGTTTCCCACCTAGTCAACATTTTACATCCCACGTTTTAATCATCATGGACGAAACCTCTCAACAATATGACAGCACAATATTAAAAAGAAGATAATTTTGGAATTCCTTCGCCATGTTTTAGTACATTCATCATGAGTTGATACAGAGAACGGGTCGATGATGATGTGTTAGACAATCTACATATCATAATGTGTTTCACACATTTGAATGTCTAAATGACAGTCAATAAATACTATGCAATTATTAGACAACAATGTCGGGCCTGCAGTCAAAGATTCTGCTAAAAGTACCCCAAAAATTCACACTTGTAAGTTATAAATCAATGATGATATGTGGACGCAAAATTTGGTGAAAATGTTCCCCTTTTAAATCAGTTGTTGGTTCGCTGTTTTCGTTTCGTTTATGTTTGACATTTTGTCTTCACTCACTCTGCTTGTTATCAGTTTGTGCTAATATTTTGTCATGGTCGTCTCAAAATAATTTTCCTTGTTTAGTAATTCTGCCTTCATACAAGAAACGTCATAAAAGATTATGTTTTCACAGCCGTTACCTTTGAGATTTAAAGAAGGAATCAATTGTACAGTAAGCTGCCAAATTAGAACACTATACACCGCGATCAAACGTAGAAAAAGAAAAGGTATAGTAAGACTGTTGAATTTCCTATAGTTTCTAAATAGCGAATGAATTGAAGACGATATCGATACACAAAAAAATACAAAGTCAGCAATTGTGGGAGGGGGGTGGTAGAACATGTCCTCCTGACCTAAATTCTTAAGTAATGTAAGCTGGGGACTGGCCATCTCAACATATCTCGCATTTGCCAATTTTTTCGTCAAAATCCTATACAAATCAAAATATTTAGTCATAATTCATACGTTTTATCATTATTACAACTCGTGATATTAGTAATGGTTTGTATTCGTTTAAGGAACCATTTGCATGACTAGAAATATACACACGTGCGAACGCCAGGTAAAGTATCTACTGATCAGCATAAAAAGTGTAGCACATAAATTTTCAACGAACGATGCTTTATAGCGCTGTAAATTCACCGTAGGTCGTCGTACGATTTCAATGTCCTAGATTTCCAAGCAGGCTGTGATAGAACAACAGCCGACTAGGATTTGATTATAAGACGGCATTTTTTTCGTGAAAAGACAGCAGAAATTGTAGGACACACGCACCACTATTCCAAGAATTACATCAGTTTGTGATCGTACGACGATCGTACGACGTACGTGACCAGGCCCTTAAGAAGCAAAATGTTCAAAGGAACACCTGTGTACTTCTATCAAAGCAACTACCTGCAACAGGTGTGTCAAATTGAGATTGCGAAATTCTCCATTACGTCACTTGAGAAGTTATCGACCCAATACTTGAGCTTATGCTTAATAGCTACTATTGTCTTAAGACATCGTCTTGTACATGATAATCAGCCACCAACGCATCCCTAACAGTTGCTAATCTCTAAGAGTTTATCTGAAGAAAATTTGTTGTACTTACGGAGAAGCCATTGAGGTGTGGTGAATCGACCTCACACTGCTAGAGCTCTCTCTCGAAACTTTGCAGACTCTTTGCACAACGATTCAAGTTAGACACCAACCTTTCAACGCGCCCGCGTTGGACTATATCCTACCAAGGCCTATTGTACTACACTTGTAGTACAAAAAACCTGATTAGGATGGGAAAGCAGGTGGTTTAGGGTGGGGAAAATAGTCCCCTGCGAGCCACCACTGGAAGATGGCGGCCTCGACTACGCCTGACCCTTAGGGTAATGGCCTACTTCTCTTTACAGTTAAATGAACTGATTGAAAAACAATTACAAAATGCTGTTATTTGCTAGAAGCTCAATC
This sequence comes from Branchiostoma lanceolatum, assembly GCF_035083965.1. Classification (NCBI taxonomy): domain Eukaryota; kingdom Metazoa; phylum Chordata; class Leptocardii; order Amphioxiformes; family Branchiostomatidae; genus Branchiostoma; species Branchiostoma lanceolatum. Next base: position 6,124,041 of record NC_089739.1, read on the forward strand.
TAGTGACAATCAACGAAACGACAGATTCATTTTCTTGCTTACGTTTAAAAGTGGCGATTTACCAAAGTATGTATGTTTTGGGTTACGTACTATCTTTTTGATGTCTTAACGATCATGTGCAATGAAGCAAGTCCCGTTTAATCTGAGTCCCGAGAACTCATTTTAGTGACAACTTACGATTAAGGAATGTGCTGACTCATTGCCAAGTCGCAAGGTGGCGCTATTACCGTACCAAAATGAAGTAGGAAAAGAAGTTTATGCTGTGTATGCGGCTTTTCCTAGGGCTTAGAAAGTGTGCAAAAGTCATAGCATGACAATTATGGTGTCGAATGTCTATCGAGACTGTCATTGTTTTGACAAGGGTATACTATGTGTCTGTGTAAACATTGAGTGCATTTTTGCTGTTTGGCCTACTAAGATATCAGCCAAGTATTAAAACTATGACAATGTGTATTTTCCAGATTCTTAGCGCACTTTCAACAACAATTTATTGTTTATTAGTTAGATTTTTTCCATTATATGTAGTGCTAGCTGTGATCTATCTCATGGGTCGTGGATTACGAGGTAGTCACCATTGTTTGTTTGTCAATAGAATGCACAATTGGTCTAGATCTGAGAAGAATTCGACAAATTCTATCATGTTATCTTTGCAGTGGGAGTTTTTATTGTTCTTAACTACAGATTTCTTTGATGTTAAGATTCGGCCTTCACCACGACTGACCGACTCAGAAGACCTCAATAATGAAAGCTTACTGCGCATAGGACCCAAACCGGTAGCGCCGGTTTTGTATCTGTATAGGCGGTATAACCGCCCTTCGGCGTAACATACCAGCAGCTGGCTAAATTACACCGAACGACCTGTCACACCTAACTTTTACACATCTAGATGCAAGCGTTCTTAAAAGCTATCCAGCGAAGGTGCTCTTGCTAAGTTAAGACAACAGTTAAGACAACATATCGAGGGCATATCGCACGCCCCATATGTTGTGTGAGTTTAATCAAGTGGTCTGCTATCTGCGAATAAGATGAATAGAAGTACTTTAGGAGGACACACTAATATAAACTTCGGAAAACAGTTTTTGGTCATTGGCCATTTGTACAAATCGACCTCTCGTTACCATGTGGCGACCGAATAATTTCAGACTATTTCAGACTATCCCTGACCCCTGAGTTCACCTTTGACACAATGGCGCATTAACATATCTTCCGGTGAACCTTGTTGTTGGAAAATCTGTCACAGATTTGAATCGAGAATCAGTTTTACAATTTCTGATATGATTAGTGATACAAATGTTGCATCGTACACTGAAAGACAGCTAGTTTTGTGATAAACACGAAAACTAGAAACAGATCAGTTCAGCGCAGTCTAAGTTATTTTCAACACTTGTCCTGCTGGCTGTTTTTTACCATGCATACTCCTAGCCTCGGCGACTGTTGGAGGGCTTCTCTTACTTGCAGTCTTAAACATTAGCCCTAACGTATAAGAGTGCAAATAAGCAGCCCTCCGACTGTCGCCGCGGCTAGCATACTCCCGGCCATGTGCTGGGCGTTTCAGTCTGAGGCACTCAGACTAGCTCAGCCGAAGGGCTATCATTTCACTAGGCACGTCAAGTTAGGAAATTTCATAATTTCGATGTATTTCAGGACTCCGCATATCGACAGTATCGCTGCTAAAGGTGCCAAGTTGACCCAACACCTGGCCGCCGCTGCCGTCTGCACACCCAGTAGATCAGCCTTCCTGACTGGACGCCTTCCCGTCAGATTTGATAAGAACTCTTGTCTTTCCTCTTCTTTCCGCCAGGAGTCGCAGGTTTTGTATGGAGTAGTGCACCATCCTCGCCGACAGGGCGCGCTGGTTCTGTATGACGTAGTAGTACTAAAACTAAGACATCGTACGACAAACGTGACTGCGCCTTAGAATATAGATCAGGATGTGCGGGTACTTTACATAAGGAGAATGGCGATTTTTGACTTTATCTTCTCATGAATAAACAAAAGTTCAAAGAAATATCATTTTCTAAAGAGCGTTAAGATGCAAAAGACAATATGGCTGAAACATTTTCCGTCACAACAGTTGAATTCTGTACGGCTCTTCCACGACTGCGCCCAGTTTGCCGACTCGTAAACCTGTCGTGCGGCGTTTCTGAAACAGGCTTAACTGACACCAGCAGAAAAATTGCTTGCGTCATGCGTTCCAGTCGAGGTAACACCAGAAGACGTACCCACTGCAAGTAGGTATTCCGATCCTGTTGTGACAACTCCAACCCACCTCTAACCCCACACAAGGACGAGATACCCGTCTTTCTCACCGATCGTCCACCGGAAAGAACTACAAACAAACCAGCTCTTGAAAAGTCTGTGAACGACGCTTCTTCCTTTGTTCGCATAAACCGCCTTAAGGCGCAACACAGACCATTCTATAGTTAAGTACGTATACTATACAAGCTGCTAAGACCAGAGTGGTGAGTTTGATCCATTCACACCGGGAAGGACACCTACTTTTATTGATAAGTGTCGTGGGTTCTTTAACGTACTTGAGGCGTGACTCTCCTCAAACATGGGACCTTCGGCTTTACGTCCCATCCGAGATCACGTCCCTAACCGAAGCTAGGTACTCATTTTTACCTGAGTAGAGTGAGGAGTTGCGTAAAGTGCTTTTTCTAACGGAACAAGATTGTATTAGAAATTAATGGAGGGGTCCCTAACAGGCTAACTTCGAGCGTAAATTTACGATATCCATCACATGCAGTGTCCTCTTTCACATAATCACTCATCCGATTTCATGTAAACTATTGCCTCTTGTATCTCTCTATCCTTGCTAGATTGTGTAGATAAGTAAACAAAGAAAATACATAAATGAATCTACTTAACTAAGCCTTCTACACGTCTGAAATGCACTATAAGCCGTAAAAATACCATGTCCCGCCTGCATAAAAGGAATGGTTTAATACGACTATATCCCCACTAATGTTGTCTTGAGGGTCGTGGTTTAAGGTAACTATTATAATATGGGATATTGTTAGTTGTACAAAGCCGTGGTCTTAAGGACTATCGTGCCGAGGGGATAAGCGCAACGACAGGTACCAGCATCGCTTGAAGTAAGAGCGGTGGCATGACCATGTCTTCTAGTTTCTTCTTCTGTTTTCTTTTTTCTTTTGCTTTTTCCTCCTTTCCCCCTCTTTCTTTCTTTCTCTCTTTCTTATGAATATGGACGTAAACCTCTTTGAAAATTTGATACTCCTCGACAAAAATAGGATTTCTGGCTTGCGTGTCCTACGTGATTTCTCGCTTTGCTGCCGTTCACAAATAAACATGAGATAAGCGCCCCTCCCTTTTGTCCGTTCTTGTGGTGTTTATACCACAATAGTCTTCTTAATGTCACCGTCCTTCAGTGCTGCGGTTCCACCTGTAGGTCAGTCTACAATGTAAGTTAGGTAAAGACTGTAGATAGGGGGTTTCTGAGTGATTTTGGTATCTAATTTTCACTTTATGTTTGTTTTTTCTTTACAAATACTAGCCTTTCCGTTTTCTTCCGAATACGTTACAAACTTAGGGTCAAATTCAATTCACTCTTTTCGATCAAGACACAGCGAAAAGAACGAAAAATTAAAATTCAGTCACTTTCCCTAGCCTTTTTCTCGATTCCTTCTCGGGTCGTTCCCTCAATCGATCCCTCACTTTCCGTCTATTCCCCACTCCATCTCTCCCTCTCTTTCACCCCCGCCGACAAATAAAAACATAAAATCATGCACATTTGTCGTACGATTTTCAGCGAAGGTATGGTAGAATCGACCGTCGACACGAATCTACTACATTTTCCTTTTCAAAAATTGCTAAATATTTCACGACACACCCACGACTGTACCAAGAATGGCCTCATTTCGCTGTCAGAAGATTATCGTTCAATGCTTGTGGCTGGGGCCTCTAAGTATATGTATCAAGTACCTCTAGCACTCTGAAGTAGCCGTTTGGCACCCAATCCCCTGTTACAGAGTTAGGCAGCAGGGAGAAGTTTAAGTATATGTAAGTAAAATCTCGGAAAGATGTTTACACCATGTACCAAGCAACTGAAAAAATTTATTCAGACCTTGATTATATTTTAAAAAATGACGTATTCAGTCTCAAGTTAAATTTTTGATGTCGGCTTTGTATCTTAAAGTTTTACAAAGTTGAAAAGACGAACCAATTCTAGAAAAGTCTGAGAACGACGTCCCTTTCTTTGTTTGTTCTTTGTTGGCATAGCGGGCAAACCGGCGTAACACTGGCCAGCTTAATAGTTAAGATGCGTAAGACCAGACTGTAATGTCTGACTCACGCACTCATACCGGGAAGGACATCTGCTCTCATCGATAAGTGTGATGGGTTCTTTAACGTGTTTGAGGTGTGGCTCTCCTCAAACACGGGACCTCCACGGAAACTAGTGATAATCGGAATACCTGTATGTGAAGAAAAACGGTGACCCTCCACCTATTGTTGTCAAGGTTAAGACTCAGACAATTCGTGTATTCGGGGGACACTGACAATACCCTATTGAAAGATTAGAAGCCCATCCTTTTTGTCCAGTTACATTTTCTTGACCAGTGACATTCAAGGTGCGTTACCACAATGGCATGTGTGTTATCTTAGAGGCTTAATACTTATGAATTATGTATAAGAAAACTACAGCAACAACACAAACATCAACAGTAACACGCCCACTTTGAAGCCAAAGTAGTTCTTTTAAAAGTCAACTCTTTGTTGGCGTAGCCTTCAAGGGCGTCAGAGTGACGAGGCCCCGTTGTCTCCTCTTGTTGTGGCATCAACTGTAAATTCGGTTACTTTCGCGGTGGTTATAAATCGAGGTATATGCGGTAGAGGGGAAAAGGAGGCTTTCGGTATGTCTTGAATTCGCAGTTGTAATAATTCTGTAGTACAGTAGTCGCACATGGGAGACATATTATTCGCGATAGGGAGGTCACTGCGAAAATAAAACCACCGCAAAAGTTTGAAGATGTACGGTATTCTCCTCTGACGCAAGTTTCCGTGCCGCTTGGAGACATACCCGCACCTGTAAGTTGAGCCCCAATTTCCATACCCAGTCAAGCAAAACCCACCCTTTAAATATAACTGTAGAAACCGACGCGTTACTAGCAGTGGTCTTACGCGAAAAGACGCATGATGACTACCGTGGCGCGGTCTCTTGTCCTGGCGGCGTTGCTCGCCCTCAGCCCCGCCGCCCCGACTGACGAGCCATCGGTGGTTCTGACCACCGAAAAGAAGCTTGACAAGCCTATAGAAGTAATAATGCTGGAGGAAGAAGCGGCAAAGAAGAAGAAAGAAGAAGAAGAGACGGTCGCGGAAAGTTCCGTTTGGAACCAAGAATGGTCAGAAGACATTGTGGAGAACGCAGTGATGAAGGTGCGCCTGGTCTAAGTCAACTTTTGAAGGCTATTGTAATGATTTTAAAGTACTGGTGTCTCTTATGTTGTGTAGTTATTTCTGACAAAGATGTTCATACGCAACTCATACGCACTTGAATATACGCACAACTGTGAATTGGCCCTAAGGGCCCCGTCACACTTGTGCGTATATTCAAGTGCGCGTGAGTTGCGCATTAACATTTTTTGGGGGGTTTAAGTAAAGTTTGCGGGGGAAAGTTGTTTTCTACTTTGACCCAAAGTTGCGCAACCTAGTGATCGAACGTAAGAAATCAGTTATTCGGCTACAAACTTAACATAAACCAAAAACATGTTAATACGCAACTCATGCGGACTTGTATATACGCACAAGTGTGACAGGGGGGAGGGGTATCTGCCATCGTGTCTGAAAATAATATTTAGGCGATCTTCACGGATCACCCAAGATGCTCCTGTACACATTTTTGATTCCGAACGGCTGAGGGGTGCGCCCGTTAATAGATGTAGGTCCGAACTTTTTAAATACTGTAATTTTCTTTAATAGTTCCCAAAAATTGATAACATCATCATGCTGTATGATTTGTTATGGTTTTGTAAGTTCTCCCTTGGAAATCAGTTACAAAGTTAACTGAAGGTTAAGGGTTCATAAATAATTGAAACAGTAGAGAATATGTGACAAAATTAGTGAGGTTTACGGTGAAGATTTCTAATGAAAACATTTGAGTAAGTTTTCCCTGTTTAGCGGCATTTACGCAGTAACAGCTTAAACTTGTTGTGCTTAAACTGTAACTATTTCCAAGAATGTTCAAGTTGGGTCAGCAACAGTGTAGGTCGGGACTCGAACCCTGCACCTTTGGTCCAGTAGCAAGGTCTCTAGCAAACCACGGGACCACCAGCTACGATATTAGTATTTGGTGGAACATTCGTATAAATACGGAGGGACTCCTAGTAATGTTTGGTATGTTTCTGGTAGTACGATAAAGTGACAGGTATTGTAGCGGCACAAACACAAATGTTACAGCAAAGCGGGTTTCCTTCCCGTAGTTACGGCTGCCTGGTGAAACACAATGAAGGAAACAATGTTAAGCCTGCGATGAAACCACGGCAGAGTGTCACCAGCATATGTGGCTTATCTGCACAATCTAGAGAAAGCCATCCTTTCATACCATTCGCTAAGAAGGTTGATATGTTTTTGGTGACGTGTGCTTGGGGGGGGGGGGGTGTAGACAGCATCACTCTAGAAATTGTGAATAGATTCTTTAGGGGCGGGAAAACCAAGCTAGGTCAAGTTCGAACGCCTCCTAGCGGCTTTCTACGGTACTGCAGCAGAACTTCCTGTTTTTGTACATCTTGTGTTTTTTGGCCACGCTATGGCCGTGCCTTTTTAGTGGTAGATTCTAAGCCCTTGGGACGGAGGCCTACGTCTTATAGGCGTGGGCCCCCTAGCAGCTTTTTCAAAATTACAGGGGGCGATTGTGTTTGAGACTTTACAAGAGAATAACCGTTTCTTTTTGTGTGATTGTAGGTTCTGAAGGAGCTGGAGACAAGCGAGAACGCTCAAGATAGCAGAACTCTTCAAGAGACACGTGGTAGGAACTAGTTTGAAATCTAACCTCAGATCTTCTTATATAGTGACGTATATGAAGAGTGGTTGTGTGTGTGGGGGGGGGGGGTGCATATCCCACCATAGAAAAGATATACCATCGATAGTTCTGCATGGTAAAGCGTAACACTTTGACATTGAGAAGACATTAATCACCAAATAACTTTCGTATTTAGGCCCATTGATCGACCACATCTTTGATATTCTAAACTCTAGTTTGACGGTTTTAATGAAAACATCAAGGATTCTCGTTCTTCCAGCGATGGCTCTCTTGATTATAACCTTTTTGCCGCGCTTAGATTAAAAATTTAGTCCAAGTTTTTCATCAAAAGTTGTCCTCATGTCGTCGCTAACAGCTATAGATTGCCCGGATGTTGACCCGACCTTGACCCCGTGGAACCCCGGCCATGACGAGACGGCGCAAGTTGTGGTGGGACAGGGACAACATTTCCTGCTGCAGTCATCAGCTTCATTCCACTCACTGGAAATCAAAAATGGAGGTACGTATGTTCTAACTGTAGATTGATAACTATTTTATACGCTATGGCGATCTTTTCTTAAAGCAAATCGCTTACCAACAAGCTTTTGATCAGCCCTTTGATCTTTGACCCAAAGCCATTGTCGCGTGACCTGAACGGAGGTTCGCCAGCAACTGGTCAAAGATGCCTTGCAGTTGGTAACGGCCCCCGTCTTAATTGATCTTTCTGATGTCAGTTACGTAGTTACCGTCATAGATGAACTTTCACTCTTAGACTAATTACTGTTTAATAGTCTTGAGCATAACGCTAACTTCAGTGGGGAATATACGGATACGAGACAAATCTCTCAAAGATTTTTAATGAGCGCTCAGCGATCTCCATAGCCTTCAAATGATTATCTAATTACCTCAATAACCAACGATTTATTCGCTCGTTTTTCTATGTTTCCTGCTTAGAAATATTGGAATAATAAATATATGTCATGTTGTTTGTGATAAAAATGTACATTTTCAACATTTTTTGCCCACGGTTTAGATGAGTCTCAATGAAATTCATATGAATGTGTAATTGAAACAAGATGGCCGAATTATGACGTCACCAACCAGAATGGCTGCGCCCTTGTCTAACGGGAAAACAGAACAGGAATCTTCCATCGCTACGCGATCGCAAAACGTGTAATAATGCAAAATATCCTTTGATGTTCCAGGCCGGGTGGTGTTTGCTGATCTTGGGTCGTCCAGTGAGAAGGAAATCGCCTTGAGATCACGCGAGATCACCGTCAGTACCGACGGAGAGTTCCACATCGGCAGTGAGACGTGTCCGTACCAGGGGAAGGCCACGGTGTCGCTGTACGGACGCTCGGACGACAAGAACAACAACAAACAGTTCATGGTCCTGGAAGGCGGCACGCTGGAGGTCCACGGGAAACGTAAGCTGGGCTGGACACAGCTGACCCAGACTGTACCTGCTGGAGGGCTGCCTAAGGTTGGGCACAAATCTAAACGTTTTTCTACACTAAATCTCTTATCACCTACGTGAAAAACGGAGGTATTGTTTTAGGTGTGCGTGTATGCGTGTGTGTTTGTGTTTCTGCATATCTGTGGTCAGTGTAAGTTGAGAACCTCTGTATGGATTGTAATGATATTCGGTATGTGGGTAGTTCTTGGAAAGAGGTCGATTTTGGGCCTCTTGTCGGCTTTTCTTGGTACTGTAGCAGAACATCTCTGAAAATTGCTTCAGAAGACTCTGTGAATGCTGAACATAACGATCTGTAGAACTACAGTAGGGTAGCAACAGTGCTTTTTGCATTGTTTTAAAACATACAACAAACATCTATTATGTCTTTGTCCAGATTTCATACGTTCTACAATCTGTCGAGCGATAAATATGTTACACTAATGGAGATCTCAATAGAATAAACAAAACAAACAAACAAGTAAACAAATTGTTTCATGATGTAAGATTATGTGTATCTGTCTAAAGCTTCACACTAGCTCAAATGATTTTTCAATATAGTAATCACCATAATAACCTAAGAGGTACCTTCATTAAGATCATGGGCCCTCTAGCGCTTTTCTACGACACTGCAACGGAACTTCCCGTATTAATATCACGGCTCGGGACATGCTACGGCCGTGATTTCTGAGTAGTAGATAGGTCTTTGGGTAGAGAGTTAGTGGTGTAGGTTTGGGTTCCCTAGTTGTTAATGTCTCTGCATTTATCTGTAGTTCCTTATACTTCAGCCAGCATACTTAAGCTCCAGAGGCTATTGATATGATTGTGATGATTTTGGGCCTCTTTGTAACTTTCCTAGGCAGCAACGCAGAGTCGGGTTTTGTTTTACAGCTATATGGTCTTGTGTTTTTGTCCGTTGAACCACAGGGTACCTACTTCTGGGACTCTTCTCCAGAGTGGCCACGCGGCATTCACGTGCGAGTCTTCGACGAGATCTCCGGGACTCACGTCAGTACGGATAGGTTTGACACTCAGATCAGCGCGACCGAAAGCCTGCGCTTGGCGGCTTTCCTCGACCAGCTCCCCGACGGAAAAGCCGTGGCACTGGCGGTGGTGAACACCGCAGATCGCAGACTGGAAGACACGGCCAAACAGAAGATTAGGGAACTGGGAAGTGTCGAGGTGGACTCATTAAATAGGAGGTGACGTTATTGAAGATATAACGTTTACTAAACGTTATTGTACAGTGGTGTATATTGTACATATTTATAACCACTGGCGTCGGACATAACGTTCCATAATCGGGACGTCACGAGTGGGTCAAAGGTCATGGAAGTCTATGCCGTCCGCCAATCGGTAGAGTCGGGTAGAGAGTGAATGAGCTGTGGATGTTGTTTTTTTCGTTCTTATGAAAGATGCCGATGAAAGATATACAGATTAGATACTAGTACTGACCCCGCGTCGTTTAAATTTTGCAGAGAACCCTGGGGGATGGTCGGTGTTAAAGGCAACTCTAGCGTTGCTGTGGAACAAAGACTCCCATATGTGGGTGAGGACGGATCCCTTATGGTCATAGACAAGATGGTTGTCAGCTATGTTGTCGATACTTGAACTGCATTTTAGCACTCAGAAAAAAATCACAGAATTTTTATATGTATCTACTACAGCAATCCTCGGGTACCAATCACTTAAAACACGTTACCTTATGAGCACATGACGTTTGTCCCCCCCCCCGTCTGTCTTAAGTAATGACTAGTATATACTGATACATATGATGTATTTAACCCCATGTTTCTACAGATGCACAAACGACGGGAACGGCTACTGCTGCGGTCACTCTTCAGTCCTTCTTTGGTTCTTTCCGAGTCACAGCGACAAGTGAATGGCTAGGAGGTGAGTCATAGTCCTGTGGCGCACGGCTGTCAAACAATGGGACACGGGAACTAATCCCGGGTTGTGCCCAGAGACATGTCCGAACTTGCGCCCCGACGTTGTGCCCTTGGGAAAGGCACTAAACACGACTTTCCTCACTTCACTCAGGTGTAAATGAGTACGTAGCTCATCTAGGATTAGAGACGTCCCTCGGATAGGACGTTAAATGGAGGTCCCGTGTTTGGGGAGAGCCACACCCCGCGCACGTAAAAGAACCCATCACACCTTTCGAAAAAGAGTAGGGGCATGCCCCGGTGTGCGATGGTAAAAAAAAAAACAACTTCCAGTCGGCCGCACATGGGTTCGCCCTTAGTAATAGCCTCTGGCTGGTTGGGTAACCCTGGCAACATGCCAAACCAATAAATAAAAGTAAATATGAATAGTCTAGGGTGTTGGGTTTTGTCTGCTATACCGGTCTTGGGCACTTGGACAAACCGACTGGGTACATCTGCAAATCTTGAATGATCTGTATATTAGACTTTTTACATAGCATTTCTACAGCAAGTCATGTACTTATCTTAACCCAGAGGTCTTTCCCTTTGTCGTGATTATGTGACTATAGTTGAATATACGAATTGAATTGAACTACATGGCAGCTTCTATGGCTAACCATCCAAAATGGCGGAAATTGCCATAGCTACGTCAGTCTCTGTGATTACGCGTATGATCTTCACATACATACCATGTACCAACGCCTGCTCCTCTCTTCTTAGGAAACCCTAGATGTACGTTCACTGTGGACGGCAATGGCAACGAGTTAGTCATCAATCTGAAAGATGACGTCAGCTCGTGGCGGCCCGGTGACCATATCGTGCTGGCCAGCACGGACTACGACATGGAGCAAGCGGAGGAGTTTGAACTTCTACCGTGTGAGGAGTGCTCAATTCGACAGGTCAAGATCAACGGTAGGGTTTACAAAAAAATTGTCTTGTCGTAAAAAAGAATTGTATTCCAACTCAAATATTGGATTAACCGAATTTTCGCCCAGTCCGTTGGTTTTCAGGATACTAGTAACTGAGGACTCGATTACTCAGAATACGGCACCGTCCCTTAGGGGGTGACTTAGTCATCGGGTCAAAGGTTGTTGGTAGTCAGTAGTGGCCCCCGTCTCGGTTCAATGAAGGCTGGTGGGTCTTTGTTTTGGAAAAGGATGCCTGTATAGATAATACAGCCATTAGGCTACATTGAAGGCTTTACTTACGCGGCGTTTGGATATTACTTTGTTTTGCTAAATACGTGCCGTTTCTGTGTTCTCGCGGCTCCCGTTCATAATATGACCGATTATGTTGAAAAGGGGCAACATAAAATAGACTGAGGCCCACCAAGAGAAAAAGGCACTATTGCAGAAATTATGAAGGAGACAGCCACAGACTAAGCAGAGGTAGACGAAGTACATATATCATTGGTCTGTGCTCCTGTGCATGAAACATCCGTGTATTTGGTGATGTTGTCTGAAAAAGTTTTAATTTACCATTGTTATCTCTCAAAGCTACCGAAAGGTGTGTGTTCTCCTGTTCCTCGTCACTGATTTTGTTGTGTCTTCAACAGGACAAGCCAAGTACACACATTTTGGTGAGGTGGCAGATGATGTGGATCTACGTGGGGAGGTGGGCTTGCTGACCAGAAACGTGAAGTTCCTGAGCGAGATGGAAGACGGTTGCTATGGAGACAACTTCTGTCAGTTCTTTGATTACGACACCTACGGAGGGCATCTAAAGGTAAGAGTTAATTAGTAGTAGTAAGAAGTGTTTGCCTTTTGACGACGCCCCAGGGCTGAGGCATTATTGTTTGTTATTTCTAATCGAAAAATTGGGTAAAGTCCTCTCAAATTTTCTTCTGCATAGTTTTCCAACTATCTTCGGCATTATTTTTTTCTGCGGTAAAACTTGATAGAAAGTATCGTACCTTTGCTACGTTTTACCCTTCCATCTACTCAAAACTTATGGTTTCACGACACTATTCCAAACTCACGACCTGTAGCAAATGAAGTGCGCTCATCCTTTTTTTTTTTGCTGCAGTAGCTACTTTTTTCTTGTACTTTTTTGTACTTTTTCGTACTTTTTTCTTGTACCTTTATCTAGTCCTTTTTTCTAGTACCCTTTTCTTGTCCTTTTTCTAGTACGTTTTTCGTCCATTTTTTCTAGTACCTTTTTCTAGTCGTTTCTTCTAGTACTTTTTTCTAGTCGTTTTTTCTAGTACCCTTTTCTAGTACTTTTTTTCTAGTCCCTTTTAGTCGTTTTCTCTTGTCTTTTTTTCTAGTCCTTTTTTCTAGTACTTTTTCTAGTACCTTTTTGTGGTCCTTTTTTCTAGTACCCTTTTCTAGTCCTTTTTTCTAGTTCTTTTTCTAGTCCCTTTTAGTCGTTTTCTCTAGTCGTTTTTTCTAGTACTTTGCTATTACTCTTTTCCTAGTACTTTTTCTAGTACTTCTAGTACTTTTTCTAGTACTTTTTTCTAGAAGTTTTTCCAGTACTTTTTTCCTAGCACTTTGTTCTAGCACTTTTTTTCTAGTACCTTTTTAAGTATGAATATATAACAACCTATTTTCTAGGTTCTGGCGGGTTTCAAGAATGTGCATCTGTCAGGGGCAGAGTTCACGCGCATGGGCCGGCAGGTCCTGGGAACCTATCCTGTCCACTTCCATCTGGCCGGAGACGTGGACGAGGCTGGAGGCTACAGTCGGCCCACCTACGTCCGTGACCTGTCCATTCACCACTGCTTCTCCCGATGTGTCACCATACACGGCACTCACGGGCTCCTGGTCAGTTATTGATATTATTGATAACTTTCATTTCACTTTATGTTTACTTCATTATTGTATACAATTTATACCTTATTGTTATCATCATCTCCTTTCCGTGTATACTTGCATTTTTTACCTTTGGACATAAATCTGTAATAAAGTTATTATTAGTATTATCATTGTTATAATGATAAGCTAGTTCTCGGTTTGAGGTGTACATGTGCAGCGCAATGCATTGTCGGTAAGATGTCAAAGTTGAAGGCCCCTGGCAATATATAGACAATGGCTAGGAGCCTTCATGATCAGATCTATATATATCCCACAAAAAGTGCACATGCGCACTTCGAAGCGTGAACTAGCCTATAAGCCATCTCACAGTTTGAATTCCAGCGCCTCAACGGATTGTGGGTAAGTTCGGCCCCTCAGGATTAAACTATCATCCACGTGGATACATTGAAACGCTTCAAGACTATGGCGAGCAAAAGGTCATAGCTTTCGACCTAGCTATAGATCACAACGTATGCGTATTCGGAACAGTATCGCAAGTTATGCTGCTGTAGCCTGATTGAATTGCGCTTCAGTGACCAGCCCAACAGCCCATAAAAGCCCCGGACAGCGGGAGATTGTGTTGCACAGACTGCTGTTGTATGTATTATGTATAAGTTTGCGCATACTTTAAGTCACATTCTAAGAGAGCCATGAGACTAACTTTAATGAACGTGTTTGATGATGATTGACAGGTCCAGGACACTGTTGGATACGACACGCTCGGCCACTGCTACTTCCTAGAGGATGGCAACGAGCAGCGGAACGTTCTGGACCATAACCTGGGTCTGGTGACGCGCCCGGGCACATTACTGCCTTCTGATCGGGATGAAAACATGTGCCTCCGCATGACTGATGCCGTGTACGGAGACTACGTGCCGGTAGCGAAAAAGGAGTGCAAGTAAGGCCACTGTCGCGCATGTCGTACGACATGCACACGACAGCAAATTTTGGGGACGTTCTTAATAGTCACAGTCGTAGACGTGTCGTAAGAATTAAGTAGTCTTGTGTAGCTGTTCCAATGGTGTTGTCTTACCATAGGAACTATCCTAACTTATACCTTTCAATGCCGCTTATGCATGACTGTGATTTTGCCATGTAAAACCGTTTTTTCTAGTTATTGTAAATAAGTACTGGTTAGTTCTGCTAGTTCATTCCAGTGACGCTGAAGAAGAGTGATGGATGTCACTCAAAACATCCGGAAATGATATCCGTCATTTATCTAGAAGTAGAGTTTGAATTGCATGTTAGAAGTCTTGTGAGGGAAAAGGTTCGCGTAAATCCTTGTTGAATGTCTGTTCTGTCGCTGAATCTGTGATAGATACGGATATCAGACTTTAATGTCTACAGACATTTGACGGGAGACCTGGCGCATCCCTGTCTTGCATCAGCCTTCAAAAGGGTATGTCACCCGTTAGGGGTAATTTAACCCGGACGGTGGGTAAGAGCGTCGACTGATGATGATGATGATGATGATGATGATGATGATGATGATGATGATGATGATGATGATGATGATGATGATGATGATGATGATGATGATGATGATGATGATGATGATGATGATGATGATGATGATGATGATGATGATGATGATGATGATGATGATGATGTTCACTCAGAGGCGTGTCCACCTTCTGGATCTCTCATCCGAACAACGTGCTGACGAACAACTCCGCTGCCGGCTCAGCCGTAAAATGTTTGCCTGTTTTTCCAACATAGTTACATGATGCCAAGTTGGCAACCCCACCAGGGGCTGTATACAGGCTTTTCCTATGACGCCATCTGCGTAGTGTTGGATTGTAGTGTTGATTGTTACGTCTGTCAAACATGCTAACATGCTGTTGCTATGATCTAATTTCCCACTAACATACATAGTTGCCGGGGATTGAAACTATAATTATTACAACGCCATATCATGTCTTAAATCTTGTCCGTAATCAATTGCCTAAATAGTGCCACTCGTGTAGCGAATATGCAGTATATGTAACGTTACAGTCTTGCCAGAACAGATTATATTTACCACACTCACCACGACTACAAAATTCGTCAGAGGTAACCATACCAGGCTATAACATTCTCCATGTCATCCCTGGGCCGCGATTATATTCGAGACAGGTGTATTTTGGGTTATCACAATGGCTTCTATCTGTATCACACTGGCTTTCATAGAATATTTTGAACGCACTTCGCGTGCGCCGAGTGCGCCGCTGTCGAAAATTCGAATACTCTATTCGGACGTCGCTATTTTTGCTGTTACGATTTTTTGCATGAAGACACCTGATTGCATTGAAATGTTTTGGGTTTTTTTCGGATGGGTATGACATAAATGAAATACAACACGATGCATTCCGTACCAGCCCTCCGGCGGGTGATGCATTATAATACGTATTGTATTCTTTTTGAATCCACAGGAGGTTGGCATCTGGTACATCTTCCACGACACACCGACAGGGCCGTCCGAAGGGTCCCTGCCCTTCAAAGAAGCCGAACGGACACCGTTAGGACGGTTTTACAATAACAGGGTACACTCCAACCCAAACGTAAGCACCATGTAATTCTGCTAAATTAGCCATGTACGTACATGTACCTTTACTCGAGGCTGTGAAGTTTTTAAGGATACACCGTGCCAGGATACACCGTGAGGTGTAGCCAAAAATCAATTCTCATAAGAACACATTCTGCAACTATCCCATATGTGTTAATCTTAAGAATATCTTCAAATCGTAGCTTGTAGTAAGAAGGAGGCTGAGGCGTTGCCAAATCGTTGCCACATTTATCTTTGAAGCACCTATTGCTCAATTGCACATGCATGCAAGTTAACTTAAGCTTTGATTTAATGGTACTGTTACTACTGTATATAGATATCTAGATGATATCGTTCCACGGACTGTTTTAGCGACGCCTCAGGAGCGGGGGTATTTATCATTTTCATTGTCATTTCTTATCACAGCGTGGGTTGATGATCGACGATCGTGTGAAGACCACACCGCCGTCGGCAAAGGCTCCACAGGAGTATCTGTCTTTGGGACAAGGACAAGGGTAACCGTTACCGTTTACCGTTTGTGCTTCTCAATTTGATTAGATAGAATTAAGAGCCCTGTTAGTCTCTACCATATTCCACAGGCTGCTGCAAAAATAGTAGAATCTGGCCGAATAGGTTGAATAATATACGACGACCATAGCAGTACAGTTTATGTTTTAAATATCCGTGAAAATTAAGTATTTTATGATGCTGGAAAACAGCTGATCAATGATTGTCTAAAATTTAATTTCTATTCTTCAGTTAGCACTCTTTATTAACGTTCACAACAGTATCTCGGAGGAAACAGCATCTTATTATTTTGTCAGTACGATATGTTTCCTAATTTCCTCATTAACTGGTACCAGTACTCTGCCTTTAGGTACTACCCCCACCAGAACGCTGACCTTGAGCAGCCGCGTGTACCCGCCATGATAGAAGGATTGATCGCCTACAAGAACCAGGCCGGTGCCTGGATAAGGGGTGGAGACATCTGGCACGATAGATGCGCGTAAGTAGTGCAACTTGCTGACGCGGGGTCGTGTTGCGTAACGGCAGAGTGTTCGGTCCAGAACTAGTGGTCCCGGGTTCGAATCCCCTGACGCCACTTTACACGACTTTCCTCTCTCCACCCAGGTATAAAATTGGCTAGTTGTTTTCTGTGTATGACACTATTAATTTTTTTTTGTTAAACTTGATTGCAGTGCCACAATGTCCTTGTCTGTCCTTGTCTGTCCTTGTCTGTCCAGATTGGTTTCGGTCTTTCTAGTTGTTTGTCTTGGTGTGTGCTCAGGTTTGTTCGCGCTAGTCCTGGCCCAAGTTTTTTCCCAGGCTGGATTGTAACCAGAGACCGGCAAGGTTGAGCTGACCTAGCCTGACAGAAAATAGAATTTGTCACATGGCCGAACATCAGGAACCAAAGAGTTTTATTTATTTATTTATTTATTTATTTTGATTTACCACATATTGTGGAAGGATTGACATAACAGGTGAACTATCACCTTTTCAAGATGTCATCCCAGACCAGACTGTAAGATTTGGACCATCGCACACCGGGGCATGCCCCTACTCTTTTTCGAAAGGTGTGGTGGGTTCTTTTACGTGCGCGGGGTATGGCTCTCCCCAAACACGGGACCTCCATTTAACGTCCTATCCGAGGGACGTCCCTAACACTAGATGAGCTAGGTACTCATTTACACCTGAGTGAAGTGAGGAAAGTCGTGTTAAGTGCCTTTCCCAAGGGCACAACGTCGGGGCGCAAGTTCGGACATGTCTCTGGGCGCACCTGGGATTAGATCCCGGGACCCATTGTTTGACAGCCGCGTGCTCTACAGTTGCGCCACACGACGCCACTAAGTGGAGTGGAGTATGTAATATGTGAAATGAACATGACTGTGTAATGTTTTGTCAAGAAATTTACAAGTGTTTCACGGATGTATAAGGGATTAGGCTCGATCCTTATTGATATCTTTTGACATTTCAACAAAGATTATATTAAGCTTATTTGTGCAAGAACGAACAGTATAACTATTTCCTTTTATTTCAGTAGAGTTTCGATTTTTGTTCATTTTCTTTAATTAACATTTATCACATGTTTGTTCCAGCTTTGTGGACAATGGAATCGGCATAACAATGGCAAGGTGAGTAACCGATCTGCCGACTATGTTTGACCGTAATCAAGTTTACGGGCCTTTTTGTGTTGAGTTGAGTTACGGCGATGAAGGTAAGACATCTGCATATTAGGTACTGTATTCTTCGGCTCATTAATTACGTAGTTGAGGCGCGCGCGCGTGTGTGTGCATGTGTGTGTGTGTATGTGTGTGTGTGTGTGTGTGTGTATGTGTGCGTGCATGTGTGTGTGCATGTGTGTGTGTGTGTGTTTGTGTGTGTGTGTGTGTGTGTGTGTATGTGTGTGTGTGTGTGTGTGTGTGTGCGTATGTAGGTGTGCGTGTGTTTTTATGTGTGCATGACTGCTTTTCAGTCTTAGACATGTATTTTTTTGTGTTATAAAGTTCGGGATTTTTCCCAAGAGACGTTGGCGGGACTCAGCAGGTGTGGAACAGCATTTTCGTCGGTGAGAGCGCGAACGTCGGCACGGACACGGGAGCAACGGCGTGGGGAGTGGGAGGTGTCGAGGCCGTGGAGAGAAGTTTCCCAGGACAGACGTAAGTAAAGTACCTATAACGCTATCATGGAAATCTGCCGGTCTTAGGTTAGAATTCGTTACATACGAAATAAATCTGGAAGAAAGCCTGTGGCGCCCTCCGTCTCTATTCAGACACGCTTGAAGAAGTAGAATTACCCGGATGTTCTTTTTCCCTGAACAAAGTTAAAATCTACACCACAGAACATTACATTCTGTAAGAGGTAGTAAATGAGGTAGTATACATTAAGAACGTTCACCCATTCCTGGATAGTGAACCGAGACGGAGGATGTCACAAGCTGTTTGCCACATCTGGTCCACTGCTTGTTAATCAACTCATGTAACGGAGGTAGTGGATTAATTTAGATTTTGATAAAGAAAGTTTTCTTACTTCCTTTTCCTCTTTATTCCTGGAGAGACATAAGGCCAAGGCTTTACTCTGAAAGTTTGCCGGTACCCACCCCGATACCTTCTTTTAACTAATTTTAAAATTAGCTTGGGTGCCAAACCACCGCGCTCCTGGCGCTAATCCTTCGGCCGGGGAAGCAGCTCGCGCCGCCGCCACAGATATCACACGGCCCACTAATTAGCTCTCACGCGGGGTAGAAATCATAGTTCGGCTGCCAAGCGCTCCCGGGTGCCAACTCTATCTCTACTACTAGATCTTCGCCGCCCAAAAGGGGTTATCATCGCATCACGCGAAAGGTCTGGTATCCAGGCTATTCTTAAACCTTCTGTTGTTTTGTTTTTTTTTGCAGAAAATTTCCAATGCGAGGTCTTGACATCTACGACGGTCCTACCATAGCCAAAAGCTGCACGTTTAAGAAGTACGCATTGGCGTCGGAGCACGACCGGTACAGTAGCGCTATCGGCTGGCGGCTCACAAACGACTGGCACATGACTCCGAAAAACAACGTCACAGACCTGAAGTTTGAAAATGTAAGTAGAATTATTTTCCGTAATACTGCAATAGCCCAAAAAGTATCAAGTCATGAGTATTGCATTAACGTTCTGGCTATCCAGGGAAAGGATCTTAAAAATTGTAGGATCCTAAGTTTTCTCGGGCTAATTCTAACGTAGATCTACCCAATGAAGACCTGCCTAATGCTTGGGTCACATTTCCAACCCGGGGCCCGGCCGGGCAGCTTGTGGGAACGAAAACTATGATGTAAAAGACAACAAAACACACAAAACTTTTAAAAGATCATTCCTTACCATACGTTATGTATATTCTTGATATACATCTTTTATTCCTTGTTTTCTCAAACAGCCCGGCCGGGCCCCGGCTTGTAAATGTCACGGTGGAAATTACCCTGGGAGTCCAAACACCGTAATCGGCGCGCCACCGAGCACCGCACGCGCTCCCAAGCTTTCCCGGCCTACCCTCCCGCTGCCCCCCGAAGACCGACCCCGCCCCACTCTCCGCTGTAAACCCAAGCTCCGCTAGCTTGGGAGCGCGTGCGGTGCTCGGTGGCGCGCCGATTACGGTGTCTGGACTCCCAGGGTAGGTGGAAATGTGACCATAGCATTAGTCGGTTCATATCTGTTTGATCTATCT
Organism: Branchiostoma lanceolatum; assembly: GCF_035083965.1. Taxonomy (NCBI): domain Eukaryota; kingdom Metazoa; phylum Chordata; class Leptocardii; order Amphioxiformes; family Branchiostomatidae; genus Branchiostoma; species Branchiostoma lanceolatum. Next base: position 6,143,914 of record NC_089739.1, read on the forward strand.
ATCAAAAACGACAAAACAACGGAAGGCAGTTGACGTTCCTCGTTGATAGATACATGACGTCACGACCCTTCTGTCTTTAATTGTACATGTTGCTATAGGCACAGATGTTACTGGAGGCTACTGAAATGATGTCATTGTTACCTTGAGTGATTTGCTGTCCCAAAAATAGCCCGGCAGCCACAAGGTGTCCCTCGGGGCTTGGTAAGGGTCATGCTCGAAAGTACAAAAAACAGACCGTGAACTTTCCAATTGGGACTAAAGCATTACATTGAGTGATTTATTTTTTCCGATCATTTCTTAGGTTAAAACCCGCGTCTTCACCACCGGCGAAGATGTGCCCTTCATGTCGACAGACAAAGATGGCGACAAGAACCAGATATTTCACGACTTGGACGGGACCGTTACAGGCTATCCTGACACGTACGTGGTCAGACAGGACAACCACCTGGTCAGGAACCCCGGTTGTGTGGACAAACCGGAATGGCGAGCAAGTATCTGCAGCGGAGAGTTTGCTCAGGCAAGGATTAATTCTATCACTTATAACAGGTTCTCGGTTGCGAAAGCTATTTTAAACTAGTCCACATCGACGGGTGCCACCATCTTGGCATTCTGACACCTTCCGGTCGCCATCTTGTTTCCGTCTATATCTGCCAGATATTAGCCTGCTAACGTTTCGATTGTTCTTTTCGTTGCTTTCCTCATGGCAATGCTAACTGGCTCTACTTCCTATCGCTAGGTGGCGCTGCAGTGTGAAAAATGCGGTTCCAAACGTGACTAAGCTTGTATCCCCCTCTCATCGCAGTTCATGACTGGAGTAGATTTTCTGATTATGTTTGTACATGATTGTATAACCCATCAGAATCAAGAGGTTACAATACACTGTATAAAGGAGAAAAGGAAGGATTTTCTCATTTGGGAATCAACTATCAACTACATGTCTATGAAAAATGCTTTCTTTTTCTGGATAAATTAACACATCACATTGCATTCACAATAAGTGATATGATCAGATCCAGGGGAAATAACAATGATTCACATGAAAACTCGAATGTAGATTGCATTGCCATATATACCTTTAACAATATCAGTACAAGTATGGCGATGCACATACATTATTATACTAAGTGTAAAAACTTATTGAGACTTATCATTGAAATATTCTTGTTGTGCTCCTTTAATTTGTATGCAGGTACTTTTTTCGGCCCAGCCACCTTTGTCCCGTACCATGACGATCGTCCGTGACGAGTACCCGGATCATCCCATGACCATGGGAGGTGCGACAAGTCTTCCCACGAAGTTCTACCAGCCCGTGGTGGCGCTGCGACAATCATATACGATCCACTGGGACAAACGAGCTCCGGAAGAGGTCACAATTTATATCTTAAACTTTGACAGGTAACCCACTCATCTCGCTTTTTTGTCGACGCCTCAGTGTTTGAGACATTGTTTTTTGGATTCTTTATATTTTCTTAAGATTGATGACAACAATTATACACCATCCACTGGGACAAACGAGCTCCAGAAGACTTCAGCATTTATCTGTTTAACTTTGACAGGTAGCCCATTCACTCCACTTTTTTGGCGACGTCTCAGGGCTGGAGGCATTATTGTTTGGGTTCTTGATTGTACATCATAGTACAGGGTGACAATTGTGCTCCAATACATACAAGAAATAGTAGTGCATCACATTTGTGACTGTTCTATTGCAGTCTTCCTCGGAATTCAAGGGACCAGTACATAGTCATCTAGGACACATGACCTTAAAGCAGGTGACGTCACATAATGTTACAGACATATGACGTCAGCAATTGCTCAAAAGAGACAGGAAGTTCATACTGCCCTCCGTCTCTGTTTGGCCCTGATGTAAATGGTCTATTCCTCTCTCGAAATATCCTGTTCAATTCAGTGTCTAGTACTTTGACTTTGACTTTGAATAGGAAGACAATGACAATCCACCTCAGTGCTAAGTACTGACATGCGGCGAAGATGACAATGGTGATGAATGAATGAATGAATGTATGTCATCCATGTTTTATTTAGCGGAGAATGGGTCCGACTGGGGCTGTGTTACCCTCCAGAAACCACGTTCCAAATCAAGTACCAGCTACAGGGGCGAGTCAAGAAGAGGGTGACGCATGAGGAGGACATGTCGTCCGTGTCCACTCTCACAGACGTAGAGGACGGCAGCGGCAAACTCTTCTATTTTGAAGAAAGCACGGGGTAAGCTGAAACTTACGTTAAGAAAGGAAGTGCACGTTTGGGTGATTTTAATTTCTTGTGTAGCAGAAGAATTTTCAGGCCAGTTTTTGGCAACGCCGCGGGGTAGAGCCAAGCGTGTAGTATCGGATTCGGTTTTAAAATATCCTGAATATTCCACAAAATTTTAAAGAGTACACGAATGCAATAACTCGCGAATTGAATTTTTGGATTCGGTGACAACTCAACAGGGGTTATGGTTTGCACACAGATTTATTCTTCCTAAACATACATCTTAAATCTGCACTTTTCATATCCGATCAAAATGCTCAAATAAAGCATTCAAACCTGAGGAGCATTCTACGACTGGTAGGTATCGGTAGATGGCACACCGGCAGTTCGTCATAGAGATCTGCAGCCTTAAGTGGAAGTCCGTTGTGCCTTGTTGTTTGGAGCTTTTGAGATGTTCCAAAGGTCTGATTTTGTTTCGTTGTTCTAGACTACTGTTCCTGAAGCTACAGGCTAACGAGGTCCGTAGTGGGGATGACTACTGCTCGGATGTGGGCTGTGAGCGGATCGTGATCACTGCCACCATGAAAGGTAACCAGTTTTTTCACAACTTTATTCACCACTAACAATTGTCACAACCAAGATCAAAATCAAGTTGAAATCACAAAATCATAATCATTCGAAACAATACTTGAAAGTAACATTACAGAAGCGATACAACATTGTACACAAAACTTAACCAGCTATGACAAATAGGTAAATGAAATTTTTAAAAGATATATAATTATTACAGGTAACCAGGTTAGCGACTGCAGAGCCTCAGCCTACCCCAGGTACAGCCTGACTCCGACACAGACCGTCCCCATGCCGAGCTTCAGCGGCGCTCTCAGCGACTGCATAGACTGTGGTGCCCAGGTCAGTTTTTTGCGACACCTCAAGGTGGAGCCTTGTGTGTAATATCAGATTCGGTTTACGTTTGAAGATATCCAAAAAAATCCACGAAATTTCAAGAGTAAATGAATACAATAACTCGAAAACTTAAGTGATATTCAGTTTGTTGTTAGATGTTGGCAACACGAGAACAGGGCTATGTATGAGTCCCCTGGCGACTACGCTTTATCACCTCTGTTCTGGACATGCAATGGTCCTGATTTTTTGGGTAAAATATATCATGATATCATGTATCTTGGCCCTATATATATATAGCAGGAACTGGATGATCATTTCTTTGTTGGAAAGTTTGTTTTGCATGTTTCATGAATCAAAACAACTGTAAAACAACAATGACTACGTTGTGACCATTCTTGTACTCAATTCTGATGTTTTCCGCATTTGTAATCTCGCAGGAGCCCATCGTCTTTGATCCTAATCTGCGGTTCCTGGAAGTGACCGTGGCGTCAGCTGGTTTGGAGGAGACGCAGCAAGGCCACAAATCATTTGTTGAGGTACAGTCAATACTGCGTAGCAAAATTAATGAAATAAATTTAGATTAGAATTTTCTTTTTACAGAACCGGTAATGCCTCTCACCTGCTCATGGTTCGATGTCTCTCAGACACCTTTCTCAGTGCTTCTGATTGCAGCTGGAGTATTGCTTTTAGCCAATATAAGTATAGCAGAAGAAGGTGGAACACGATTCCAAACGTGGCTATTAAATTTTGTACCCCCCCCCTCGTTAAGGAAAACTCCAATGTCCTTATTAGTAGATTAAGATCATTATGGCTTTAAATGGAATTAAATTAGAAAATGTACATGCATATTACATCAACAATATTAATTTTCCCGCTAATATATTGCTGTATTTTTCTTATATTCCAGACATAGGTTTTCTGCCTCTTCTGAATGCCATTTCTTTTTTGCCGCAGATAAATGGTGTCCGTTACAAACACCGTAGCAGAGGGTACCTGATTCTCGGCATTGACGCGGTGACCGGTTCTGTTATCGACCAGGACACGTTCGACACACATGGTAGCGCAGAGAACGACCTCGCCATGGCCAGCTTCATACGCAACGAGCTTCCCCAAAAGTAAGAACACGTTAAGGAATAGGATGCATTATCGTAATCTCCAAGCAGATCTAACGGTTGCAAAGACCGTATCCAACTGGCAAAAGGAGTTTTTATAGCCTTTGTTGAAACCGACTTATCACAGATCTTGGGTTGCAATAAAAACTCCTTTTGCCAGTTGGATACAGTATTTGCAACCGTTAGATCTGCTTGGAGATTAGTAAAATACATAATGAGAAATAAACTCAAAACAACTTTCGCTCACCGGGACGGGGTAATCTCCAAGCAGATCTAACGGTTGCAAAGACCGTATCCTACCCTTAGATCTGCTTGGAGATTAGGGACGGGGGACGGTACGAACTTCCGACGACCTTTGGCCCAGTGCTGACGAAACACGTGCGAAACCACGTGTCTACAGCATTTGAGTCAGATAGCTGATGAAAATGAAGACCAAGTGATTCGGTCGAAAATTCCGGAGAACAAAGTTTTTTGAGTTGGAGAACAGTTTATTCCTCATAAGGTGCATGGCTAGTTGTAATTTAGTAACCTTAGTTTCGCCGATAATAGACTTTACAGACCAGTCATTGGGCCGATGGTAAACACGCAGTACACGCGTAAAAGGCTACGGAAACGCATGAGAGAGATAATGCAATGGTCTGTTCATTATTTTCATAATTACCTGCAAACGGGTTACTATCTTAAAACAATTTTTTTAGATAATGACTTATACTATTTTATAGTCCTCGCTGCTTGCACAGCGTTTCCGACACACTGGTTGAAGAAGAGGGCCGGATCCGGAGTATACAGTGAAAACTTTGAGCACTATTTCAACGAATGATGTAGCAGCATCTTTTACAGGTCTTTTAAAATATACGATTTCTGTTTGACAGTTCCGTAGTAGTGGTGACAGTGCGCACCCGGGCCAGTAAGTTCGCCGAGGAGGGTCCCGCAGTACTGAAGGAGTTAGGTGCAACAGGGCCGGTTGAGATTGAAGACAAAGGTATAGTAACCTCTTCATTACCCGACTACTGTCGGCGTAGCAATAGTATGTCTGCCTTTGTCCGGAAATATAAACTTATGATAATTTGACTTTGATCGTAATGCACAGCCCTACAGTGTGCAATACCTTTCTGGCGTCGAAGTCAAATTATCATTTTGGGAAAGACAATTGACACGGATTTCCTCACTGCACTTAGAGGAAAATGAGTACCTAGCTTCGGTTAGGGACGTCCCTCGGATAGGAAGTTAGATCTAGATCCCGTGTTTGAGGAGAGCCACGCCTAAAGAGAACTCACCACACTTATCGAAAAAGAGTAGGGGACCTTCTGGTGTGAGTGGATCAAATAGATATATCCAGATATGCAGCCTGTATTGTTAAGTACAAACCTGGTGTTATGCCATGAGACGGGTTACCACGTTATATGCAATACAAATACAAACAAACCTTTCCATCTTGGTTAGTTAAAAATTTCCTGGCTTAGCCTGAGTGTCATCCTGTTTCAGTTCCAGGCTCTACCTTCACCAAACAAGTAGAGCCTGGAACGGAAACAGGATGACACTCAGGCTAACCCAGGCTACCTGCTAAAGCAATGTCAGGGTGGGCGTTTTGTCCAAGATGCATTTTTCACATCCTAAACTCTTACACTTGTCTCGTTTTCTCGGTGGTAATGCTCACGTTCTCGATTCTTCTGCAGAGAATTTTGCGATGGTTGGTTTCAAGGGGTCTGTGTGGCCCAGCTGGGTCCAGCAAGTCAACCTGCCGTCCGGCCAGGGGCCAGCACAGATCGACGCCAAGATTCCTCTCATGGGGTAAAACTGAACAACGTGAGGGATCCACGGCTGCGATGTTGTGATACATACTCGATAAAGCAGTTGGCAGTGATGCCGGATAATCAATAAAACATCATTTCCAAGCAGATACTCTGGTTGGTGCGGCAGTTCCTATGGGTCTGAACCTATGGGTACTGTTTTGTAGCCCGAAAGATCAGTTTCGAGATTGAATAAAACCGACTGCTCTCGATACAGTATAGAAATGTGTGTATGTGGTGTGTGTGGCAGTATCTGTGTCTCCACGTGCGCATGCTTGCGTTTGTGCGTGCGTTTGTTTCTGTACGTATATATATATATATATATATATATATATATATATATATATATATATATATATATATATATATATATATATATATATATATATATATATATATATATATATATATATATATATATATATATATATATATATATATATATATATATATATATTTATATATGTATATGTGTGTGCGTGTGCGTTGCTTACTGAATCCACAGTTTCACTATATGATCATCGTTTAAAAAAAGACAACAAGTCCATTGTACGAATGATTATTCGATCACCCTTTTATTGGACAAAACAAAGCATTACACCAAATGCGTATTAAAAGAATATCTCATGACCAGTGTAGACATGTAATCGTCTCCCAAAAAGTACAAAGGAAAATATACGAAAATGTAAAACACAAAGAACAATCATGACCTTCTAAAATTGAAGGTTAATAATGCGAAACAGTTTTTCAGTTAGCTAAAAGCAATTCGACAGTCATATCTTAAATTGGCTTTCTAAGAGGTCCACATCAGAGACAAGCTGGCCAAAATTAAGTCGAGTGACGTAGCAGTCACGTGACTAGCAGATCCGGTAGCGAACTGGATGTTCAGTAGATACAGCTCGTACATCATAGATCCTAGAGCCCAGCCTGAAGAATCAACCGATCAACCAATCAATCAATCAACCTACCGATCAAAATGCGCATTTTCTAGTTAGGTTTTCATACTTTGTGACACAAAAAAGATCAACAGAGAGAAATCATGTATAATACAGGGCACAAAATACATTATGCTGTATCATCCTTACAGGTACAAATGAAGATTTATTCGATCAAAATGTGCATTTTCTAGTTAGGTTTTCATACTTTGTGACACAAAAAAAGATCAACAGAGAGAAATTATGTATAATACAGCGCACAAAATACATTATGCTGTATCATCCTTACAGATACAAATGTAGATTTATTTGTGATATTTGTAGATGATGATATAAATGTAGATATACGGATAGAAATATCAGATAGAAAGATAGACGGATAGGAATTAGATCACTAAATAGATGTAGGGAGTCGAAATTGATATAAAGGGTCACTTACCTATCTCCACGCCGTTAATTTCCTCGGTGATGTAGACTTTATCGGTTGCATTTCTATCAATCTTGTAACCGTCGCTTAACAATGCGGCGATGTAGTTTCCGGCGGCGCACCTGGTGTAACCGTACTCTCCTGATTGGTTGGTCGCCTGTGCGTAGGAGAGTGCGCAGAAGTCGTCCGTCTTTCCTTGGATGTTGTTTACGCTCGTGAACCCGCCTGAATGGTATACAAACAGAATTTATATCGAAAACCAGAGCAGGCTGCTAGGAAGCCCAAGCCTGCACCACTTTTTTCCTTACATCCAAAGCTATCTGCTGTCAAGACCATAGAATGTCCAGGACAAAACATACAAAAATCGAAGGTATTGCTGCAGTACCAAGATCACACACCAGGGTGCCCAAAATCGACCTTGACCTTCGTCTTCCTTAGACCAAGGAGGTTATATATACATAACCTCCTTGTCTACACCTACCCACATACCAAATATTATCGTAATCCATCCAGAGGTCCGTGGGTTACGCTGAGACACACAGACACGCAAAAAAATATACCCCCACTTTTCATGGAGGTAACAGATATTCTGTACACCGAAAAACAAAAGCGTTGTTTTTTAAAAGTGCTTACCGTTTTTGTTAACCGCACCGACGCCACCACCTACTTGAGAGACGTAGTAGTAGGCTGCAGTGGCGTAGAACACGGAGTCCCCCACGGGAGGCTGGTACTCGCCGATGATGCTGCACGGCTCGGTGTAACACGTGTCGTTCAGGCCCAGCAGCTGCCTGACCAGCGCCCGGCACTGACGGTTAGGATTCCCGGTACCTACAAAGCACAGCAGTCTATTAGTAACTGTTTCAAAATTCTATCCATTTATTACCCTGGGATCCAGAGCATATGTACAGGCCCGCGCTCCGAGTTACCCGGGCCTACCCTTCCGCTCCCCCCGAAGATCTACCCCGCCCCACTATCCGCTAGCCACCCAATCTCCTCAACCGTACAAAGTGTAGAGCTGAGCTTGTTTGGCTAGCGGGAAGTGGGGCGGGGTACGTTGTCGGGCCAGCGGGAGGGTAGGTCCGAGGAAGCTCCGGGCGCGGGCCGGTGTAGGTCCGGGGAAGCTCGGTACAATTGCTATGGATTCCAGGGTATCCATTTATTTGAGTAGCTGTCATACATTTGGCGAATCTTATTACCTGGATGTCCAACCTTCATCAACGCAGTCTATTAGTAAGTCACTTCAATGTATCTCGGCATAATGACAACGATGAAGAAGAACTACACGTTAAATGAGTATTAAAACATCATGCAGCTACCGTCAGTTATTTAATCCATCGTTTCTTAAAAAGCTGCAATTGACTTCGAATTCGTCGCACGATTCAACTTTTTAGCGAGACTGAGAAAGAAGCAATCGACGTATTTCTAAAGACACGCCCACAGACAGCTGAAGTTTTTTAAAGACACATCCACGACTGTCTCAAGATTGACATCAATTTGCTGTCTAAAACCTTAACCTAAACGAGTTTTGTCGTAAGTTTTAAGGTTTACATCCCTATTTTTTCACCCACGGGACTATGACGTACGTATCTTCCTCCACGATGCATGGTTAAACCTGAATAATACGTAACGTGCGTGGTCTAGGGCCGAGCAACTCGGCCTCTGGACCTATAATGATCAGCCAACTTACACGTGCAAACACACAATAGAATACTGACAGAACTTACCCTTTATCTTTGCCACCTTACTATCCCCAATGTCTACAGCACTGTTGTAGCCCTGGAGGTCACACGGGTTTTCGATGGTGGCTGTAACAAAAAGAGGTTTAAAGACAGCTACATGATATTATTGACTAGAGGGCTGACTGTAACATAGACAACGGTTAGCATGAAAGTTTATCTGAGACTGAGTTGATAAATTATATTATGCATGAAAATGTTCAGCTGTTCTCCAACTAAACAAATTTTATCACACACTAATTTTCGACTGAATGACTCAGTCCTCTTCAGGTACTTGAACCAATCCCTTCGGACACGTGACTTTATGCACGTCTTACGTAAGAAATGGATCAGCTGTTGTTGGAAGTCGATATCGCCTCCCGTCCAGGTTGAGAGAAGGTCACGTGTGCATTATCTATAAAGTCACGTGTCCAGGCGCTTGAGTCACGTAGCCGAAAAGTACGGATTCAGTCAAAATTCCTGATGATTCCATTTCTTATAAACAGTTCAAAACCCCCATATATTGATAGACAATGGTTACATGAAATATTGAAAAAAACTTGAATGAGGATTTTGACACTGACCGTTTTTGTCAGTCGCCTGCTGGTAGAGGTATTGGTACATCTGCAACCTGAACTGGTCCAGTCCGAACTTCAGGAAGCTGTTGGTGTAGAGGTCGTACCGCTTCCCAGCGATGTACAGCGGGAACAGGTTGGCGTAGAACTGGCCGGTAGGGAGGAAGGTGATCTGGGTCGACCCTCCTCCCATGTCCAGGGCACCAAATGTCTTCATGTCGCTGCAATATATCACTTACAGGTTGAAATCATCTAAAATCTCAGTTCAAACAAGGTGCTTGCAGTCACGTGATTATGACGTAGTTCTGTCCGCCATGTTGGACGGTTAAAACCGGAAGTTCCCAGGCAGGAGAACAAAATTCCTTTAGCATTAGCTCCGTTGAAACGGAGGTAGTGTTTTGGGTTGGTGTGTTTGTTTGTCTTGGTGTGTGTTCGTAGTTATGTTGATATTGTAGACCGACAGGAAGTGAGGCGGAAGATTGCGTAACTGGAGACTGGCAGGATGGGAAAGTTTAATAGCTTGGCCCTGTTCCATCATATTCGAATGTCTTGTTATATACATTTCTCGTTACTTCTTTCTGCTACTTATCTTTTAGAGTTTAATGTTGATTGTTTGGCCCTGACGTAGATTGCATATTTCTTACTCTAATCACAAAATGACATGAATCACTTTAGAATATCTTGACGTTGCCCAGTATAAAACGGTGTGTCCACGACTTACGTTTTAGAGTCGAAGACGCCCTTCAAGAAGTTGACCGTGATCCAGCCGTAAACTCCTTCCTCTTCTCCAGAGATGACCTTGGCCCAGCCACGCTCGAACTTGAAGGGGTTGAAGGTCGGGTTCTGGAAGAGCTCGTTGATTTGATCGAAGATGGCGTCGGCGTCAGCCGGCTTTAACAGTCGCATCCCTGTTTCACAAATAGTTCCGTCTCTTTTATATCATTGCTCAGTCCTCTATATCCATAAGACAAACTCATATCTTATGATCGGCTTATGATTTTTTCAATAATCTATTCCAAATAAGAGTTGATATTATGATTTCTTCTTTCATATTTTGTTTTGTTTTGTTTACTTTAAACATGTTTCCGAAAACGTATCCGGGTCTGCCCCTATCAATTTTGTTTGGTAATGTATATTCCAGTTCGTTAATCTGCACATCAATGTTTATAAAGTTGAAATTAAATAATGTAGTATGGCAAGGACGTAATCATCCTACCTGCCGTAGCTTTTAAGTAAACCGGCGTGCTGCTGTGCAGTTCCTTTGGCACCGCCGCTTTGGCGCTGTACAACAGCAGGATGAGCGCAGTCTTCACGAACTGCGGGCTGGCGACGTACGAGCTGATACCTGGCCGCACCTGAAAAGAAAATAGAGAGTTATAATTGCATTTCAAGAAAGTTTCCAACAAAAACACACCTGCTGTTCCAAGAGAATCTGCTAGGGGGCTCAAAACAATACCACTTGTACCTGCACATCAAAAAACCATGACCATTGTTTGAACAAGAACATGAGATACCAAAATCGGAAATTCTGTTGCAGTACCATAGTAACTCGCAAGGGGCACTGAGCCTATTCGTGGTACTAGTGATAGATACGTTCATGTGCTTTATTTTCGACCGTCATAGAATAGAATTTGCAATCCATAAAGTTGAAACTTTATGAAATTCAACTGATTACTTACTAGTCCGTAGACAAGGCATATGTTAAACTCTACATATACAACACCCATTCACACCGTCTAGGCGGGCTCATGGTTCCAACTGCGCATGCACAGTGTGATGCATTGTGGGAAATATGTCAAAGGTGATGGGCCCTGGGACATAAACGAATCACGTCTGGACATGTATTAAGCATGATGGTCTAGACAAGAACTGTTCCTACCTAGCTCGAACATGTGCCGTTCAAAACATGAAACAATTTATACACTCTGACCTTTCTGGTTCCGGACAGTTTCAGTTCTGTTAAATCTGCCTTCTTTGTCGGAAGGCTATTCCGGTCCCACCTATAGACGTGAAGTTTAGTCGAACTACTACCAGCATCGAAGATGACACCGTATCGATAGTTATGGGAGGCACGCCCGACTCTTGCCGAAGACACGAAGACGATGACGCCGAGAAAAACCGAAAGAACGAAGCAGACACGAAGGTTGGGCTCCATCTCTCAGTCTTCCGAAACAAGATGGGGGATGATCCTGAAAATAAGCAATGTGGACCATGTATTCGTCACAGCTGGCTGTACGTTTTCCAGCAGATGGTACTGTCTTGTAAAGAGCTAATTGGGTCTATGAATGTCCAATATATAGTAATAATGGTTGTTTATTCTCATATAAAAGAGTGGCAGGGTCCCATGTAGGAACCCTGAATTGATCTGCCGCTTATCACATTTAAAATATCATAGTTAAAACTACATTAATTACACACAGTTACCGGCACGTAAATTTTTCAATTAAAAGTTTTTTTGCATTAAATTCTCGAATTAAAAGTTTCTCACGTTCGTAGCGGGTCGAACTAAGCTGTGGCAACAGGTAGTTTTTTTACAGTATGTTATGGTTTGTTGTCCTTATTCACGGTGTAAACATATACGATGCGTGGCGTGCGTTCAACAGCCCGTCAGGAACTGTGGAAAATCATCAGAAATTCACAATTTTTACTGGCTGATATCAAGTCTAAGTATCCACAACAATATTATCTACTTGTGTCATGCATATATATCGACGGATTTCACCGAGGATAGCATCTCTCCGCCGACTCAGATGACTCAACACTGCTTCCTATTGGGGACGCCTTTCCCGCGCCGCCCGTTTACCGTTTGCTTACTTTTCCCGTGCTCAAATAACGCGCGCTCGCGCCAGATTCAAAATGGCGCCGGTATTTGGAAAGGGGTCTATTGTGGAACCCTGCAGGTCACTTCGCCAGAACGCTTGAATATCAATAAGGAAGTTTTATCATCTCGATTGTCTCGACGCGTTTTGAAAGCCTACAAACTGTGAAAATCTATGACCAACAAAACAGAATGAACTGCAATACATTCAGTTTCATCGGTAATAAGTTATAAGCACTTTCATAACAGAACATAAGCGTAGCGAGTTCGTGAAAGAGCGTCGAAAATAACAAACAAAATGGCGTCGCCGCACCGGCCCGCAACATGTTTTTGACGGTCTTGTAACGTTTGAGATGAGACTTACGAAAATACAAAAATGCTTATGTATGGACTGAGTTTTGTTTCTTAAAATTCTTATTCCACTTATCAGCCTGCCAGATCGGTAGAATTGTCATTCTTCGAGCCCCGAATACACTTATCATGCACTGAGTAATAGGTGCCGAGTCGTCCTGAGCTTGGTGCCGAGTTGTCTTGAATGGCCAGGGGCCGAGTTGTCCCAGGGGCCGAGTTGTCTCGGATTCGTATGGTCGAAGCGGTTGAATGCTTTTGAGTAGTCTGTTAGGACGAGACTACTCGCTGTGCCGGCGCGGTCGGAGTTCTTGTATATGTAATGTAACATTACCCAACAACTTAAAGCACACAGTTGCTCAGTTTTCCTAATTTGAGACTTAATGCACATGTCTTAACCTTGATGATCACTGTGTACGTGATTTTCATAGGAGGTTATATATTAGACGATAATGTTCGACAGATGCGTGTGTGATCGTCTTTGCAAGGCGCTAGCTCCGGCGATGCGTATCTAAAGCACAACTTTTGTTGTCAACCCGTAATCGAATTAATCTGTGTCTAGTTTCGACTACGTTATACTGTAGATATCTTCAAACTATATATCGTTGAATGTTATCTACTTTGTACGGATTGTGATATTTCTTAAGTTCGCTAGACGCAGTAAACGGTGAAAACATCGGACATATATAAGGATAAAAAAAGCATTAAATGTCTTGTAATGATGGTCCTTTTAAAACTGAAATGCGGACAAACCGGTCTTTTGCGTGTGAATAATTAAACAAGGTATTTCGAGAATGCTCTGGAGACTACAAAACATTTGTATTAAAAATCACTACTACGTCTGCTATGCGTTCAGTTTCTTAAAATAACAAGGTGAAATGTAACTTACTATTGATCTATATGCCAGCGACTCTTAATCATACGAGAAACCGGATACTTTTAAGTTACGAATCTCAAGCTTATGGCTAATCTGAACAATAGCACAACAGTTAGATACACACTCTTATGTATTGCTTTTATAACAAATATGAAGTGTTATAATACTGGCGAATCGTAGTACAGTCTATCATATAAAGTCTAACGATTTGCTTTATAATGCATGTATGTAGGAATTATTGTAGTAGCTTCATAGGTTATATAGGACAACAATGTTGAAATAGACAGTAGTTTATACGTATACTACCCCATAGCATATAACACATCTTTAATGACATACATAGTATTCTAAGAATGTTGCATGAATAAAAAGTGAAGCACATCACATACCTGTGCATGTGATTTTACAACCTTTCACACAAAGCCTTGTTGACACGCAATTTTACAGGTCCGTATCTGACCGACACGTCACATGTGCTAGCCAGCTGAAGCTAGCGTATCTAATAGTTCTCGTGACGTCATAGTCGCCTAACCAATCGGACGCCACAACATATTTTAAGCTAATCAGAATAACCGCGAGGATATAGAGACCCTTTTTCCATCTGAAATTCTCCAACGTGTACTAGTAACATTCATTGGCTTTTTCATTCGTCTTTAATCGAATACGTTGCTTTTAGAAAATAAAAAGATTTTTTATTCAGAGCATGAACATACGAGTTTGCCGTACATCAAACGAAATACATGTAACAGGAAATCAAAGACATTTAATGTTTGTCCGGCTGAGGCTTGCACATGGATCTCTTTATTATATAAATTTATACATTTTTACCCAACAATCCTCTACAAACACCAACTTCATGAAGTTTGATTCAATGCATACCACTGTCCATAAGCTTTCAAACAGTCAAAGTCTATTGCAAAACATTATCTATTTTCCATATGAAAAATGGCGTAATGTCATACAGTATTCATTAGATTCTTCAACACTTCTATCTTTGCATGGGTTGTTCATAAACGTTGATATTATTTCTATAGGCAAATTCATTGTTAATTGATGAAATAAATACAATTTAATAAGATAACATTCAATACCATAGCAGCCATAATACGGTTAGAATTCAGGTACTAATTTAGCGCACCATTGAGAATTTCTTATGAATTGGAAAGATACAGTCAAGATACAGTTTCAAACAAAATGTATTTCATGATGTCAAAAGGAGAGTGGAGCTTGTCATGATTCCTTATACAGTGTTTCCAGACAAAAAGAGAAAAGCCTTTTGGACATCTACATTTTTTTTTATAGCTGGCACTAACAATGGAAATCGGGATGTCCCTGTGGTGTAGTGGTCTGCGCCTTTGCTACTCTGCCACATCTTGTTCAAATCACTTCGACCAGAAGGACTGGGGTTCAAGCCCCAGGTAGGGCACCTCTGGACAAGAGGCGCATTGAGTCATACCAAAGACTTTATAAAAATGGTACATACTTATGAAACAGTATGGAAGTTAAACACACTCCACTGCCAGTGGACTAGCCCCCTGCTGCAGTGATTGCACCACAGTGTGGCCCCAGGGCTATGAAACGGAGATGGGCACCGCCTTATACATCAATTATGGTGCGGGAGGATTTTAACTTTTAACTAACAATGGAAATCAGAAAGCGTTTTACACTATCTAAACAGCATTCCATCATGTGAGTTTTACACGTTGTGGAATGCTAAAAGCCTTTCCCTAAATATTTCTTTCTTTCTTAGACAATTACATCTGTATCTCAAGGGAGGACAAATCGACATCTTCCCGACAATTGCAAGAAGGAAAGTTGCAACATGGTTGCAACCAAGGACGAGGAAAGAATAGCGGCATGTTGAACTGGTTGTCCACTTCAGTCAGGCTTTGCTTGTGTTCCTCAACAGCCTTCTTGATGACGTCAAGAACTTCTCGGTATTTCGGGTAGGAGTCGGCGGTGATTGGTCGGTCTTCTGTAGGGTCGTTAGTGACGTCAAACAGCAATGGCGGATCGTTGAAGGTGACCCCAAATTGAACATTACAGAAGCAGGCAAGTTGTTGGTCACCGCAGTGTGTTGTACCGGGAGCCCAGGGGTAGGACGCGAGGTGAGCTTTCCACGTCACATTTCCTCAGAGAAAAACAAACAAACAATCACACAGCGTACTTATAGATGTAGAAAAGAACATCTACATCAAAGTAGAACGATATGTGCAGAACAATTTCTAACCATAGAGTGCTTGAACTTTGCACTCACGTGATTATGACGTAAGTATTGTACGCTATACTGGATCGTCAAACCTCGAAATGGCCGGGTTCTACCTAGTACCCCAGAACCAGGCTCCAGATAAAAAGGCAATAAAATAACCCAGCCCCAAATCTATTGTTCAATTGGTAGCGGCTTCGCAGTTGAGCCTCCTGTTTCCAATTAGTTTGATCAGGGAGACCCGGGATCGAATCCCGGGAAGGGCATCCTTGTCGGAGCTGCACCGTCTTTCGGAGGAGACGAAAAATGGGAGTTCCGCGTGTTCGAGGAGGTGCCTCGAGTGCGTTACAACAGCCTCATTACTCACATGGGTACCTACTGGCTGAAATAATACAACCTGGTGAATTTTTATCAAAGAATTGTTTGCCTTAGACCTAAGATATTTTCTTTTAATGCCTTGTTCAAACTTCATTTAGCATAACTCACCTTTCTTAGGTCTGTACCGCACAGCATGCAGGACATTACCACAGTAGTGGAACATGAAGTCGTGTGGAGACGGTTGCTTGGCCCCGCCTAGCAACGGCAGGATGTTCCGCCCGTCCATCACCCTGTCCTGGGGAAGCGGGGCCTGGAGGATGTCTGCTACCGTGGGGAAAATGTCCATCTGACTCGTGGGCTCCGTGACTACAGTACCGGCCTTGATTTTTCTGTGAAACGTACGAAGAAAAGCATAAGATAGATGCATTACAAAGAAGTAAATTAAGATGTCTACTTAGTAAGACATGCTTGTGAAAAAAATCGCATGCAGACATCTATGACTAAACAGTTCTCAATGCAAAAGTGCAGCAATAGACCTGTTTTCGACATTTTGGAATCTGCTCACGCGAGAGCACAGTCTGACGAGATTTATGTGCGAGAGTTGAAATTATTGGAAGCAACAGATCTACCTTGGCCACTGTACAAGTGTAGGCATGCGGATCCCTCCTTCAGAGCCTCCTTGGCCTTTACTACCTGTAAGATCGGGTGCAAGGTACTTAGAATGTAAATATTTCTAATATTTGCATGAACGGAAATTAATATATGCATCCACATATGAGTAATGTGGTTTTAGTTTTAGATTCTATCAAAATGATTGTAAGAAACTTTAGAATCATTTTGACGACGTGTCACACCAGTAAGATGCTTTAAAACATTTTATTCCTATGGGACTTTTGCATGTAACGTCACGTCTTTTAAAATCGAAAAAGTACTCCGCCGCGATGATGGAAGTGAATTAATCCAAGATGGCGACCGATGGATCGGAACGGACTTCCTGATTCTAACAACAAAGTCATTTGCATGGTGTGCTGTCCTATCTATTCGAAAAGATCAGGCAACCAAGTAGACCTAGAAAATAAATAATTGGACTGAGCATTTGCCTCGACTAGGCACGTGGTTTCAATCCACCAATATGGCGGACTCTAATAGAAGGCACGTCAAAGTCACGTGACTACAAACACCTTACGGCCTTACCTTTGTACATGCCGTTCCACCCTCCGGCATCTCCTATTTCCATATGGGCGCCGTTGTCAGATGTGAAGTACACAAAGGTGTTGTTTGTCAAACCCAGCCTGTCTAACGTTGCCATGACGACCCCGATGCTCCAATCCATCTCCTCCACAGCGTCGCCATAGAGACCGTGTCGGCTTTTCCCGCGGAATTCCTTATAAGGTAAAAGGGCGGTGTGTGGATTCCAGTAAGAGACTTCAATTAAGAAGGGTTCCTTCTTTTCTTTCCTTTCTTCAAGGAATTTGACGGCGTCAAGTGTCATCCTGGGAGTGAGGGTAGAAACGTCGTATGGCTGCTCTATGACGTCATCATCTCTCATCATGACACAGTTGAAAACTCTGCCATTGGCCCAATAGACATATGTACATATCACAGCTGACCAGCCGACAACAGACAGCACAATGACAGTTTTCCACTGAATGTACTGGAAATACTTGAGTGCCGAAAGGCAAAGGAAAAGGCTGACTGCTATCTCCCATACGTAGAAGTCGGTATACACTATATTGGTGATAAACTTCGCCGTGGCTCCCGTCCCCCCCTCGCTCACATCGTCCGGATCGCACTCGGGCGCGTTTGTACCAGGAAACCCATAGAAGTAGTCGAACCCGAATTTGTTGGGGTGGTGGCAGTGGTCTCCTACCCATTTGCAGTTTAGACCAAGATGCCATTTTCCTACAAAAAAGAAACGTCCCAAATACTCAAGTTAGCTTGCCTGGAGATCATTATATCTGTAATGATTATTTTATTCATCAATAACAACAAACAACAAAACAACAAATTTCATCTGACCTATCAGTGCTGTCTGGTACCCGTGATCCTTTGCCATCTGAGGAAAAGTGACCTCTGACCTCGGTAGCCCGGATGCAGCAGCCAGAAATGCGTAGGCCAAAGGTCGATCCGTTCCCGCCATACCTTTATGATTTAGAAAGAAATATTTTTCTTAAATATATGTATATAGTTTCCGGCTAAATAAGAAATATTTCATGGTTGTGTACGTGCAACAAAAAAAATCGCAAGTATCTTGAAATTATTTTGCATGAAAGACACACCATCTGCGCCAGAAGTCGCTATTTCTGTTTAAGTAATGCGCAACCAATAACGTGCCTTGTTGTGCCTACGTCATGCAGCACCAGCAACTTCTGGTGGAAAGGCAAACAACGACAACAGTTGGTTTGATTTGATTTATTCATTTTGCTATAACAAAAGTACAGCCAGGGCTAACCAACTAGTCGAAGGCTACAGCAAAGGGTAACTGGACAACATATTTAATCCAAAACAAACTTTCACAAAGCATATTGAGAAGTTTTGACTAAACTACGACCGAATTACACATAAAGCCGTACAGAAGATACGTACGCAAGACTAGAGTTCTTACCAAATCTGACGGGAAGGCGTCCAGTCAGGAAGGCTGATCTACTGGGTGTGCAGACGGCAGCGGCGGCCAGGTGTTGGGTTAACTTGGCACCTTTAGCAGCGATACTGTCGATATTCGGAGTCCTGACATGCAATGATTGATAAGGATAACATATGGAAGTTTAATGTGGTCATTTGTTCTAATGTTGAAGGTGATAAATAGCTGCAGCCAGCTCGTAGTGATATTCCTGCCCATTTGTGAATTGTAAATTTGGTTGGTCAGGAAGGCAGCAATTAAGTGTTGCACTTTTCACATTACTGGAAAAGATTGGAAAAAATATTGGAAAAACATGGAGGTTATAAGTTTGTAAAAACTGCTTACAACTTCCATGTTGTTTTATTTCATCGCAAATTATGTTTCGTTACACACGCTTTATGTTTACTCAAGCAGGTTGGTTTACTTTACAAACACGTACCATTTCGATGATTTTCGTAGTGAAATTAAGAAAATGGGCGTCAAAAGTACTAATACAGGCTTTTCATTGACGTTACAATAATTGTATTTTAAGCAGCACTCTAATCCAACATGGCGCAAACGACGTCAAATACAAGCCTACACTACTGACTGTTCTGTCACACGATGACTTGAAAGTTTCTGCCCGTAAGGTCAATGACCCCAACGGTGCTTTAATGAGTCTGTTCTGAATGTTATGTAAACTGGTATAGGATCTCCTCTTTTCTCCGATGATAGCTCTCCACTACTAAACTAGAATAGGTACAAAATACGACGCAAGGTTCTGTCTGCTATTGCTACAAGAAAAGTTACCAATTACACGAAGATGCCATCATTATATTTCTGCCAAGGCGAGAAATGCAAATATTAAATAAGCAACAGGTGACAAAAATCTTAGTTGGTATCAGAAACTGCCACCCTTACCGAATCGTGTCGTTCCCGAAGCAGCCGACGTCTCCGATCCCCAAGTCGTCGGCGACGAGGAACACGAAGTTGGGCCGATCGTCCGCTCGGGAGATCTGCAACACGACCGACAAGAACACCAACCACAGAGCACCCGCCATCGGGACTGGACGCTGAATCTGTGACCGCTTACCTAATTGACCTGACTGACCTCTAGGTTAAGTAAACGATTGGTTGTTGGTTTATTGATTTATTAAAATGCCCTTCAGACCCTTTAGGGTGCTAATTTTCCAGAGCTCATTACACAATACAACAACATAAAAATACACCATATATACACATAAGTACGTATTTACATATAGGTACAGACTGAGGTAAGAGGTCAGAGGTCAGATCAGAGAACTAATTATAACTGAATATAATTAAGTCAACAAATTATCAGATAGTAAAGGCATAATATTTGCAAATTACTAAATTGCTAACAATTACAATTTGGAATGATCAATTCATCATCAGGGTTAAAACCAAAATCGGGTATTTAGGGATTGCTGGGTATCTGTAGAGTAATCGCATTCCTGTCTATCATGACTGGAAAACCATTTGTTTGAAAGATTTTTAACAATTGATAAACTTGCTACTTTTCTGTCTGGTTCAATTCATACCCTTTATCCTCTATTCATCCTACGCAGAGCCACCACCTACTTTGATTTGAACAGTTTGGTTTGCCCTATTTGAACAGTTTGGTTTGCCCAGTGTTATCTCTGGTTGATCACTCAAACCCACCAAACCGTTTGCAAATCAGAACACATCATGCATGGCAGGGCGTGGCATCACATCTGATGAGCCCTTACCAAGACCGGTTCCCTTGGCACAAATCTTTTATCAGCTGGTATTGGATACGATGAAGGAGATTAAATATATTTAACCTCCTTTATACGATACATTGTATTTAGTATTTGGTACATCCACCAGATTAGCCTGAGTGCCAGCCTTTTTAGCTTCCGTACGCTACCCAAGCTCCGCTGCCGGCCAAAGCGGAGCTTGGGTAGCGTACGGAAGCTAAAAAGGCTGGCAGTCAGGCTACCACCAGATTACTAGTCATCTGTAACTGTATCCACATAGCCCTTCGGTGTAACACTACCTCTTCACAGGCAGCATCACTGAACGACCCGTCACACCTAACCTTTGCACGTCTAACAGTTCACCCATAGTGGCGGCCATACCTGTCCGTGCATCCTCACAACAACCCCGCGAGATTATTAAAAGCAGGTGAGTTCTTTTTGACGACAAGTGGGTTCACTTGACTTGTCTTTACATCTATGAGTCAGTCCATTATATAGAAAAATAACTTTATAGCACGACATTCGTACACGGTACAATGTATGTCAACATCGATATCTATCAAACATAGTACAAAATATAAGTATAGAATACAATATCCTAATAACTAAAATAACAAGGGCTAGCATAACTCGTTGATATAGTGTAGCAATCGAATAGGGCTAATCATGAGTTTAGGTATTTTTTCTAATGATAAAGCAGTATTTTATGTATTTACCTATTTTTGCATTGTGGGAGTTGTTGCATCTAAAGATCTATTTAAATCGATCTATAGCATCGATTCTTTTATATACGTGACCCACTAATTTTCTTTGATAAAGTAGGAAACATCACATGCAGTCACATCGTTTTCTTGAAATACGGTGACTGGCTAGATAATATATGTCTTGAAGATGTCTTACTAGCTCTCAATACGCTTAAAATCGTTACATGACTCTGTTTTGTGTTGTCTGCATATTCGGAAGTTCCAACCTTCAGGTACTGTTACGCAAACATCAATATGATAAGAATTTGCTGTGAGTTGTTGTAGTGCTCTATGTTGTATCATGATTCTTGTTTTTGGCCAGTACACAATGAAAAAAAGTCATTCTTGTGACCTGATTCCAGATTTTTAATTGTACATATGTACTCGTTACATGCTCTATATCGCGGAATGATACAAGTTTTCTTTGTCACAATCTATGTGCCTGATGATAAGCTACTTACTATTATAATTGGTGACAGTTGATAAGTCTCATGACAAAAGTAGTGCGAAAGCTGTTCAGTATCGTCTAGCTTGAACAAGGAACGGAAAAAATACAGTTTCCAAAGTATTTTGTGATTTTAAAGGAGAGCGGAGTTGACCATGATCCTCATACCTTATGCCAGATCGAGGCTTCTTAGACATTAAGATTTTTTTTTTTTAAATTGGCACTTAAAGAAATAAAATCAGAAAGCTCACCGTACTGTCTAAAGCCTGTGCACATTTTAACATTTTGGAATACAGCAAGCAACAAAATATCCTTCCATTAGCATTTAATCAATTTTTTCATTAGACTCTGACTTTAAGGGAAGAAAAATCAACATCTTCCCGACAATTGCAAGAAGGAAAGTTGCAACATGGTTGCAACCAAGGACGGGGAAAGAATAGCGGCATTGTGAACTGGTTGTCCACTGGAGTCAGGCTTTGCTTGTGTTCCTCAACAGCCTTCTGGATGACGTCAAGAACTTCTCGGTATTTCGGGTAGGAGTCGGCGGTGATTAGTCGGTCTTCTGTAGGGTCGTTAGTGACGTCATACAGCAATGGCGGATCGTTGAAGGTGACTCCCCATTGAACATCGCAGAAGCAGGCAATTTGTTGGTCACCACAGTGTGTTGTACCGGGAGCCCAGGGGTAGGAAGCGAAGTGAGCTTTCCACGTCACATTTCCTTTGAGAAAACAAACAAAGAAGCAATGACACATAGTAATCATAAATATAGAAAAGACCATCTGCATCAAAGTAGAACAACATGTGCAGAACAATTTCTTCTCAAGGTTCTAGTAGCTGTTTCCTCCTTTTTTCGCACGCTGACAGAAACTGTTGGCGCCTGGATAGAAACTGTACTACGTAATTTCCTGGCCCAGACGATGCATTCTGGGACCGAAATGTCAAAGGTCACCGGGAACTGTGGGAAGCGTGAAATTAGTGAATAGAGTGTTTGAACTTTGCACTCACGTGATTATGACGTAAGTATTGTACGCCATACTGGATCGTTAAACCTCGAAATTGCCGGGTTCCACCAAGAACCCCAGAACCAGGCTCCAGATAAAAAGACGATAACCCAGCCCAAAATCTATTGTTTATTAAAGAATTGTTTGCCTAAGATCCAAAATACATAAATGCATTGTTCAAACTTCATTAGCATAACTCACCTTTCTTAGGTCTGTACCTTACAGCATGCAGGATATTTCCACAGTAGTGAAACATGAAGTCGTGTGGAGACGGTTGCTTGGCCCCGCCTAGCAACGGCAGGATGTTCCGCCCGTCCATCACCCTGTCCTGGGGAAGCGGGGCCTGGAGGATGTCTGCTACCGTGGGGAAAATGTCCATCTGACTCGTGGGCTCCGTGACTACAGTACCGGCCTTGATTTTTCTGTGAAACGTACAAAGAAAAGTATAAGATAGATGCATTGCGAAGTAGTAAATGAAGAATTCTACTTATAGTAAGACATGCTTGTGAAAAAAATTGCATGCAGGCATCTCCTACTACTAAACAGTTCTCAATGCAAAAGTGCAACAATAGACCTGTTTTCGCCATTTTGGAATCTGCTCACGCGAGAGCACAGTCTGACGAGAATGTGCGAGAGTTGAAATGATTGGAAGCAACCGATCTACCTTGGCCACTGCACAAGTGTAGGCATGCGGATTCCTCCTTCAGACCCTCCTTGCCCTTTACTGCCTGTAAGAGCGGATACAAGGTACTTGTAAATATTTCTAATATTTGCATTTGCGAAAAAGAATATATGCATCCACATGTAAATAATGTGGTTTTAGTTTTAGAACCTATCAAAATGATTGTAAGAAACTTAAGAATTGTTTTGACGACGTGTCAAACCAGTAAGACTTTAAAACCTTTTATGCCTATGTGACGTTTGCCTGTGACGTCACGACTTATAGATGACAAAACGAATAGTTGGACTGAGCCTTTGCCTCGACTAGGCACGTGGGTTCAAGCCACCAAAATGGCGGACACTATGGCACGTCAAAGTCACGTGATTGAGAATTCCCTTACCTTTATACATGCCGTTCCACCCTCCGGCATCTCCTATTTCCATATGGGCGCCGTTGTCAGATGTGAAGTACACAAAGGTGTTGTTTGTCAAACCCAGCCTGTCTAACGTTGCCATGACAACCCCGATGCTCCAGTCCATCTCCTCCACGGCGTCGCCATAGAGACCGTGTCGGCTTTTCCCGCGGAATTCCTTATAAGGTAAAAGGGCGGTGTGTGCGTTCCAGTAAGGGACTTCCAGCAAGAAGGGTTCCTTCTTTTCTTTCCTTTCTTTAAGGAATCTGACGGCTTCAAGGGTCATCCTCGGAGTGAGGGTAGAAACATCATATGGCTGCTCTATGACGTCATCATCTCTCATCATGACGCAGTTGATCACTCTGCCATTCATCCAATAGACATATGTACATATCACAGCTGACCAGCCGATGACAGACAGCACTATAACAGTTTTCCACTGAATGCACTGGAAATACTTGAGCGTCAAAAGGACAAGGAAAACGCTGACTGCTATCTCCCATATGTAGAGTCGGGTATAGAATCTATTAGTGGCAAACTTCGCCGTGGCTCCCGTCCCCCCCTCGCTCACATCGTCCGGATCGCACTCGGGCGCGTTTGTTCCAGGAAACCCATAGAAGTAGTCGAACCCGAATTTGTTGGGGTGGTGGCAGTGGTCTCCTACCCATTTGCAATTTAAACCAAGATGCCATTTTCCTACAAAAAAGAAACGTCCCAAATACTCGTTAGCTTGCCTGGAGATCATTACATCTATAGTGATTATCTTATTAATTAAAAACAAGAAACAACAAAACAATTAATAACATCTCACCTATCAGTGCTGTCTGGTACCCATGATCCTTTGCCATCTGAGGGAAAGTGACCTCTGACCTTGGTAGCCCGGATGGAGCAGCCAGCCATACGTAGGCCAAAGGTTGATCCGTTCCCGCCATTCCTTTGTCATGATTATAAAGGGAGATATTGAATTTATCATAATGTGATATATTTGTATGTAATATATGATAGGTACACATTTTCTGCTGGTAGGCAAGAAACATTTCATGGGTGTGTGTACGTACAAGAAAAAGCGACTAGTATTCCATGATTTACCAACTACTTTTGCATGAAATACACACAATCTCCGACAGAGATCGCTGGTTCTATTTGTGAAATGCGCAACCGATGACGTACCTACGTCATACAGGACCAGCAAGTTCTGGTGCAACGACAAGCAACGACAAGAGCTGATTTGATTTGATTTACTAGTATTCATTTGGCTATAACAAAAGTACTGCCAGGGCTGCCTAACTAGCCGATTAGGCTATAGCAAAGGGTTAGCCCTGGTAACTGGACAACATACAAAATTCAATACAAACTTTCACAAAGCACATATTGAGAAGTTAACGACTAAAATACGACTTCAAAGTACACATAAAGCCGTACACACGATACGAAAACATGACTAGAGTTCTTACCAAATCTGACGGGAAGGCGTCCAGTCAGGAAGGCTGATCTACTGGGTGTGCAGACGGCAGCGGCGGCCAGGTGTTGGGTCAACTTGGCGCCGTTAGCAGCGATACTGTCGATATTCGGAGTCCTAAGAGTATGTTGCAAGGGAATGATACGTCACAAATAAAGCATACTGAACTCATCCATTCTAAAATCCAATGTGACACACAGCCAACCCATTGTACATTTGGTACGTGTGCGCGTTTCTCAAATATAACTTCTTTGGTTTATCAGGAGCCATGTGTAAGTCAGGGCAAAGAAAAATATTGCGTTATAGATTCATTAGTTATTCCCCATCTTTACTAAAAGACAAAAGATTTGCGCGTACATTGAAGAGAAACCAGAGTAACGATACTGCATTTGCAGCAGTATCTTCGAGGAAGTGTAGTCAGTTGCAGCAGTATCAGTACTACTCAAATACTAGTGGCACCATTATATGGTTGCAATGACACGTCAAAGGACTGAATCTGGTTAACTCTTCATTTTTAAGGAAAACGATCGAACCCCGAATGTGTTTTCACTCCCTTTATAGCGTTGACATTAACTAGATTTTGTTAATGACACCATGTTGACATCAATACAATATATGCCACTTCAGAAGTGAAAAAAAATGCAAGGTTCCCTTGGATATATGATGATTAGCTACAGGTTGGTCAGTGTGTCAAAGGTAAACTCAAGGATCTATCATGATTTGTGTCGCCAATTGAAATGTAGTATGCAATGAATGGGAAAGTGAATACGCGTACGTATTCACTTGAAAATTCTGGAAAGGAAGCCCCCATTGAATGGGTTGTATACAAGTATATACCACCAAGGGCAGACCGCTGTTGACATGATTTGTCGGCCGACACGTAAACTACGTTTCAGCGTATTTGTACGATCGGTCAATGACCCCGACGGCGTTGAAGAATGGTTTGAGGAGTGGTCAACTTGTACGAGCGGTCAGTGACTCTAACTGTGGCAGTTACAAAGGTTAATGGATTGCTCGATTTGTACGAGCGGTCAATGACCCCAACGGTCGAAAATTCAACAAAGGTCTGTCGGGAGCAACCGATCCCAAGTCGCCGGCGACGAGAAAACACGGAGAACACACGAAGGTGGGCCGATCATTTTGCTCGGCATTGCAGTAACGACAAAATGTGGTTACTATCACAAGCCGTGCACGTGAAATTTGGATAGTAATACGATACCATTAAATTACGCATTGTTTCAGTTCCTTTATACACGTGTACTGTAAACATTTAGACTGGACACCCAACGGGAAAGAGATAAACTAGATTTCAAAAATATACATTTTTATATTTTTTTGTTGTTTCTGCCAACTTCTAAGCTTTATACTTTTTTTACATTATCATGATATTGACAAAGAACTGCTTCCAACTTCCATGTTTGTTTTCTCTTCGACTTATAGGCTACGCACGTTTTCCTCCACAAATTAACAAGTATTATTTTCGTGGTAAAGCGAAGAAAGAGGGCGTCAAAGGCCCCAGTTCCTTTGTCCTGACTGTGCTGTCACGTAACGGCGTACAAACGTACTTGTACGAGCGGTCATTGACCCCAGAACGATGCAAAGTTGTCGTCTGTGCTCCGTTCTGAACATTTTTTCGCTGATAACTGTCAATTCGTTTAATCTAGCGAAACAAAACATAGTTTCTTTCCTGTCTCTGCAAGGAAAGTTGCAAATTATACGAAGACGCGGTTAGATTGTTGTAATTGCGTGGAAAATTCCAACAACTTGACAAAAGTCTTAATAATTTGAGCCGAAACTGCCACCCTTACCGAATCGTGTCGTTTCCGAAGCAGCCGACGTCTCCGATCCCCAAGTCGTCGGCGACGAGGAACACGAAGTTGGGCCGATCATCCGCTCGGGAGACCGGCAACACGACAGACAAGAACACCAACCACAGAACACCCGCCATCGTGACTGGACATTGAATCTATGTGCGCGTACGTTATATAGCACCTGGTCAACCTTAAGGTTATGCAAACAATTGCTGACTGTACCTTATTACGTCCTTGCCCTTATTTTGGACGGATTGGATTAGACAATAAAAATTGCAAACTTTTGAGATTCATATTTATATAAATGAATTTATAAGTATACCAAATATTGATCTGAAAAAAAGGATATGTTTGAAGGTAAAAATGTACGTGGTCTTGATGGGTGTGTTGTTTACATACTGAACTTGTTGGCTGTAACGTGACCCTTGGCCGACATATTTGTACGATCGGTCAATGACCCTTTAGCGTGGCATAGTTTTATAGGTTGGCACTTCATAACACAATGTGATAAACCATTGGAGGATATGTACTAGTCATGTAGCTAACTTTTATTAAAAATGACAATTTCATGGATTTATTGTTATAATTCTAAAGTCCGAATTCTTTCTTTACAACCAACAATTTTAGCACCTCATTTTGTTTGAACTATGTGCAAGCCTCTGATATGAAATAACGTATAGTTGCTGGAATTCAAACTGTAGTTTCAGAATTACTAGTATATCCTGATCTGTAACTTTTACTTCGAATTCTATTGGGCATTTGTGTGAGTGTGTTTGTGGTAATTTACATGTACAACCCCAATTGTGTCAAAAGATACCATTCGGACCATTTAACATGCTGATGCTGATTGTAAGAGTCAGTCAAGTTTTGACCCATAAATAATGCTTGATTGCTGTCATATATTCAGTACTATGATGATTTGACGCTAATCTTCAAGAAGATGTGGGGTTGAAGATGGTTGCTGCTGACAGCCAATCAGAAGTCGTTATTTTCCACTCCAACAGTTTGAGGATTAGTTGGGCGCTTAGTCAGCATTCTGATAGCCCCAAGTAATCTCAAAGAAGATGTTGGGTTGACGATTGTAACATTTTCTGACTGCCTTGCTACGTTTAACCCCACCCACCACAAGAGATGCCCGGCTGTTAGAAAAGTCAAACCCTTATACGAGCGGTCAATGACCCAGATTACATTCCAAAGGTTTAAGGAGTTTTTGATTTAAAAAGTCAAATCTCCAAGCAGATGTTGGGATGGTGGAATATATCATACCAGCCAGCCGACTAGAATACGTGGCGATTTTTAATCTCAGCATCTCATCGGAGATTAAGAAAACGTTATGAATCTCCAAGCAGATGTTGGGTTGAAGATTGTAACATTTTCTGACTACCTTGCTACTCTTAACCCCACCCACCACAAGAGATCTAGATCCCGGCTGTTAGAAAAGTCAAATCTTTATACGACGAGGGGTCAATGACCCAAATTACACCGTGCGATATTATGTTCCAAAGGCTTGATCATGAGGTGTGTTTGATGTAAAAAGTCAAATCTCCAAGCAGATGTTGAGTTGTTGAAATACCTTAGCTACCAGCCAACTAGAAAAAAATTACGATTTTAAATCTCAGCATCTCTTTGGAGATTAAGAAATCGTTACTCTGTTCCATCCCCATAAACCCTCTAATGGGTCATGGATGGTAGAATTCAGCAAAAACACGGAAATAGTCATACTCCCCTGGCAAATTATTCTACCTATTCGGCTAGATTTTTTTTTTTTCAGCCAGCGTTCTTAGTCAGGTTGAGAGCATATTCCTCGGTGTGGAGATTCTCTACTATACCTGGATCGCTCAGAGTGATGATTCACCCCCACACGTTTGTTGAACAATGGACACAATAGATGATGACCAGCACGCGATGTGTAGAAGGCTTTTCTACGACCTCTAGGACGATTAGAATTACGGGGTGGCCAGGCGAAATCAGCTGATTTGTTTGCATCATTACCCTCAGAATGTTTTAGACAAAGAATTTTGGATTCTAGATAGATTTTTTTTCCAGATCAGTTGTATGTTAGTTTTTGGAGATCAAAAAATATCATGGACGGGGGGGGGGTGTAAAAAGATACTTAAGCTATTTCTAAGGAAAATGTTTGCAAGGTGTATGATTTTCTTTAGATTGCTCTGGAATGCTCACCAATATTTTAAAAAAGAAATAGAAATGGTCCTAAATGCAAAAATGGTAGTCTTTTATATTGCATCCTATGTGTATTCACTGTAATAACATTCGTGTATGAAATTGTATCCAAAACTATTACATTATGTTTCATTTTGTTTAGAGGATTCTTAACTTGATGAATTTACTATCATCTTCTCTATTTTAATCTATACACCTTTAGTCCATTTATCCTACGCGGATCGCCCCACCCCTTCTTCGAACAAGTTGGTTTACCCTTAGTATGTCAACACCCTGCCTTATCCAAATACTAGTATGATTACTCAAACCTGCCAAACCGTATGCAAATCGGGACGCGTCACGCCCTGCAGGGCGTGGCACCCAATGACCCGTGGCCAAGAGACGGCTCGACCTACAGTTCACCTATAGT
This sequence comes from Branchiostoma lanceolatum, assembly GCF_035083965.1. Lineage (NCBI taxonomy): Eukaryota > Metazoa > Chordata > Leptocardii > Amphioxiformes > Branchiostomatidae > Branchiostoma > Branchiostoma lanceolatum. The sequence continues at coordinate 6,173,612 of NC_089739.1, forward strand.
AGCGGCCATACCTGTCCGTGCACCTTCACCCAAAACGCCGAGACATTCTTCAACGCTGGTGAGTTCTTCTTTGACCATTTGTAGGTTGGCTTCACATCTAGTTTGTCTGAAATATACGTAACCTGCCATTTTCTTTGAACGGTAAACTTCAAGTAGAAACACGCAAGCTTAAAGTGTTTTACTTGAAATACCTTAAGTGGATAGACAAGTGGTTATGCCAAAACGCTTTCCGAAAGATCCTCAGTTGTACAGAAAAACATGTCATGACTCCATTACGTGACAGTAAGGCAGGGTTTGAAGGAACATTCATGTACATTTGTATGTCTGTAGCCCTGACACTCTTTTGTACATGTGTCGAAAATCTGTCATTTCCCCTACAAGCATTGTGATGTAAATAGGTCAGTGTATTCAGTAAAGCGTGTCAGGGGCAATTTATGACAGACACCTGTATCGTTACTGTTTTTTTTTACGTCGTTTGACTAACAGATTCTTGTGTTACATTGGACTATGTAGGAGTGCGTACAGAGTTGGAAGGTCAACGCTTCGAACACTATTTTGGCCATGTATTTGAAATACATTTTACGAAAGCGTTTGACGTAAACAATACCTGACACCTTTACGCCGTGCATTCTATTCAAACCATCTTGATTGTTATCATAATGTTGTATCGAATCAGGCACGTGTAATAAGCCGATACTAAGAGGGAGGGGGTAATGTTTGCTTTCTTTGAAGGTTTAGTGGGTGGAAGGCGTTTGATCCTTCTTTGCACTTGTCAATGTGCCTTTGTCTCTAAAGCACACCGCCTATCTTAAGAGCTAATTGACTCACCGTACAAAGAAAAGCTTTGCTGTGTCACGCTCTTACTTTACCACCCTTGTAACCACAAACCAACCTGATTGTCAGCATTTAAGACATGCCAAAATAATGTGTAGGTCTGAATTATATGTCAGGATTTGCAAAGAAAATCCGTTTGTTAACAATGGGTCATAAGATTGTGGTCTTTATCGACCACATTCTAATCCCCAAGTAGAAGTATTTATTCTAGTAATATCCTAGTATTCATCCTAGTCTTTCTTCCTACTAGGAAAATTGCAAGCTTGACTACCATTCCCTGTAACATGAACCTCATCGCTGAGAGTGTTTGTGTCAATGACGTCACGCCTTCGAGATTTGCATACTATATATGGTTAGGTCGCATAAGCTGCACATGCGCGAGATCAGACAATAGTCGAATAGAGATTAGCGCCTAAGCTCTTAAGATTATTTACTTTGTCTGTGGTCTTGTTAAACCGGTTGTGACTGACATATGGTAAAAAAATGAAACATGTATTAGTATGGAGGTCCCGTGTTTGAGGAGAGCCACACCTCGAGCACGTTAAAGAACCCACTGCACTTATCGAAAAGAGTAGCGGGTCCTTCCCAGTGTGAGTGTTTCAAAACCTTACTGTTACAGTCCTATGGCCGCATATGGGTTCCCCCTTCGTAATAGCCTCCGGCTAGTTGGGCAACCCTGGAATGTACATGCTGAACCAATAAATAAATGTATCAGTAACTTTTCTTACTGAAATTGATTTGTTTTACTTTTTTGAATTTCAGGCCACAATGAGGGTGTTGAACTTTGTGCTGTTGTTTGGTCTACTAGCGACCACCTTGTCCAAGGACGTCGTCAAGGTTAACAAAGGCTTGGCTAAAAATGATGACGTCAAGTGGACAAAGATTATCGGGCAGGTACACAAGATCATCCGCAAACTCCCGCGAGATTTGCAACTTCCGGCGACCAAGCTCGTTTTCCAGTTACCCAAACTCTTCGAGAATCTTTTGAAGTCAAAAGATTCCTATTTGCAAAACCCGGCTGAAATGTTGAAGATGATTGGATTCGGATTGATGGAAACTTGGACATTCGTCCTGAACAATTTATCGGAAGAAGTGAAAGGAGACGTCATGAAGGTACTCAGAGGGATGTCAGATCTCGCGAGACTTAAAAACGAGATGTCCAACATCCGGGGTAAACTCCCACAATTCCAAGATATCAACCTTCAGACAGATGTGCCGGAAGCTCTCAACAAAATCCAGAAGGATGTTCCCAAACTTTGGAAAAATATCCAAAAGAAACTGCCTAAGACACTAAGCACTGATTATAAAAGTTTGCTGAAGCATCTTCCAGATGAAAAACAAGTCAGACAAATCGTATACTCTCTTCTGACCATTCTTGATGAAAAACTACCCAGTCTCGCCTCCTACGATACAACAAATATCGCCAGCCATTTGAAAGACTTTGAGAAACATGTGCCAGAAGCGTCGAGAGAAATAGTTACGGCTGCTTTCCAAGCGTTGACGACGTTCCAAGAAAAGTTTCCAGATCTGAGCAATCTTACCGTGACCGGTAAAATGATTCGGGTTCACGTTCCCGTGTTGGTGAGACAAGCTGTGGACAACTTTCCTGACCTTAAATCTGCAACCATTGATGTAAAAAGATTAGAATCAGAATTACACAATTTACTAGCACAAGTTAAGAATGGCCTCCCTGGCTTAATGCAAAGTTTGAGCGCCAAATTTCCTGATCTAAGTCAATGGAAACCCGAATCCTTGCCTGACGTTTTTCTAGAAGTCGCTAGGTGGATAGGTGACCTACTGGTAGGGGGTCCCGCGAGATTGCCAGATATGAGTCAATTGTCTAAAGAACAGGGTGGCATGATGAAGACTTTGTTCGCTTCTGCTGGAACAAAACTGAAATTCATTGCCCACAATATTACTCAGCACCTCTCTGATGGTATTCAGTATGTCAAAGAAAATCTACCAGAACAAAATCCAGACAGAAACGAATTGTGATGTGAGAAATCTAAGATCTTTTTTACATGATGTTGGAATAAATGTTACACAAATCAGTTATGCAAATAAGCGGATTCTACTGTATCTTGATAATATTAATTGATGCAATGGAGGCCTTACAATCTGCAATGTTTAATCACGTAGTTCTATTTTGTCACTACCGATCCATACACCTCTGGTTTCACACGAATCAAAGTTTATGCAATGTGTTTGTAATGTTTGTACATTTTCATATAAATCAATAAATCGTATGACCGGGTCTTTTATTCAGATTGAAAACAAAAAGAAAACCTGTACAGTGACTGTGTCTTGTGATTAAACATTAATTGCTAATTGCAAATTTGTAGTTTGCATTGATTCAATGTCCGAGGTATAGGGATGGTAGCAAAATAACACAGAGCTATACTTATCTAATAAAAAGGAAATCTAACACAAATTTTGGATATTTTGTCAATTTTTTTTTACCAACGAAGCTAACAAACTAGTAAATGCCTAGTATATAATCGAATGTAGCACTTCCTTGCTGTGATTAGTAATTGTAGTAATTACTAGTAATTGTACTTAATAATGATGATGATGTAATTAACGACGCATTGGTGTCAAAACAATCTAGACTAATAGCGGTAGATAATGTAAATAGTATGACGTAGGCATGACGTCATGAAAGTTACGAATGTTTTGATTGGCTAATAGGCCGATGACATCATCGTTCTTGCAACTATAGCTAGCAGCATGCAGGTATTGGTGACGTCAAGGTAAAAATGAGTCGTTTGGAAACATTTAGGAAGTTATGTTTTTATCTTGAAGCATTTAATCTCTCCGAGGACATGATATAATCAACGCACGCCCATATATGAAGTAGTGCAATCATTCTGTAAATTAGTTGACGTCACAATACTACGCTACAAAAATACTGTATTCGAAAAGCCCGTAACAGACAACTCATCGAACTCCAGTGCACCATATACTGAAAGGTTCGTTTTCTTTTGCAATTGTGAGGTCTTTTTTCAATGTAACGTATAAGGGGGCCTGGAATATTTCTTTCCCAATCGTAACTATCTTTATTTGTTGATGTATTTTGATGCGAGGTAGGTATCGAAGTCCTAGCGGTTTAATTTAGCCTCATTTGCAGGATTTCTGAACGGCTTCAGCGTTTTTCTTGGGGGGGGGGCGCTGATTTGTGATTTTCAACATATTGGAGCATGGTCCTTTTGCTGGAGAAATCTGCGATCGGCAAATTCTAAATAATATAGTCAAGTCATCTCCCTAGATTATTTCTAGATTGTCCATTTGGTCCTTCAAAACAGGGTAGAATTGGACCGCATCACGCAACAGGTGGTGGCGTACGTGTGATCTTTGTAACGCCACGCCCCTTCACCATATTTGGAAGTAGCGTGTTCAGGTCAAACGGGGTCACGGTTCATGTGTCTTGCCGCGTGCTGTTACGTATGCACTGCGGAAGTTACTCCTCTCTTCGAAGTAGCAATTAGTCACATCCTGAAAACCTTAATATACTTGTAAGCTTTTATTTTACATATCTTAAAATGTTGCCAGATCCATGACTATGCATTCGGGGAAGACGCTGCACCAACACAAGCGGAAATAATTGTACAGTTTTCTTTAAGGTTGTGACCTATTTTACAATTACAGTACTTCTTATTCTTATCGCCAAGAAATCAGCTGACTTACGTAACAACACAACAAGCTACGGATACGTCTTAACGTTCAAGCCTGGAAGAAGCCATCGTTTCAAAGGTAAGACTACCAGACTTAAAGTCTAAAGTTTGGTTTCCACTTAGTTATTCTTTGAGATAGCTTTGTGTAAGAATGTGTAATTGTACTAAGGGCCCTACATATGTTATAGTTAGTGGTATACGTTGTTTTTAAAGAATGCACTTGCAAATGTTGCGGTCATTTTGAACAAGGTGCATGTCGTCTTGTCATTCAGTGACTTTTATACTTGGGGGGTCGCGAATCTGGGTAGTCGTTTAGAGTAACTTCCTCCCTAAAGAGAGTAAACCCCTTTAGTTGGCCCCACGCCCTCGACCTTAACAGGCAAGATTTGTGTCATTTGCCCTGGGCTCTACTCGTGACGTTTGGACTATGTTCTACTGTTGTTCCCGTTCTGATATACATATCATAAAATATTTTGAAAGGTTTTCAAGCAATAAACGTGCTTTACCGTAAATTTACTACATACAAGGGGTGCAATTACGAAAACAGATGGCCCAAATGTGTCATTTAATCGTGATTCTCACCTCGCGGTGTTGTTTGGTATTGTTTGATACCCCTCTCATTTTACCTGCACATTTGAATGAGGGTAGTCGGTAAGTTCGTAATGTTGCCGTGCCATCGTCCAAACACTTTAGATTTTTAAATCTACCAAGTCGTTTCCTGAAATCATTTCTCATAGTGTTTTCTATCCTTGTACATAAACCACTCCCACGCCGACTTAAACTATCTTTTTTTAAATGTATGTAGGTCAAAGTTGTAAGAGCATTTTAGCACTCTGATTTGGCAAATTTTAACAACATATATCATGTTGATTTATTTATTAGTTAACTATGTTTGCACGCACTGGAAGTTACGTAATGTCCCGATTTCTTGCGTATTCAACTGTAGTGTTTGCACAGCTACGGTAGCTAGGCACAAAGGTCGGGATCTCTTCTGTTGTCCTCGTGTGTTGTGCTTGAGGCCAATGTACAAAAAGCTATGCTAAAATAACATTGTAGCTAGTCTCGAAGTGAGATTTTCTCTTGAATACACCGTAGTTACTAATTCAGTACCAACTTCCATTATCGTACAACAACTAAATAAATATGCTTCCTAGCTACACATACTGTAAAAGAAGAATATCATTATTTGATAACATATACAAATGGCGTGCTAAAATAACACCGTAGCAAGCCGTGAAATGAGATCTCTTAAGTACACTGCAGTTTATATCACTAATTCAGTACCCACTTTCATTATAATGCAACAACTAACTCTTAATGTGCTTTCGAACTACACCTATATTATACCGTAAAAGAAGTGTATCACTGTTTGGTAACATTTGTTGGGTCTTGTGCTGTTGGTACCAGTTAACGACAAATACCCCCATCAGTAGCTGTAAATAATTGCCATATAAATGTCGCCTAAATGTCGGGACACGTTGCATTGTACTCTAAGCATCGCCATGCTTATTTTTTCTCTCTATGCCATACAGCAACAACATGAATGGTGACTGTTATTAGCAGCTACTTTCGTTCATATGTCTGACAAAGGTTTAAACAAATTAATTTTACACCCTCTATGTCAGCAATGGAGCAGACGGCATCGCCCCCTAGCGGTTACGTGTGTAACCTCAGCGCAGAGGCTCTGAAGAAGGCGCGAGAAGAACTAAACGAGGATCCAACCACTAGACTGGCTATGGTGGAAGCTCTCAGGGAAAGAATTCAGCAAAGACCCGATCTCTGTGTCCAAGACGATGATCACATCCTTCTCAGGTTCCTTCGAGCGAGATATTTCGACGTCGAACAAGCATTCAAGGTAGAGTATAAGTATATGAGTATGACAAAAAATCATCAGAATGTTTATTGTTTTTTTACAGCGCATCCAACCGTGCAATTTTGCATACTGGCAAATCAACTTCACACGAGACTCTGACATAGACTCGCAAGATTTTATGATATGATCTCTCGCGAGAGTGCGTGAGTCTCACGAGAAGATAAAAACTTCGGCTTCTCTAAGATCTAAGTTTTATGATATCTAGCCGTTTTGATGTGTAATCATGTTTTTGATAACCACCGCACATTGCTAGCAAAGAGTTATGATTCTTAGATAATTAACATACAAATTATGTCTGTAAATATACAGTTGTTGGAGAAATACCACGTATGGCGAACTCACAGTCCAAAAATCTGCAGTAACATGCGCCCCTCCAGTGTGCGGGGACTACTAGAGGCGGGCTACCATGCCGCGCTGCCGGGTAGAGACCAAGATGGCAGGAAGGTCATGTTTTACAGAATAGGTAAGGACATTCCTCTGGCGTTTGCATGTGCCAAACTAGTTAAAAGTTTTACAATGTTTGATTCAAGTCCAGTATTTTGAATCCTCGTGCAGTGAAAGCCGATAACGCATATACTCTGTGGTAATAGGCAAAACATAATCAATACAAAATTCAATATTTTTTAGCACCAAAATCACACAGAAAAGAAGTCGAAGTCGAACAAAGGGGAAAAAACAGCAAGACACGAAATAAACATGCGAGTATAAAATAGCGACAGATATACTAGTGCTTTGTGTGCAATTGCTGATATTTCCTATATATACCATATAATTTTTTCCACAGGAAAATGGGATCCCTCCCAATTTTCTGCGTACGAGGTTTTTCGATTGAGTCTAATCAGCTCGGAGAAGATCATCCAAGAGGAGGATACTCAGGTTAGATAATCTGTCGATTAGAATATGGTAATCTTGCGATCGAATTAGGTTAACGCATTCTCCTCCATAGGCCACCATATCATGAATCTTCGCATGATGAGAAAAATGGAGAAATCTCGGTAATGCAGGTGTTAAAGCGAAATCATTATCATGGCAACATAGAGACGGCGCGGACACAACGCACATGCGCCTCACATGCGTTGCCATGGTGATTCATCGCTTGCCCCCTGCGTTACCCATAATTCCGTTATCCGGAACATGGTACCTCTTTCAGAAGTAACCCATAATTACGTTGTCCGGAACAAGACATCCATTTCAGAAGTAACCCATGATTCCGTTATCCGAAATATGACATCCGTTTTAGAAGTTACCCATAATTCCGTTATCCGGAATATGACACCTGTTTCTTCTCGCACAGGTTCATGGGATCGTTATGATTGCGGACCTGACCGGACTCTCATTATCCCACGCCTGGCAAATCGGACCGCGAGTCGCCCAACAAATCGGGTCAATAACAACGGTAAGGATATGTCGGTGAACGTTAGACATCCAGGTGATAAGATATATACGCCAAATAACAAGTACTCAAGCAACAACCTTGTCGATTTAAATTCTACTGATGAACCATCCTCTTTTAACATATCAATCCAGGGTTTTGGTATAAAAACTTATTCTCCAGTTCTTCCCTTTAGTCACTGACAAAACTGATAGCGGGTGTTGTCTGAAACGTCAGACTGTTTCAAGATTTCATCCAGTTGCTTGAGTAATTGTCATCTAGCGGTACTAAGGATACTAATGAGGATCTATGATCGTTTTCGCAATGTTAGAGCTTTTGCCACAAGTCTTTTTAAAATTTCTTTGCAATTCTTAGATTTTTTAAAGACATTCGTGCCTGTTGTGATTGGTTTCAGTTGTTTTTGTTTATTTGTTTGTTTGTTTTTTTGTCTGTTGACAGGATGCCTTTCCCATCCGGGTAAAGGAGATTCACCTACTTAATGAACCAATGGTGTTCAATGCCATCTTCGCCATCATCAAGCCATTCATGTCCGAGAAAATGAGAAACAGGGTGAGAACTCAAATTTGACAAATTCGCTAAAGTGACAAATTCAGAACTTTCGCTCAGAACTTTGAAATAGATTTTATGGCAGGCTTGGAAAACTGAATAGATTGAAAATTGAGTGAAATGATATATTGTAGTTCACACTAACATGAAATGAGCTACATGTATATGGAATTCTGTATATTTTGGGCCTTTGCCTTCTAGTTCTAGGTAAAAGCTATGATTTGTATGAACCTGTAAAGTTTTACTATAGGTATATGATAACAGTTCATGATATGATAAAAGATACTCCAGACGAGGAAAATACCATTTTTGGAATTTTATCCATATTAGAACTTTTTTGTACCAGTATAAAGTTTTCTATGATACATTAATACACTAAAGATTGACAGACACATCAACGTAATTTTACCTCATTCCCAGATACACCTTCATGGACCCAAGACAGAGACGCTTCTGCAGTATGTGGACCGTGATGCTTTGCCTCCGGAGTATGGCGGAACTGGCACCCCATTGGACGAGGCGTGCAGCCAATGGACGGAGACCCTTCTAGCCAGCGAAGACGAATTTTCCGCCATGTCTTATTCTAACCTAGAAGAAGTCACCGAAAAAAATGAAGTAGAGGAAGATGATGAGGTTGAAGAAGCTTCAGAAGTGGAGGAATGCTAGATGTGACTAAGACTTTAACTTTAATAGTCTCCACTCTCCACCGGTGAATAGTTTGTCAAAGGAGTCATTCGACCGCGAATGAATGTGTAAAATGCTTTAAAATTACTATTTTCATATCCGTCCTATGAGTTGCCTTTAATACATTCCTACAGCGGTCTAGTTTTCGCGAAGACAAAGAATTTAGTAATCTTGTATGTCAGCCATAGCTTGAGAGAGAGAAGTCTGTTACATCCACATGCAATTTGCTGTTTTGATATAGGAATCCTAATTATGAATTTTGTACATAATGTAAATAAAAAATTGTAAAATGTAGATTTATTTGAGATTAACAGATTAGTCAATAATTTGTGTACCAATACAGAAAACTTACAAAGAAACCAGTGCCTTGACTTAATTTTATTAATGAATTTGGCGGTTATTTGTTGAATTAATGAATTGATAAATGGATGGATAAATGAATGAATGGACAGATAGATAGATTGATAGCAATATACAATCTTAGTGTAATAATCTATTCAGGCCTTCTCCTCCAATTATTGATGAAATAAAGCCATTGCGTAATAACAGGAAAGCATCTACTCTAAGAATTTGCATCAACAGCTAGATCCCTTGAGCTCCGATGTGTTCTCGTCCTGAAATTCATAGGTGGACCGCCAGGAGCGCTATTTCATCAGACTACACCCACAAACGGGTAATTGATAAAAACGTGAGGTGACCTTCAAAGGAAAGGTGTCAAGACTATACAGGTGGTGGTGTCAGGCTTAGATATACATATATTCAAATACTATATAGTGGACTAAGGAGTTGAGAGCCAATGTCTGAAAGGATCAAACAATTGTGCTCGCGGTCAAAGAATCGATTTGGCTTATATTTTGCACAGAGGTAGTACTTGGCCCACAACCCCTGAAAATAGTTTTCTTTCCGCTCAACACCCATCGTTGCCATGGAAACGGCCCAATCAAGAGTTGGACCCATTTTGACAGATTTTTATAGGGCGACAACATAGAAATTGGCAAAGGTTAGAGCATGCTCACTGCTTTAGCGTAGCGGAAAATTCAAAAGGCTCAGTTTAGACAAATGCTTGAACTTCTTGAAAAATGGTGTGAATATATAAGTACTTGGGCAATACGATGTTTTAAGGTTACGAAAACTAATTTTTGCCTAACTTTGAGATGCTATAAGCCTCGCTCAGTAAAGGACAAGGGTTAAGTGTATTACGCAGAAAAACGTAAAAGAAAACTTATAACATTTCTTTGGTTTGGGCCACGCAACTTTGTTGATATGGATGATCCTCGCGGGAATATTGAATCAGTATCGTCCATTTCCAAAAAAGATTACAATTTATGTACGTGTAAATCGCACAAAAGATGCTACAAAATGAGCAAACACATGCCATGAATTGGAAAAAAAGATACCAGAAAGCGGGTACTTATGACATACAATGCCTCTTTTCCTTTCGTACAAACATATTGATTTGTAGTAAACTTACTTCTTGCATGCACAAAATGTATTTCCAGCACTGCAGCGAAGGTTTCCAAAGTCGTCCAAAAAAATGTGAAAGAACAAAATAAAGAATTTCCAGTTTTGTATAATCTTTACCATGTTCTGTAATATCAGTCATTTGTATTAAATACATTCCTGATCGCTTAGGTTTCCCAAGAAAGACACCTTTATTTTCTAATTTGGTCCAGCTTTCAGTTTTTTTTGCTCGTTCGCATCAAGAGGCCATTCATATATCCAGAACTCATCCTGTTTTACAGTTTTGGTACAAGACTCTTGTACATTTGTAGGTGTTTTACAACAAACGTATTGTCAGTCTCACATCATTCTTCGACTAATGATTCAAAAGTGTTTTAGTTTTGATTTCAAAGGGTGTGGCGAAATCTCATGACATGGTAAGCTAAAATTATGCGCAACGTAAGTCTGTTTACCTCGCTTTCCGGTTTGCCAATTTCGCGCCAATTCTTAACCTTTCACCTTTCCCAAGTAGCCAATCAGTGCGCTCGCAAGGGGGCTGTTCGGACACGTTGATGACGTACAACCCGGAAATAGGTCCTGGTATATAAAGAAGTGCGAAGTAACCAAGGGTCATGTTTCTATTTTGATTCTTGAGTCAGGGAGGCCGTGGTTTAAATACTCCCGACTGCTGGCAGTTTGGGACAAGCTCAACTCCCTGGCAGCGCTCTTTTGTTGACTTAGCTCTCCGAGCAAGCATTCGCGACATTCTCGGGCCACCGACCGACTAAGCAGAGCAGAAAAAAGACCTGGGGATCGAACCCGGGGCTCAGAAAAATATGCCGGACGAAAAGGTTTTCAACATGGCTGAATCTTCTCTTGCTGGCCAAGGGGAACCCCACACGTCAGAAGGACAACAACAAAACGGGAACGAGGACGATGAAGATTTTATTTTCGCAATCGCTGTCGATCTTTTCGACATGGACGTAGAGTTGGGTACGACCAAGGATACAGAAGATTTAACGGGTACGCTGCAGGAACCCCGGCGGGCCTCAGTGGCCGACCTTGCCGATGGAGAGTCTGCCATGCCCCGGTGCGTGTCCGGCTCGAGTGACTCGCTGGACGACGACGGCATCTCCTGGGGAAGGCTCGATCTTTTTGCCGACGACGATCAACCAGACACCTCGGTAAACAGACCACCACCAAGGGACGGAAAAATACAACTAACACCCGAGCACAGACTTCTGCTCGAAAACTTACTCCGGAGACGACGAGCTCGGAACGGGCCGAATTTCGAGGTTAACTCAGTTCTCGATCCTGACGAAACGGCCTCGAACGAGACGCTAGAAGAAGAATTAGACGAAGAGCAAATACAGCAGTTTGCTGAGATCGTAGACGACCCCGAGTTTATGAATTTCATCGAGTTGGATCGGGACGATTTCGAAAACCAGTCCACTCCGAGGCTCTCTGCGTCCCTTGTGGGGGAGTTTACCGTGACTGAGTGCGGCGTGTGCCTAGAAACGCAGGCTCTACACCGGCGGCCATGCTGTAACTTCCCAGTCTGTGACGCCTGCTTGAAACAGTACTTTACAATACAGGTAATGTGCATGTACAGTCTAGTGCATTTGTTTGTTTTTTAGTTCGTCCATATCTTTCTTTTAGTTTTTAACCTATTATTATTATTACTGGTATTTTGCCTCCCCCCTCATTAACATTCTTCTGTTTTGGCCCCTGATAATTTTGGAAGGCTTGAAATAAGATTTGAAAAAGAAACTGAAAAAAAAATGTTGATTACCTTCACTGTGTGACTAAACAGAACATTGATAGTTAAACTCAAAAACCCAAGCTGTTGTTTCGTTTTGGTTTCCTTATCTGTTTTTCTTTGGCATAAAAGTTGCCCTGGGGTTGATCAATAATGTTATGATAGTATATGCAACAGGTACATTGCATCAGCTATGTAAACTGAAAGAAATAAGATACTAAACATTCATTGGTCAATGACTCAACTATGTAAACTAAAATAATTGAAATACTGAACATTCATTGGACAATGACTAAACTGATATTTACAGTAACTGTTGTCCTCTGGAAAAAACAAAGGTTTAATTTACAAATTACATCTTTAATTTACAACACTATTTAGCTTTTATACTCTACATACCTACAGATGTGAAACTAATGTCTAGTTCCCTTTTTTACAATGCAGCTATTGTTCGGAGTAGTTCTTCTTTTCTTCTTTGAAAAGAGCGTGGGGTTTGTTTATATAGTTCACCTCTTGTGACAGCGGAATTAAGAACTGTGGCATTTCAGACAATTGAGGTCATGACATTGAAGAGTGACACACCTAAGTTTTCACGCAAAGTGTTGCAAGGGGGGGGGGGCATGAAAGAAGTGCTGTTATGAATTATGTCAGTAATCAATTATTGAATACTATCTGTCAAGAATATAATTACTATTGTGTGTATCCGTTTACATTGGAAATGTAGCTCACAGTTTAATTTGCAAAAGTGCATTTCTTTTATTAGGACTGTCATCACTATTTCCAGGCTTTTATGCCATTGTGTTTTATTTTTAATTCCATGTTTAAAGCTAAAATTCTCTGTAGGTATTTTAATTTAGAGATTTCATGCAAATCTCTCAACTTTTGTTTAGTTTTTCTTTTACATCTAAAGATGGCCTCAAAATCAAAACCGAATCTTCCTGATGATATGGTACAGTCAGACACACTTCCAAGCAGTGTAGGGGTAAACCATCAGCATTTGGGGGAATAGAGTGTGCAAAAGAGAAAAAAAGTTCCCATTGCTTTTTTCCTTACAGAAATCATAACAAAAATGTGCTACTTAAAAAAAATAGATATTTTTTTTGGAACTTCCTGTTTACTTAATTGAAAACCACCCCTGAATATACAATGGTTTGTTCCCAGGATGTAGAAGCTCTATTGTCTAGACTCACCTGGCCGAAGGTAAACAAAAGCAGCGACCCGATAAGTGATGACTCACTGTCACTATGTGTATGTCACACAGGCCACATCACCAATGTTTACCACCTGATGATGTTACACTCTAAATATAACCCTGAGGGTGACAACAGACATGTAACATGGAATGAATTTGGTACAAACAGCAGTAATGTTGTATCGAATTTACAGATGTAAAAGTTGCAAATTGAAGAAGTGGATCATCTTATTGTTATCCTGTGTAGATACAGCTGTGTCAGAAATTTGCATGTTTTTCCAATGAAAATATTGTTTTTTTGCCATCCTTGTATTGTGAGTTCCCTTCATATATAGCTTTCATTTGTGCAATGATTTAGTTTGTTCTTCATGTGTAACATTGTACTCACAGGAATGCAAATATACACAGACACAGTCACACATGAATGCACATTGATGCATGTATGCACATATGCAGGAATGCAGGCATGCACACACGCAGGCACACACACACATATGCACACGTATGCACACATGTACACGTTGACAGTGTCAGGCACGCACGTTCACCCACAAGCATGCACACACACACACACACAAACATACACACACACCCATTCCAAAAGGTAGATGATAGAAATTTTTCATTCCTCTATCCTTCGTCAATAACAATGTCCCTGATTTTTTGGTTGATATGAATTTCTTCTGTATTCATTTGGTTTCATTTCCCCTTTGAAGTTAGATATAGATTTCTAATTTTAGGCTATCACTAACTGTATCATGACAGCCTAAAATTTAGAAAGCTGCTATTTTAAGTAGAAGCTCTGATCTATTTCAGATCTGTACTTAAGTCATCATACAAAGATTTCTTTCATACAAACTAGTTATTATAGGCATTCTTTATCTACTTGGGTGAACCTAAATTTGTATACTTTGATCAATGTGTTATCAATGAGGTTATGATCTATTTTCTAACCTCTTTGGTGTTATCAAATCTCGTAGCAAATTTTCTTCATCACGATAGGACTTTTCCTAACAATGTATCAGGCCACCACATGTAAGTAAACAATGTAATCAATTAGACAACTCCTAATGAAGTGTTTTTGGGATGGTGACAATGTTGCTTCTAAAACCACCTGTAACTGTTGGTCCCTTGGGAATTGTAATTTGGGTGGTCCACAGTTCTATTGTTCCTGGGATGTTAAACAGACCTAGTAGTAAACCAGTAGTCATCCTCTGATTATGAGGCAAAGCATTACACTTTTTTAAGGGTTCAAAAGGGCAATGTGGCTTTGCAAATTGCAGGGAAAATGAGGCTCACTTTTTTCAGCGAAGCACACCAGGTCACTTCTACTCCTCTTGATAAATGCACTCTTTAACTGGTAGAATTTGGACGCTTGAGGCTTTCCAAATACTAGACCAGTGAAATTATTGTAAACTTTATAGATTTGATCCTTTAAATGCTGAGTTCCACAGGAAAAGACCCAGTTTAGGTCCAAATTTTAGACCGAATTTGTGAAAATTCATGTATCAATTGTCTTCCTATTTCATGTGACTTTCTGGGTCAACATTTATATTTGCATTGCTTTGTTTTCTGTTTCCTCACATGGGCCCATATGGGAATAGATACTGGTCCTATGACTCTTGCTTTCACCTTTGGCACACTGAAGTAGCGGTGTGGCACCCCATTCTCTATTGCTTACAGTGTTAGGCAGCAGGGAGAAGGTTAATAGTGAGGACAAAAAGAGCTTTAACAAAGGCTACATGTGGTTTTGAAGGGATCACTTGAGATCAAAAGCTTTTGAAAAAGCAGATAAATTCATCAATTGTCCTTTAAAATAGAAGTGTTTCGGGAAAAGCAGTTCTTAGTTAGACTGGTCACAAAATGAAATTTACATTGTGAGACTGCTTGAAAAAAAATTGTAACTCTGTAGAATTCTGAAAAAGGAACTTTAGAAAAAATGAAATGCAATTAGAATTGCCACAAATGTTATTAGATACCACTATCCCAACAAAGCAATCAAGAGCTGTGCGATTTTCTTCCATCAGAATTCAGATGGGAAATTTGAATACTAGAATGAGTCATCATATAGTTCTGCAAACATCATCAAGTAATCAGTCCGGTTGCCTTAGAGATATAATTGTGTGCATGCATCATGTTGTAATTGCTTTTTAGAAATATCTAGTTTTGCCCAGCCAATTCCATAAATGGGTGTCAAACTTTTATAGATATGGATATTAGTATTCCTTATAACATCCATCATTTCATCTTTAGAATTCAAAGCAGTATTAGAAAAGGACATGAAGTTCTTTTCTACAGTACAGTCCTTATTCTGAAGCACATTAGTAACTGTAAAGGCAGAAATGTTCGCAGGGATTTAATTTCACAGTAAGGAGAAAATGGGGCGGTTTTGAGTTCGCGTTTGAAACAATAGTGGGGCTACAGTCACACAATGGAACGGCTTTTCGTGATGGTTTTAAGATCGCGGTAAAGAGTTCACCACCAAAAACCCCGAACATAAGACCACCGCGAAAATTTCTGCATTATATAGTTCTGACTGTAGATTTTTGTTTACAATTGTATATCTCCTGTTGTGTTTGATTAGGTTCTCCAGGCTATTGTGAAGCTGTACTGTTGCAGTAGCGAGTGTCAGAGCACCGTTTCGCGGGAAGAAATTACCTTTAGGCTCGACGAAGACGCTCGACTGAAGTTCCAACGATATCTACTGGAAGCCAACAGTAAGTATTAGGTTTTTTTGTATCTTCTGTTCTTGATATGCTAGTATGGCCGCTGCTGGATCAAATTCTGTGGATCCTTTGGCTGGAGTTAGATTCCTAGGGTCGGCTCCAGCTCAGACATGTTGTAAGGGATTGCATTCGTCATTTCGGATGGTGATGTAAAGCCGGTGGCCCCATGTATGAGGGAAATTTAGGCATAAGCCTCAAGGGTCAAACCTCTACCTCTTTTTATAAACCAACAGATAAATCTTTTGCATGCTGAGAAAGGTGTGTGTAAATATTCACTTTTAACACTGTATTTTGTTTTCCGTCGTGTTTAGGGGAGCCCCATGTGAAAACATGCCCGCGCTGCAGCGAACCAATGACTGTCGACAAACACCTGGCCGCTAAGAAGAAGGATTGGCCACCAGAGGAGGCTATGGTAGGGGGAACTATGTATACTGGAGGCTATGATAGGGAGAATGTATATTCTATAGGCTATGGTACTGAAACTGGGTATTTTGTATGCAAGCGGGCAGCTTTGACAGAGTATATTTAATTTATCTTTTAGCAAATTATTTTGAGACTTACCATGTAGTCTTTAAATTTTGTTGGCAATATGTTATTCTCACGTTATATCTTAAGAAATCAACAGTTTGAAACTACTTCAAAAGCTTGCTCAGAAGAAAATGTGTATGCTGTAATATTTTTTGTCCTTTTGACCTTAGGTGGAGTGTAGCGAGTGCAACATGGTGTGGTGCTTCCCCTGCCACGCCCCCTGGCATGAGGGGGTGAACTGCAGGCTGTACCAAAAGGGGGACAAACTGCTGAAAGTTTGGGCCAAGGAGGAGTGTCAGGGTCAGGTCAATGCACAAAGATGTCCCAAATGTAAGGTAAGGAAACACAAAAAAACTGTTCTGTTTTATACTTATTGTATAGGTGCCGCCATCTTTGAAAGTGTAAGAATGGAGAAAAGAACTGTTCGTAGCGTAATTCCTATTACGACTCTTTGTTATCATTTTTCTCTAGATTTACATCCAGAGGACGTCAGGCTGTGATCACATGACCTGCACGCGGTGTAAGACGGAGTTCTGCTATCGTTGCGGAGACCGATTCCGGGACATTCGCTTCATGGGGAACCACTACACGAAGCTGAGCGTATTCGGCTGCAAGTATCTGTACAAGGCGGAGAAGCCTGTTCAGCGTAAGATGATCCGCGGAGCAGTGCTCGGTAAGTCTTAAGTGTTCAACTTTAACTTTTCACATCTTTACATCAAGTGTTGCCATCAGAAAGACTTATTTCTGCAGTACCAAAAATTCTGCAAGGGGGAGCACATGTACTGCTATCATGATGATAGTCTTATCATTTCCATATACTGCCACTGGTGAATGGATTGTTGCTGCTTCCGAATTTTCGTAAATATGTCACCTGTTTTCGTTTTGCTTGTAGTACTGAACAATTCTACAAGGTGGAGCTCATTCTTGTATCAGATCATGCATTATATTACCAGAGCAACAGGTGGTGGTGGGTCTACGGTGTGAGAGCTTGCAATACTGATTAATTCTGGAAGATGGCGCACATAATTCTCCTAGCCATAACTTGTTTTATGTTTGCCCCTAAACAGGTGGACAACTTGTCGCCGCGCCGGTGCTGGCAGGTCTAGCGGTGGGTGCTGGGAGCCTATTGGTCGGAGTCGGCACGTTCATACTTCCTGTCTACGGCAGCTACCGTCTCATCAAGAAGTACAAGGCTGTGCAGGCGCAGAAAAAGCGGCGGAGATTTCAGAGACAGCTCCGCAGCCAGGGTGTACTGGAAATCGTGCACCCACATTTGGAACGTCGCGGCAGCGACCCTTACGCCAGATTCCTGAACAACCAGATTCAACCAGTCGGTCGTGCTGCTACCATTTTATAAACTGCAAAATACTGCTACTACGGTACAACGCTTTATGCTGAATTCAGAACAACCACCTACGTATTACGCTGAAACCAAGGAAGATGATTACTCAAAATTTTGTTGCCTCACTACAAATTACGTGACTGAGATGCCGTTTCCTATGAATTACGGGAAATGAAAATAGGCTGCTTACACCTCTCCTCTGAAGTGCCTCACCTGTGGCCTGTACAATATACCTTGGGGAGGCTCTGCTAAATCGGGCTGATGTTTCCACTTTTGTGGGTATGGCCTCTAACCAGCTGTTATCCAATCAAAAAACATTTAGGGTGATTCTCTGTTTGGCTGACAGCTGGTTAGAGGCTTGGCACAAATTACGTGGAAACCTCAGCCCAGTTTAGCAGAGTCTACCTAAGGTCTATTATTTAGGCTGCTAGCGAGGCTCTGCGTTGGAGAATAGCAAAATAGGCACATTTTGAGAAAGAGAATGAGAGAAAATAAAAAAGATGCCACCAAAGGTCACAGGTTGACCTTTGTTGTGAAGAAATAGCAACACAACTTGCTAGCAGACATGTTCCTTAAGTTATGGGCGCCACATTCCTAATGTAAGGTTAGTCTCTACCAGACTAACCTCGCCGGCTATAGGGAGAATATTTGCCAGGGGAGTTTGGCCATCGAGGGTTTCATTCGCAGGGCATATTGAACCCTCTCTCTGTAGCTGACTCCCTTAGCATACTATTCACTCTATTTGGCCAATTTCTACTACATGTATTTTCCCAGCCATCCACGGGGCCTGGTAGAGGCTAATGTAAGGTGACCGTAAACAAACCTGACCATACTTGGAAGCCATTCCAAAACCGGAACATTGATTCTTAATTAGAAATGCTAGCTGGCAATGATAAAAAATTTTGACTTAATATTGGGTGTCATAGAAATTTGAAATGTATAATGCCGGTAGAATGCTGTTAGGTTCTTTTCTTTGTCCATGTGCCTTTAAATCAAGTTAGACTTGTATACATGCTGTCAAAGCACAATCAGAAAATTGTAATGCTTAATTTCTGAAAATTTTGTACTTCTACATATACATGGGTGCACTTTGTGTTTGACCTGCTCATGGCGAAATCACCGTATAGCAGACATTTTTTCATAAGCACTTTTGCTGGAAATGCTTTGAAGGGGTAGTACATAGTACCAATTTTTTGTTTTTGCTACCCTCACTATCAACCTATAATGCAAGACAGAAAATGTAGTGGAATGGCGCAATGCATGAAACACACGCATGGCGCACAATTCATGGTGCACAAATACACGATCATAATTGCAGTTACAGCTTGTTACAATGCATCTTTCTGGAAGTGACATTTGAAAACTTAGCACGCTACTTATAAAGTGCCTCTCCTTATTGGTATGACGTTTTAGGTGGATTATGTGTTCTGTATCTTCAATAATGTAATGATTTTGAACGCACTTACCAATGCAAAGTGAAGGGGGTGTCAGGGGTGTAGGGAAATGTGGCAATTTAGGATTTGGAGGCTACTTTCTGAGAATTGTACAATTTTCACTATACTTACACTAGTATTAGGTGTATTAAGTATATTGTAATCCTATTACAATTCTCTACCCGGTTATTGTTACAAGAAAGAATTTTCATTTTGTGAAAAATACCGTCATAACATCAATATGAAATATGACTTGGTAAAAAAAGATGTCTTCATGTATAAGGGCATTTGATATGAAATTTATAATGTACAGACGGTACATTATGTTTTTGTTTTTCTTGCAATATATCCACTGTATGTTACATATATGTTACATGTAGGCTTACTACATATGTATAATGATATGATCTACTATTCTGTAGAATTAGTTGTTTTAATAGAGGATTGCTGGTTGGTCCAAAATATTCCTTTGTTGTGAGCTCACAATGTTTGTGATATTGTTAAGAGGTTTCTGAAGGGGTCCGACTATTTCTGAAATATTTTGAATACACAAAAACAAGGGTGAAATCTACTGAAATGCAGTATGTTTATCATGTATTGACATTCACTACTGGGTATAGTTAAATTTCGAGTTACCCTAACTCATCAAAAAACAACTATTTTGGTAGATTTCACTTCCTTGTGTGTATTCCAATTGAAAAACCTGAAGGGGTCAACAGATTGTGTTGGTAGCAAAGTGATTTTTGATATTGTATTAAACTGGTTGAGGATTGATCGAAAGCTTTTGGTGGTGGCATAGAAAAGGGTATTCTCAGATGCATTTTTAAAAGGGTGGTCAATGTTTCTGAAGTTGGGTTTATATCAATCAAAATATCAGATACAAGACAGTGTTAGTGTATCAAAAGGAACAGTGTTGTGGTTTAACTTTAAGGAAAAACAATTTTTTTACGAAATTGATGAGAATGGATAGCCTTTACATTACGTATGATTTAGATGCACAATTTAAGCTGACATGACCAAATTTGGTTACGAGGCACAAACATATAGTAATTGTTCTCCTTTTCCCTTTAGCACAAAAAATTTAAACGACTTTTAAGGTTACCCCCAGTAGTCACAGATGGTATCTTCCACCTAAGCCCAATGTTGTATTGTTCTAGTGGAACAAACCATTCATGGAAGGGGGAAGCTCTAGTGGTGGTTTGTTCCTGCACTTGCATTTGAATATGCCTGAGTTTAGAGATGTGAGACATTGGTGCAAGATCTAGCAGGACTATTATTTTCATGTACTAGAAAGGTGTGCTCACACAATTTTTTTGACATAGAAATCTCAGCATTGATAATGCAAGGATCTATAAAAACCTAGATATATATAATTGTATGATGTATGTGATATGGTAGCCTGTGTAACACATACTCTCGCTGTCAGGGGCTGATTGGGCCTGACAAGTGGAAGGGCTGCTTGAAGTGTGATTTCGTCAGGCTAGAGACGGGGGCTGATAGATTCAGCTTGAAGGAGGCACCTCAAAAGAACAATTGTTCCATGCATGGAATAAAAATGTTTCAACCAAAAATGTTTTGAGACGGATTCAACCATAGTAATATTTGACACTAAAATACCTACATGTACAGTCACATAGAATTTTATTTCGGAACAAAATATGAATTCAAGTTTACTTTCTATTATTTCTACAGGTGTCTTCAATTCTAATATTGCTCTACCTATTGAGCAAATGTTGTTTTATTGCGCAAAGTTGACAGTCATTGTACAGTTTCATGATCAGTTTCTTAACCTATAGCACTCTGAAGTAACTGTTTGGTACCCCATTCTCTATTGGTTACAGAGTTAGGCAGCAGGGAGAAGGTTAAGGATCTAAGTTGTAACAAGGTTGTCCACATACGTGTGTATATATAATCCACCATCATTTAGAAATCTATTGCAATATTCACCCAATATTGTTTTCTTTCTACGCTTTATCTACACGATTGTGCATAATTTTATGTTTTACTGTCACAGTAGTTCCTAATACTACAACAGTAATTTGACTTAAGTTTGCCGGAAATTAAATTTGCAGTAGATGGGGAACAGAGACATTTGTGATGTTTTATGTTTGCAGATAAAACAACTGTCGTAAATAAATGTAATGTACAAGACACAACAATTTTCTTGCTGCATGATGGATTTGCAGCGAGAACTCACGTTAAAAACATGTACATAATACCACTGCTAATCTTTCACAATTTACTGTACATTACCCTTAAAGATGGACTTAAACTTATAGATGACGTTTATTCTACGCAAGTCCCTTGTGTGTCTAAGTCTGTACTTTCATCGGTGTTAGGCACACTGAACAGTTGGTTTGCTCGCATGCCAATGTGTTCAGTGTGGTTTACAGGATAACCCTCTCTCTCAGGAGTGCTGTTTGCAGCGCTACTGTTTAACCCTCGTGTGCCGTGCATCCGTTTCCGGTGCTTGTTGCGATTGGAGGCGTCCGCGAATGTAGCGGGACACTGCGTGCACTTGTACGGCTTCTCCCCCGTGTGGACGCGCATGTGTTTCGTCAGCGACCACTTCTCGTGGAACTTGGTAAAGCACAGCGGGCAGGCGTGCGGCCGCTCTCCCGTGTGCCGTCGGATGTGATTCGCGAGTAACGACTTTGAACGGACACGTTTGGGACAGAGCATACACTGGAACGGTTTGTCTGAATCGTCTGATACAGGGTTCTCTCCGCTAAACATGTAACTGTTCATTTCCTGCTGGTTGCTTGTTACCCCTTCTGAAAAGTCCATCCAATTTTGCGAAGGTTCTTGCTTCACAACAACTGCCTCTGAGTTTGACTGATCAATGTTCCCTTCGCTGGAAAACTCATCACTGCTTTCTACTCTGAAATCAGAAGGAGGAAAGTTTGCAGGGTTCGTTGTGGTGTCTTCATTAGCATTAGTGTTTGTAGACCTGTGACCTGTTGTTGTTCCTAGATGATCATTCCTACCAGTTTCTGGGGAGTAAATATGCTGTGATGTAGAAGTGGGGGACTGCAGACCTGGGGACGAGTCCACAGACAACACGTCCATGCTACCAGAAGACCCTCTTGTTCCCAGGGTAGTCTGCAGCTGCTCTGATGACATCCTTGTTCCCAGGGCAGTGTGGTGCTGCTCATGAGGCATCCTTGTTCCCAGGGCAGTATGTTGCTGCAGTGATAGCATTCTTGTCCCCAGGGTAGTTTGATGCTGCTCTGATGACTCACTTGTTCCCGGGGCAGTGTGATGCTGCTGCAGTGATTGCATTCTAATTCCCAGGGCTGTCTGGTGCTGCTCTTGTAGCATCCTTGTTCCAGAGACAGTTTGAAATTGCCCTGGCAGCGCTCTTGTTCCTGGAGTAGCATTTATCCTGCCTCCTGGATAAGAATGACCTTGAGGACTTTGACCTTGACCTTGCTGCATCTCCTGGAAGTACTGCTGACATTCTTGGATCAGCTCGCGAATCTGGAAGTAGCCAGCGGCCAATGAAACGGCAAAGATGTTGTCCCTGGTCAGGACGAGTTTTGACGTGTACATGAAGTTGACGACAGGGGTCACTCCCTCCCTGGTCAGCTCGGGAAGGTCAAGCTGGGTAGCCTGGGCTGTACCACTAGAAAAGAGGGAGGGCATGCAAATATTAGACTAGAAATTGAGAAGCTCTGTCCAGTTTTGTACTTATAATTGTTCGGATCCTTCTCAAAATAAGCCTGTTACAAAATGGCAATCTACACTGGTTCTACCATTTCTGGCAAGACTTCCGGCCACTCTACTGACTGTATTCAAATAACTATGGGCACACACCAACACAAACACACTGAAAACAACACCTCCGTCAGATAGTTATCGTTAACACTGATATCTTTATTTGCTATCAAACATAGCTATAATTAAACTAGTATAAGTATTACTGCAGCTTACCCATTGTTACTACTAGCAGCTCCCCCTTGTGGAGCAGCTGAGTTCAGCATCCCCGTCAGATGAGGGGAGAAAGCAGACAGCACACATCTTGGCAGCACAAAACAACATCACATCTATTAGACAATCTCTACACTACTCTACTTTTAAGTAAAAGTCATTCCAGTTCCTTTATTCCAGAAAAGCAAAGAAATGTTATGGCTGGCATGCATATACTCAATTAAGATAATTCTGTTCCAAATTTTGTATCCATCATGATATCATGTCCAGGGTATAAAGCTTTACAGAGGAGAACAGTGTGGAGTTGTAGAAAATTTGGTTTGAACATTGTTGTTCACCTTGTTGGGCCTAGTGGCACATTGTGCAGCAAGTTTCCTTCCTGTTTCAGACAGTAGCAGTGGCATATTTTTACAGGGAGGGGTTGCTACTCTTTCACTTTAATATGCTCGAGGCACCTCCTCCAACAGGGGACACCCATTTTATGTCCCTTCCGAAAGACAGGTGCAGCCCCAACCGATCGCGAGATGTCCTGACCCAGGATTGAATCAGGCTCTCACAGATACCGACTAATAGGGACCAGGAGCTGTTACCAGTTGAGCTTTGGAGTGAAAATTAGGCATTCTTCCTATTGGTGAAATTACGGTCACGCAAGTCACAGTTGAAGACTCTAGCCACTTGTGAACTGGTGTGGTTAGTTGTGGTCAATCAGAATTTTCGGAATGTGCTCCAAAGGGTAGGAAGGCATATGCCGAAAGTATGACTACAGGGGTGCCTCTAGATCCCTATGTAGAAAAATGCCCCTGAGGCGTTGCCAAAAAAACTGATAAAATGCTGTACCTGTGAAGGTTGAACTTGGCATCCTGTACGGAGAGTGTGACATCACAGAACTGTCCCGCCCTTCTCTGCTGGTCCAGGTGTTGTTGTAACCGCGTCGGCAGGGCGGGGTACTCGCTCACACGATCTGTTGCCATGGTGATGACTTCAGCCATCTGATGGAAATGATAAAAATGATAATCATTTTTTTTCTGGAAAAAATTGCAAGGGCAAGCATTGCGAGGGAGCAGAGTTAAAATGGGGCATTCTAAAGCTTCCTGAGGGGCAAAATTACTGTCAGACAGGGGGTATATTAAGTACTGATGATGAAGAGTGCAAAAATTGATGCTAAATACATGTATTAATAGCCGCGGCGACTCTAGTGGGAAGACGTATTTACTCGTCTTTCCACTAGAGTCGCCGCGGCTAATGTATTAAGTGCTATGCTGTTAGATGTAATTGTTACACAATTGCCCCCTCCCCCATTCAGCAACAATGTCTACATCTTTTCCATAAAACGCACTAATTTTTTTATCAAAAATGTCGAGGATGCTAGGAAAGTACACGTAACGGCTTTTGGCTGCAATATACTGCACGAAAAGTCAACAAGCTAAGGTTCAAGATTTTACACGCTGCACGTTCATGTAAAGTATGCTGTGCAATGCGTACCTGGAAAACTACTGGCAGTCCTTTGTGTGCTGAAGAAAGACCCTAGATCCTTTTCTTTCTTGTATGGACAGTTTGACTCCTTCTGGGGGTAAATCTGGGGTGAAAATATCCAAAGAAAAGAGAGAACGCAGCTCAAAAATGTTTACACCCATCCTTGGTCAGCCATCTTGTCGACCTTTGACCTCTTGAACCTGATGATACGTAAGCTGATTCAGTACAAAGTATAACCGCTGAACCTGTAACCTTTATATATATATATATATATATATATATATATATATATATATATATATATATATATATATATATATATATATATATATATATATATATATATTTATATATATATACATATTCTGAAGATGTTTTGCTTTCTGTTTCAGCACATATACATAAGATCTTCATTCCATTAAAAATTCTCTCCTAAATCTATTCATAATATAATGCTATTGATGGCGTTTATAACTGCACTTAGCCACTTTCGTCTCAAATAAAGGTTACAGGTTCAGCGGTTATACTTTGTACTGAATCAGCTTACGTATCATCAGGTTCAAGAGGTCAAAGGTCGACAAGATGGCTGACCAAGGATGGGTGACCAAGGATGGGTGTATATATATATATATATATATATATATATATATATATATATATATATATATATATATATATATATATATATATATATATATATATATATATATATATATATATATATATATATATATATATATATATATATATATATATATATATATATATATATATATATATATATATATATATATATATATATATATATATATACAGGCCTTCTTTTAAATTCAGCAAAAGCGTTGTTGGGACCACCAATACAGACCCTCACACAATGATGACAGTGCCTCTAACCACCACCCCCCTCCCCCGACCATTGACCTTTTTTTTTACTCTGACCCTAATCTTTTGGCTGTCACATATTGCATACCCTATAACTTAGTCAACCACTTCCAGGCAGGCATACATACCAGCACACATGTACACACAACTACGCCAGGTCAAGAAGAAGGAGAATGTTTCACAGTTCTAGATGTTTTAATGAATGCTGTTGCCATCTACTAACCCAAGCCGGTTACAAGACATATAGAGTTATGTTACCACATATTTAGGCAACTTAATTTGAATATAAAGGTTACATGTTTAGAATTGTCTTAACCTTTGTGGCCTAACGTATAGGTCGAAGATGAATATAATCATAGAGATCAGTGCTTTGTGTCGAAGAGAACGGTGTTTCATACATGTCGGAGAGATCAATGCTTTTGTGTCATAGAGATCGGTGCTTTATGTCGTAGAGTTCAGTACTTTATGTCGTAGAGTTCAGTACTTTATGTCGTAGAGATCCGTGCTTTAGGTTATAAAGACCAGTGCTTTATGTCGTAAAGATCAGTGTTTTATGTCGTAAATATCAGTGCTTTATGTCGTAGAGTACACGTTGCCCTATCTAGAAACCGTTGCCCTATTCACTGGACCGTGGCCCCATCCAGAACCCATTGCCATATCGAGAACACGTTGGCATTGTCCTATCCAGAACCAGTTCCACATCTAGTAACCCTTGCCCCATCCAGTACAGCTACCCTACCCTAACCAGTAACCCTCTTCGTTACCACTTTACCTGTACTCTATACGGTACAGGGCGTTCGGAAATATGATTTGGAACGGGTTCCTTGATAACGTAAATTCAGACAGATGTCAGGCTAGTAACAGACGCATTCAACTTTCCAATAATTAGTGCTGACGCTTGCGGGTCAGGTCGAGGAGCAGGCTGCGGAGCTCAGCGGTTGCGGCATCTTTCTCGTGCTCTTCCCGCTTACGCATCAGCTCGCGGTCCTCCAGAGCCTGGATATACCGGCGAAGGGACATGGGGATGGCCTCCAGATCCGCCGGGCCCAGCTCTGGCTGCTCGTCGTGTTGGGGTGCGGAGTCCTCAGAAGCTGAGATGAAACTATCGGATGAATCCTCGCTGAGCTCTGGCTTCTTGCCACCCTTGCCTGATTTCTTGCCACCTTTGCCTGGTTTCTTTCCTTTGCCTGGTTTCTTGGAAGGTTTTATCGGCTTTCCGGGTTTGTCGGGCAGGAAATTGGCTTCATCGTCGCCGGAGCCATCTCTACCGCCGTCGTTATTCGTCAGCAGCAGGCCGATCTCGTTGATCTGCTCCGTCAAGTCGGAGAAATCTTCGATGGTGTTGTCCTCCAGAACCTCCGCGTTAGCAGCATCGACCTTTGTAGTTCGGGCTATGAAAAAATATGAATTATTTTCTGTTAACAGTGTTTGGGTTCATTGTTGTTGTTGATAGACAGATAGACAGATGGATAGATAAATGAATAGATAGATAGACGAGTGAATTTATGGATACGTGATGTATGTCTAGAAAGAAGGAAAATAGATGAATAGATAGATAGATAGATAGATGGATAGATGGATGGATAGATGGCTGGATGGATAGATAGATGACACAAGATGCTCATGTTACTGTGATAGTCATTTATATTCACAGTGTGAGTGAATATAAATTAGGTCACAGTGTGGATTGATGGATACGTGAACGGATGATTATCTAGAAGGACGGAAAATAGATTAGTAGACTGATAGATAGATAGATAGATTATCTAGATAGACAGACAGACAGACAGATAGATAGGTAGCTACATAAAATACGTCCATGAATTTCAAGTAGGCCACGAGATCACCACGGATCGTCAAGCAAAAGAGTAATTCAAAAAACTATACTGAAATTACGAATCATAATAAAGACCCGTCCTGAAATCTGTAAAGACAATGAGGACTTGGTGCAATGAAGTATCAATTTGTACGAGTTGTATCAGAACTGTTTTATGTTACATTCAGTTATTCTATGTTCTATTACCCGAATGGTTTATGAGTGTCTGCTTCACTTTCAAACAATTTGCTGTTTTTTCGGTTTCAGTGGGTTACGTTCTAGCCTCTACCAGGCTTAGAAAATTGTAGAAATTGGCCAAATTGGCCAGATAGACAGAATATAGAATGATACAGGAGTTAGCTGGTTGAAAATACAGTTTTGCAACCCGCTAACTTCTTTGTTATGTTATATCTGTCTATTTTGCCAATTTGTACTATTTTTCCAGCAACCGGTGGAGCCTGGTAGGGGCTAGAACGTTCTTCGTATATTCAGACCACTGATCCAGACATTGATGACTTGCGCTTTCTATTCGAATAATCTTTGCAGCTGCCTTATGTGTGATGACCTGTTTTCTCCAGTTGTCTTAGAGATAATACTTAACGGTCACTGACAGTGGTCGGTATAATCAGTTAATTAAAGAACACATGCTTAGACAAAGAGATGGAGGGATGGGTCGAAGTGCTTCTCGTCTGTCCTTTGTAAACATGTCGCGGCCTAGTTGTGCTTTAACCCGTATCTTCACATTTACTTTGGCATGCTTAAAGGACTTCGTGTTATGTGGATGTATGGTCCATGTTTGTCCGCAAAAGGTCCTGGCACGATAGGATTACGACAAATTGAAGACATTTATGAGACCGTCTTGCGTATGTCGTACAAAATTTAGCAGTGTCTTGTGACGGAAAGGTTGTCGTAGTTTTGATTTTTTTAAACTTATCATATAAATGAATTCATGTAGGCTAGAGACAAGCTTGAAGGGAGGAAACGTATTAAGTCAATTAAGGCCTGTGACAGTTTCTAACCGCCGAGTAGGACAACCGTTTCCGTAACAAGACAGATACATTTTGTACAAAACAAGCCTTCAGTTTGCGATCGCCCAACAGTCGTACGACAATCGTGACCGGGCCCTTGGTGGTCTATATGACATGACGCTGTAAGGAGATGTCTACCTGTCAGATGGTTCTTTGCCCTGGATGTTAGCTGGTGCACCAGGTCCTCCCGCGCCTGTGTGGCCGCCAGAAACGTCATCAGTAGAACCGCTACCTTCATGTTGCCGTCTGAAAACAATGACGAGGAGTCCAATGTCAAATTTACGGCGTTCTTAGTATACTTTCCAAGCAGAAGTTCGTCTCCGGCTGTTTATATATTGTGTTTCAATGCGTTTTTGTCGGGTTTTCTATATTGTCCAGTTTTATTTCGTTTCGTTTGGTGGGCATAAAGAAATTGGACAAAAATACATAAAAAAACAGCCGGAGCAGAACCTCTGCTTGGAGAGTACGTTCGTGGTAGTGCGAAATAAACAAATCGCTTTTTACAATTACATTTGCTACCTTCACATTATTTTGTGAATGATTCCAAGATGATCTATATATTTACATGCACAATTCGAATGCATACGCTACAAGGAATTCGCATGTATAGATAAGAGAAGAGGTGACGAAGGAAAGAAACAAATCTAGCCGCAAATTAAAGATAAGTATATCTCGATATGCAGTTGTGAAATTCTAGAAAATCATACTTTCCCTCGCCACACTGGTATATATTCCTTAACAGCCAAGATATCGATTTCAAAATAATCTTTGATCCAAATGCACCGCAACTGATAAATGACAGACTATGTTTCTTTGCTAATAGTTTACCCCCAACTAGAATCCAGCGTCAAAAAAGCATTCAAAAGTGTAACGTCACTCTAGTGTCTGGCAATATACCTGGAAGTCAGCAGAATGGTGCACACTGATGCTCAAGCTCGTTCCTTCCTTTCTGTGGTAGATTCCGATTTAGGGGTTGGTTTATATACTTATGCAGGATCGTGTTTACCTTCACGCTAGCTTTCACCACTAGTGACGTAAAAGGTACAGCCAGGCACCACTAAACGTGCCGTTAGAGTTTGCCCAAACCACGCCTAAAGAAGGATGGTGTCAATCAAATGGATCGTCGAGTTGGCGCAACGGTTAGAGGGATTGGCACAGAACCCAGAGGTCCTGGGTTCAAATCCTCTGACACGCAACCGATTTTCCTCATTCCACTCAGGTATACATGTAGTTGATAGCAAACCAGAGGTCCTGGGTTCAAATCCCCTGACATGCAACCGATTATTTGTGTCATTGGGACAGGCGCACACTTACAGTATATGACTTTCCTCACTCCACCCAGGTGTAGATTGGGGAGGGAAAAAGTGGTGGAAGGAGAGGGTTGGGCTCCGCTTTCCGATACCGTGTCCTAGACAGTGGATAGCAAACCCCAGCCCCCATGTCCTCCAATCAGGAGCCTGTATTTTATATTGATTATGAGGCCGCAATACTATTGGCCAACCTACAGCTAGCGGCTAACAAACCATGGGGCGGGACATTAACTGTTCATCTTTATATTGACCAGTCAGCAGCAAACAGTTCGAGGCGGGTCATTATTAGAAACATTCCTTTTCGAACATGTGAGTTAGGTCTTGATTTGCATGATTGAGTTTTATTATTCTAATCTAAACTTGAGCTGCGTAAAATCCATTCGTGCCTTTATTAGTTATCTTTTTTCGATGTTGTTTATTTTTGATGTACAAACTATCGATTGATACAAAAAATGTCTACCTTAAGGGCAAAAATCTAATTATAATGTGGTAAATCAAAATAAATAAATAAAGGACAATTTTTCTTCGTCTGTGTTTTGTTTACGATATAACCATGGCGGTAAACTTACAGACGACCCTAGTCATGATGATTAGTTACCTGATATTAACTCTCCCGATCGAGCTGTCTGCAACAGAAGAGTTCCACGTCTCCGTACCAGAAAACGCCCCTGTTGGAGAGACCATATTTAACCTACCAGGGACTCAAGCTGGAGAAAAAGGGGAACTTCCGTGTGCCAAAATGGACGGGGATCCGTATTTCCGCTTTAACCTAACGAAGAACTGCACCATTCTGGCCGCCAACCCTCTGGACTGGTCCATACAGTCGGCATATCTGCTGAAGATTCGCAGGGGATTGAGCAATATCAGTGTCGATGTGAAGTTGACTGACGTTGTGGGCTATCCTCCTGTGTATAACGACACGTGTGAAACCCCTATCAATCCTGACGTTCAATTCTGACGACAATATGGATTGTCACAAACCGTGTCCAAACGGTCGGTTCGGTTGGAAATGTCAGCAGGTTTGTGAGTGTAAGAACAATGCTCCTTGTGATAACGTGGACGGTAGCTGCGCATGCGTGACGCCATGGATGGGACGGAACTGTGACCAATTGCAGACAAGCAGAGCTAGAGATGAACCGGTGCTCGAAGTCCTAGTTGCAGTAGGCTCCTTAGTCATGCTTGTTGCCATAGTGATGGCCATACTGTTCAAAACAGGAATTCTGGCTTGCTCCACTCCCGGCACAGGCGAGGAAGACAAGATACTTTTCGAACTGAAGAGAATGGAGCAGGATCTAGCGCAGAGCCTACAGCCGGGCTGGCTGGGACGTTGGGAGAAGAAGATTCGCCATCTTACTCCTGGTCCCCTGATAGGAGAAGGGATGTTTGGGCAAGTCAGAAGGGCTCAACTGCGCACACCTGAGGGAGAGCGAGCCGTTGCCGCCAAAACAGTTCGCGTTGAGGACTCCCAGTCCTACCGAGACTTCTACAGAGAAGCAGCCATACTAGTTACTTTGCACCACGAACTGGACAATGATCGCAAGTCCAACATCGTTCGACTTGTTGGGCTCATTACCAAGTCTACGGAGAAGTACATTCTTCTGGAATATGCCCCCAAAGGCGATCTCTTAGGCTTCCTACGGGGTATAAGGAACAAGAATGAGGAATATCTACTGAGAAACCTTCTTGGATACGCAGTCCACATTGCACGAGCTCTACAACAGCTGGAACGCTTGAGAATCGCCCATCGTGACGTGGCCGCTCGCAACGTCCTCATCACTGCCGATGACGTGGCCAAGTTGGCTGACTTTGGACTGGCGAGAGACGTCTACGCCACCACTCAGTATGTACGAACCAACCAACCAGGCGTTGACGAACTCCTTCCGCTGAAGTGGATGGCGCTGGAGTCCATCGAGATCGGCGAGTACACCTGTGAGAGTGACGTCTGGTCCTTCGGCGTGCTGCTGTGGGAGATCGCCACGCTGGGAAAAGACCCGTGCTACGATGGCAGGACTCAGCTGAGCTTTCTTCAGATGGTAGGGATTCTGAGACAAGGAATACGGATGAAGAGGCCGCCGGAATGTCCAGAGGACCTGTACCGACTGATGAGAGCGTGTTGGCGCGACGTTCCTGCTACAAGGCCGACTCCAGAGGGCATAGAAAGGAGACTGCTGCAACTGCGACGTCTACTGCTTCCACCGGAAGCTATTCAGATGGAGACTGCGTTGTAATAAGTTTTAAGTTCATCATAATTAAT
This sequence comes from Branchiostoma lanceolatum, assembly GCF_035083965.1. Classification (NCBI taxonomy): domain Eukaryota; kingdom Metazoa; phylum Chordata; class Leptocardii; order Amphioxiformes; family Branchiostomatidae; genus Branchiostoma; species Branchiostoma lanceolatum. The sequence continues at coordinate 6,205,726 of NC_089739.1, forward strand.
TTTGTATGATTTACTATCTAACAATTGTTTTCGTTCTTCCTATACTGTATTTGATTTAATTGTATTGTTATTGTATTGATAAAATTGTATTTAATTAGGCGGACTCCAGGAAGATTAGTGTAGAAATTGTTGTACACTAATGGAGATCTGAATAAAACAAACAAACAATAACTGTGACGAAAATGAAAGAAAAAACGATCTCGAATCAGTTATGTATATAAGTTGTATGTTAGTCTGTATTTTTGTGGGTCAGCCGTTACCAGCGAGAGCTATAGGCTCACCCAGGGTAATGAGTTGTTTTCATTGTTAATAGATACAAATAACTAGTGCCGATGAGTACTGCAATTGCGCTTAAGCCAAGGAAAATAATTTTCTTGATATTTTTCTTAATCAGGTAAAAAATCAACGTGCGTATGGATGTCATCTATTCAATTTACCTGCTGTGGCCATATCTTTCGAAAAAACTTAATAATTTCAGCATAGCTTTCTCTTAAAAAGTCAAGTCTGCTTAGTACATGTACATGTAATATATGTAAGGATAGGTTATAAAGGAAATAAACTTTTTATACTATAATGGAAATAGGCAGCCAATTCTTTGCTACTACACTAACATGGCAACAATACTATTGTTTCCTATCCATTGCAGACGTTTGCAACTATGAATTGCCTTAGTGTTTTATTGTCGTACTCAGTGTAATTGTAATGTTAAGTGGTCCGCAACATCAGCTTGTCTGCCTGGCATGGCGTTCCACTGTGTATTGTCTTGTTGCAATTCTTAATGAAGAATAAAGAACATATGGGAGTCCAGAATGTTGTTTACGTAATAATGTGTGTACTTTAATGTTCTTTAGATTCAGGGATGTGAACAGTTTACAATCAAGCCTTTACAAGTCACCACCTCTGGGTAAGGACCATGCGGCCAATGTGACCACTCTTTGGTGGTCCCATAGATGATTTTCCCATTGACACAAGAATCAAGAATCCTGGGTGGACGATTTCTGCCTTGATCATAGATAACATTTATTAGTAAGTGCTTGCAATTGTTATTAATGTGACCACCTGTCCACCAAATGTTCTTGGTCCTCTAAGTGGTCTTTTAGGCCAGTTTTGACTGTACATGTACATAGAGCTGTGTACCTAAACAAATTCTAGGTACAGGTACAGGTACACGGGTTTAGGTACAGGTCCGGACCTGAACCTGTACCTAAACTACTTGTTCAGAAAATGGTAGATTTTCAATAAGGACAAAAGCATGTTTGAACTGGTAACAACATAATATCTAATTGTGCTAGGTATTATTTTTATGAAAACAGAGATGAAAACTTGACTCTAGCCTTGCAAATGTGTTTTATGTGCAGGAGTATAGTATAGATGTGGCTTTAGAGCACTGCCACGGTAATTTCATAGTAATTTTATCTGTCAAAGTGACCATCCCCTGAGTCAGGCTTGACCTGATTAGTACAGGTCCAGTACCGTCCAGCAGGGTTCAGGTATTTGGACCTGTACCTAGTTGACTGTACCCGGTACTGTATCGGTACAGTGTACCAGTACACAGCTCTAACTGTACATCAACTCTCACTATTCTGCCAGTTACATGAAAAAAAGGTGAATTTAAGATCTACTACTGCAGCATCAGCAACCCCTGCAGTTAGCACACTTCAGATATCCAGGTGTTCAGTTAAGACATTCTTGAAAAGGCCTCGCTAACACCATTTCTTTAATGTGGCCATCTAAAGGTACCCTGGGTTGAAAGTTCAAATGACAGTGTGACATGATGACATAATGACAAGTCTTCATTTATTTCCCAGATTCTGCAGTCAACAATGCTGACCCCCCAAGCAGCTTCCTACTGTACTGCAGATTGCAAGCATGAGAATCTTATAGTAGAGCAAGGGTGCCACAACGGGAGAACTATTCTGCCTTCAGAATGGTTTGCATTCTCCTGAAGACTATCTACCTGTCAATGAGTACTCAGTACATATCTGTACAGTGCCACATACAGAAACCATTCAGGTACAGGACCAGAACACCAGAACATCAATGTATCCATGTGGTGCCTGAATTCACCTCACTCAAGTATATAACTTGTTGACTTATTTTCTTAACTACAAAAGTGTTATTCCTTCCACAAAGATGAAAATTTAGCACTGGAAAAATGTTGTATGGGCATTGAAATCAGCACCATCTTTGATCATGAGCACATTTTTTTTTCCATAACTATAAGATACCAGTCCTGTGATACCTGTCAACATTCTGTTTGATAATTCATGTTTTTTAAATCTTTGAAGACACCGGGTAACGTTAATACTTTGTTATATTGTTCAGGTACAGGTAAAGGTCTGAATCTGTACCTAAACCTCTGTACCGGTACCTGTACTTGCACTTGATGCTACACTTATGTACTAATATAAGCTCTTTACTCAGTCTATAGTTTGTACATGATGTACATGTGAGAGTGAGACTCATGTAGATTTCTTCCCTCTCCCCTTGCCTCGACCCTTCCCTTTACCACTCTCACTCTTCCCCTTAGCTGCAGAAGGCTTCTTCGCCTAAACAAAGAAAGAGATGGTGAAAAAAATTAGTGCTTTTGTTGTTATCAACATCAAAAGGATAATTAAGAAACATGCAGTCTTTGTATGGTTGGATCTATAATTTGAAACTGCCATTTATAAGCCGCATAAAGAGACATGGAATTTCTAAAAGGATCTGTTTTTTAGAATATGCTGTAAATGCACTTACTTTCCATGTGATTGCATTTTACAGTAGGAAAATTAATGTTTTTACGGAGTTTGAAGTTTGTGGTGGAAACTACAGCAAACATTTCAAGATTCACAGTACCTACTAAACAAATTCTCTGAATAAAAACAGAATCTGAAACAAAATTCAGACATCTACACCTTACCTTGATCATAGGATCTAGTTTGGGATCTTCTTTCTCTTCATCACTCTCCTCCAGAGCGCCCCCCTCCCCGCCTTCCTCCATGTCCATGTTAGCTGCTGCCCCTCCTCTCTTCTTCTTGGGGGCGGCAGTTGTGGAGTACGGCTGCAGGTGGACCTCCTTGTTATAGGCACGTGTAAAGGCTGACTTCACCTAGTGGTAGAGGAAAAAGATAAAGCATGATGGTTAGCGACCCTGCCTTAAGACCTGAAAGTCGGAACCTTAAGACCTGAAAGTCGGAAGTTCGAATCCTGGCTACTGTCGCCACCTGACTTGTGTACTTGGAAAGTGTCCTTAAATCTCTGTTACAGACAGTAAAATGTTCGTCCAACGAGTCTGCGAGCTCAAATGACATTACTGTAAATAGTGTTCCCGGCTTTTGATAAGCTTGAAAAATAAGCTTGACTCCGATTTTGAAATTCGTTGACCTTCTGGCGATCAACAACTTTGGCTGAAGCTTGTTGACTGTATGACAGGGCCATTAGAACAAGATGTCCATCATACATGTCCCAAAAAGATAGAGGAATCTTCCCAGTACAATAGAAACTGTATATACCGAACAATGGCCTGTCAAACCAAAATGTAAGACTTGTCTTCAAATGAGAGCATTAAACTGGTTCAAGACCACTTTCTCCCTGTGGACTTGAATGCAAATTTAGTAAACTAACAGAGCCCATCCATAGTTCCTCACCTTGCTATTAACTTTCTCAGCCAGGTTAGGGCGACCTTTGAACTCTGTCAGCTCCAGCATACCATCGTAGTCTTCCTTCAACAGGTCATAGTCTGACAGGAGCTGGAATAAAAAACATGTTTTTGTCCCGCCAATAACGGTACATGCAAATTCTCGTATAGAGGTGCTAACACCTGGATCCGTCTGCCAACATCTATAAAGATCAAAAACAATACCTCCCCAAGAATTAGTAGCCTCCTCCATTGACCCCATGACCTTGAATGTCTGTCATGTCTGAGAAATGACTAGTTCTACCACCTCTGAACTCTACTTCCTTTCATTCCAGTAAGTCTGATCTTTGCAGAGACGCCATCTTCCCACTCACTTCATGACACTCACTGACAGACACACAAGAACACAACCATCCAGATAAACCCAAAACAAAACCTCCCTACCATGAGGCAACAAGCCTAATTTCAAGAGTCACCTTAGGTTAAAAAAGAACAAAAAGAGTCACCTCCACTGCCTCAGGCACTCCTTCTATCTCCTGTGTGACCAGGAGGTTTAAGATTCTCCGCCGAAGTGGGTCAAGGTAGTCTTCCTGCAGGCTTTTCTTGGTACAAGAAGTTCTGAGATAGAAACAATGGACAAACAAAATTTAATACAATTAGAAATCTCCCAAACTTCCCCCAGCTTTTCACATTTTACCGATCAACAAAAAACTATCTTCTTGCTGAAATCATCCAATCAATCTATCATTACTATCTACTTAAACGTTGGACAGTTCATCTCCCTCTGCAGGCAGAAAGAACTCAAACATACCTTCATATACTTAGCATTTAACACCTTTCATTCATTTTTGTATTCAATTTCTCTTCTCTGTTATACGTGTATTCAACATACTTCTCTGTTATACGTGTTGTATACTGTAACTATTGTTCTGTTTTGTTTGCTTGGGCAATGAATTTATAGTGTGGGGCATTATCCCCAAAGATGGTTGAAAAAACATGGAAGCAATGGACAAACAATAGGGGTCATTGATCCCGAGGATGACTGAAGGATAATGGAAACAATGAACAAACAATAATAGTCATTATCCTTGAAGATATCAGACTGATTCTGAAGTGCTTAATGCAGGTGTATCCTACCTGAGGTGCATGTGCGTGTGCAGCTCCTGTAGAATTCTCTTCAGTTTGTTCTGTTTGGAGAACTGTCCCAGCCAGCCGGGGAAGTTGATCATCCCGCTCATGTGACCTCGCATGTACTCACCCGGCAGGACAGAGGCATAGATGGCCTGCAGGGGGCAAAGTTTAAAGTTCAGGTGCACAAACACCAACCTTTGACCTTCCTATGAACTAAAGTATGTCTTTTTGTCTTAAATATTTTTTTTTTTCTTTCAGGAGAGCACAGAATGTATCTATTAAATTTGAATGGACAACAAACCTTCTCATATTGTACCACCCAAAAGTTTACAAAATGCATCAATTTGTTTTCTATCAAAAGGAGTAGATCAAGGTGGGAATCCTGCATCTATTTGCTTACTGATTCCCTTGCAAAAATTGTGACAAAAAAAAAGTTTAAAAAGGATAAGCACTTAAGAAATCTTCAAGCTAATCATGGATGGAAAATGACACTAAAAATGATGGGTATACTATAACTGTAGTATAGTGTAAGTGTTAGTCTGCATTTGGTGGAGCTTGAGCTCTAAATGAAGGATGGTTCCAATAGTAAAACACACACGTTGGATGTCAAATCTTGGCCCTTCACAATCACAACCAACTGCAGTACTGACCTGAGTTGGTAGGAGTCCCCATGACTGCCGGCTGCGGATGAGTTTGTCTACAAGGTCTCCGTCACAGATGCTGTCGGCGGTTTGACTGAGCAGAGACAGGTGCTTCTTAACATTGCCTCTGGAAAAATAAAAACACCAGTTCACTTTTTGAAAGTTGTAATAGTTTACTGGATAAATTTACTTACTGCAGTAAATTGTCTTAAGTTGGCACGGGGACTTAATTTCATAGTGGTGGACGTCACTCCTATGAGTATGGTATGTCATACGGTGCAGTTTCAGTCCTAATTTCATACTAGGAGGAGAAATGTGATATTTGCAGTGTTTTAACCTTCAACCTGCTAAGGTAGACGATTGGCATCAAATTTGTATTGGTTATGGGGTTAGGGTTAGCTGGGAGAAGGTTAAGGTCCGAGTTAAAATTTACAATTATAGTACTGTAAATAACAGTGTACGTAGTAACATGAGCATAATACTAACTGCCATGTTCACTGTGTGATGAGTTTGAGGTGAAAGCTCACTGCGAAAAAACACAAATATAAAACCATTGAAAAAAAAATTTCGCAGTACGGTTCTTGGTGGCAGATGTGCTAGATGTTGGCACATTGCCAGCCAAATCCGTTGTGTGTTTGTCGGCACACTTTCAGACAGATTTGCCGAAGAGGATCGGTGAGCATCACTCGAACCACCACATGGAATGTCCTCTAAAGTGCCTTCCCCAAGGGTACAACGTCGGGGCATGGTGAGCATCGAACCCGGGACCTATTGGTTCAACGCTCTACCCATTGAGCCACACCAACGCCACACGAAACACCTGCAAATATTTCCTGCTTTACAGTATAAAGTATACAAGGTTAACAACAACACAGATGACATGAGAGCTTGTCCCACCTGGCTGCATGTGGCTGGACGTGAGGGTAGTTCTCCTGCACAAACAGCGGCACCATGCTGTAGTCATGGAAAAACAGGTCACTCTTGTCCATAATGGTCATCCTAGCCGTTTCCTCATTAGAACTAAACACCTTCCTCGTCACTTCAAATGGACCCTGCAGAAATATTCATAACCATCATCATCAATTTTAACAAAAACATCCCTGCAGTTCTAGAACAAACTGCTAGGGAACCTAAACGGCTTTTTCCTTACATTAAAAGCTGCCACCAAAAAATCAAGACCATAGCATGTCCACAACAAACGATACAGAAACTGGAAGTTCTGCTGCAGTGATAAGGTTGCACACCAGATGGCCCAGAATCTGTGGTCAAAAACAACTGATCTGTCTGTAGCTACCTTGCTGAGTCAATACAATGTAGTTATAGTAGGTGTCTGGCTCTGCACTATACACATGTAGCTTGGTTTCCAACGGGCTGTCAAGGAGTTTCCATTATGTGACTGTAGCGCTACTATCATTTCATTTTCTCTCTAGATTCTCCGCAGAATAAAATCTGCGCAAACTTAAATGCATGTACAGTAATCCTGACCTGTTTGATATCTTTTGTTGCCTGTTTGGAAGCCTCCTTGGCCTGGTCAAAGGTCAGCGCCTTGTCCTGGACGCTCCACATGTACAGCTGGTGGATGACCTGTCGGACATCGTGATTGGTCGCCTCGATGATCTGATTAAGAGCCGGAGGCGGGATCTTCAAGCCTTCCTTGAAGGCCATACTCATCATAGAAGCCTGTGGACATTAGAAAAAATACCATTGTATGTCTGTGAATGCAAGTCCAGAGTGAGAGTGTATAACCTGTCGGACATCGTGATTGGTCGCCTAAATAATCTGATTAAGAGCCGGAGGCGGGATCTTCAAGCCTTCCTTGAAGGCCATACTCATCATAGCAGCCTGTGGACATCAGAAAAATTACCATGATCATAATTTTTTGTGTAAGTGTGCGGTTAATTCCCAAAATGCACAATGCAGTGTAGCCATAGGGCTTCAGAAAGAGTACAGGTGTCCAACACACACCGCTACCAATGGACAAGCCCTTATTATGAAGAAAGAGTACTAAGTTGAACACACACCACTACCAGTGGACTAGTCCCTTAGTGATTGCACAACTGTATGGACCAAGGGCTACAGAAAAGGAGATGGACACCGCCCTATACAAATTATGCAAATAAATTCCTAATTTGTATAATTAATGCAAAAGTGCCTTTAATTCTTCTAAGTGGTAAACAATACATCGACAGATGTGGGAAGGACTTGAACTTTGAACTCTCACCCTTATCTGTTCCACACGCGGCCTCTGGAACCGCAGGTCGAAGCAGTGGTTGACGAGCGAGCGCATCTTCTGGTGGGCCCTGTCGTTGCACATGCAGATGATTGGCACTTTGGTTTGTTTTATCAGGTTGATGAGCTCAGCGATCCCCCCACGGTCCTCGTTCCCCGCCATGCCGTCCACTTCGTCCATTATTACCGCCTGACGCATGGCGCCGTCTGGAATAACAGTTGGTCAAAATCAGGGAAAAACATGTGCATGTGTATGTAATTACCAGGGAAACAGGGTGTCCTCTGGGGGTTCCCTGAAAAAGGAGGGCATCTAACTCCTTTGTTTTCTTAATGTAGGGTGTCAAGAAGATTAGGAAGGAAGGAAGGTAAGAAGGTAGGTAGGAAGGAAGGAAGGAAGGAAGGAAGGAAGGAAGGAAGGAAGGAAGGAAGGAAGGAAGGAAGGAAGGAAGGAAGGAAGGAAGGAAGGAAGGAAGGAAGGAAGGAAGGAAGGAAGGAAGGAAGGAAGGAAGGAAGGAAGGAAGGAAGGAAGGAGGGTCATATGAAAGAAAAGTCTTACATTGCCCTGCTGAGCTGGTATGCAACGGTTCCTACCTTGTTTCTGGAATCCCACAATGCTGCGGGTGGTGAGAGCCTCAGACACCTCCTCCTGTAGGCTGCGTTTGCTGCGAGTGTCGCTGGCATTCAGCTCAATGTAGGTAAACCCCAGCTCCTACAAGGTAAGAAAACGTCACAATTATAATTAATTGTGACGTTTTCAATGTATACATTATGATAATACTTTCCTTTACTTTCCTGGTACTGTAAATTTCTAAACATTTTTATTTCCGCTGTGACCTCTCCATTATGAATTCATAACACAAAGACTATGCATTTCCATTGTATTACTATAGTAACTGTAACCGTACTACAAAGCTGTTTCAACTTCTAACTTGAAACACAGCAAAAACCAGTTTCCTCTTCTACCACAAAGTTAAGTCTTCACAAAAACTGAATTGTCAGTGTATGGTCAGACCTTATTCCCTTCTTAAATAAGGTTGAAGTCTATAAATACAATCTAGCAAAAATGTGTCTATCATATTTTTCAAAAATTACACATGCAGTAGACACCCACTCCCAGTGTCAGCATGATAACTGTTGGTTAATGATTCAGTAATGTACACAAACCTGACAGCACAGGGTTGCCGCTGTCGTTTTCCCCACCCCTGGGGGCCCTGACAGCAGTGCCGCTCGGAAACCTGAACCATCCTCCTTAGCTTGCCTTCCTGTGAAAGGAAAGCTTCTGTTCAGGATTTTGGGGTGAAAGTATTATTCATCTATATTCATGTAGTAATACCTGACGTGTTTAATATGTTCCTTTAATTTGTGCCTTCATCCATCCATCCATCCGTCCACCCGTCAGCACACCCTCCCTCCCATCCACCCATCCGTCCATCCATCCATCCATCCATCCATCCACCCATCCATCCATCCATCCATCCATCCATCCATCCATCCATCCATCCATCCATCCATCCACCCATTTGTTGATTCATTTATGCCTTGATTCATTCATGCTCAGAGTTGTTCATCCCTCAATCCATTCATCTGTCCAGTCATTTCTTCCTTCCTTCCTACCTTCACTGACTACTCGGAGCTATAATGATTGAAGTTACAGTACATCTGATATTCAGTGAGTTACAGTACATAATGAGTTACAGTTAATCACCACTAGGCGGCGCTGCAGCAAGAATGCAGTCCCAAATGTGACTGAGTCTGTATCCCCCCTCGTTCCATTCCAAGAAGTACATCTTCTGATCCAGATATACTCTAAAATTTTAAGATATTGTCTCACAACTGACCAGCGTTCTAGCCAGCCTGAAATTTTTACCTGTCATCTCAATTTTTTTTAATGGAACATCCTGTCGAGTACAGAAGGCACAGGGCGTCGCTTCGAAGGTAAGACAATCCTAGGGGGGTCTGGGGGCATGTTTCCCAGGGAAAACGTTGAAATCTTAACCCTCTGAAATACTATTTCTTGCTTTTTGAAGGGAATATTTTGCTGGTAGATTAAGGTGAGTTTGATGACAACTCTATGCAAAACATATTAAGCTCTTTCTATATCTTTATGTCTTTGTCCGTCAAAAATGATGGGTTGGGCAATATTTTTGTCCGTCACGGGCGACAAAAATCTGTTAAATGACGGAATAACGATTGATGGCTAGAACACTGCACAATACCCTGAAAACCTCTTTAGGTTTATCAGCTGACCTGAATGATGCTTCGGCCACGTCTGCAGCCACTTCAGCAATTTCTTCACGTTACTTCGATCCCCCTGCTGGCCAATGATGCCCTTGGTGTTCTGAGGCTTGTACTTGTCCACCCACAGGAGGCTGGGTTCCGGGCTACCTGCTGTGAGATCTAGACTTGCAGCGGGCTTCTTGGGGCTTCCGACATGGCTACTAGAAGCCGCTGGTTTCCTGGATGTGGCTGCAGGCTCTGGTGGTGGGTTATCAAATGTTTAATGTTGATACACTGAATTGTATTTTATTTCCTGCAAACTTCATTTGTATTTTGGTTATGTTTTAGAATTTCTAACTGACCACACGGTATTAAATCATTCTATAGATAGCAACAAGCTAAACTATATTGCAGACTATACAGTCAAGTATCAAGGAAATCAATACATTTGATTCAGGGTAAATCATTATTGAGAATAATTTTACATTCAGTTTTGCCCTAAATTGTTAAAAAAGAGTCCTCTTACCTGGTTTGTTTGGACTTTTCTTAGGTGGAGATTTTTTGCTCTTGCTTGTTGCCTGACATGACGGAAAGAATAAATGAGGGTGAAATGAAAACAGGGATCCTGTGGCACTGTTATTCACTTAATCTTCACAGTAGCAAAATCTTACAGTGTAAGGAAAAGGAACATTTTCACTGAAATTAACGGTGGCGGTAAGTGATTTACAGAAAGGATACGTCAAGGAATCATAAATGATAACAATAGTTTTACAGTACAGAAGTGACCGTGAAAACAGTGAACATAAAGTTACAGTGAAAGAAACAAGAATTACAGTATAGGTACCATCTTCAAAAATGTAATTAGCCTAAAAGTCAACACGCCATGACATTTAATATTTCAAACAACAAACTTTGAGCTTTTAATGCATGCAAGAATTCTGCAAACTCAGCTTAGTGAATCTATCATAAAGTTAGCAGATGAGTCAAATGGCTGTGAATCTATCCTGTCAGAAGTTAGCAGATAATTCACATGGCTGTGAATCTATCCTGTCAGAAGCTAGCAGATAATTCACATGGCTGTGAATCTATTATGTCTGAAGTTAGCAGATAATTCACATGGCTGTGAATCTATCCTGCTAGAAGTTAGCAGATAATTCACATGGCTGTGAATCTATCCTGGCAGAAGTTAGCTGATAATTCACCTGGCTGTGAATCTATTATGTCTGAAGTTACCGGTAGCAGATAATTCACACTGCTGTGAATCTATCCTGCTAGAAGTTAGCAGATAATTCACAGACTGTACAAGTACACCACAGGAGGTACCTCAGGAGGTAGGTCATACGGCTTCCCAGGTAAGGACTTCACTAATTCCAACAACCCGTCTTCATTTAAGGTTTGGACGCCGAGCTGGGAAACCTGTATGAAAATAACAGAATGTAAAAAAATAGAAAGTTTTCAGTACAACAAACTTAAGGTGAAATCAGACTAATTAAACTGGTAAGTCCTAGTAGGATGTACTTGACTGTCTTACAATATGATATTTGCTAAAGTAACGATATTCTTTAGTGGAAGTGAAAGTAATCTTGAACCACCAGGGGTCCTGTGTATGAGGAGGAAAACAGCAACTGCACTGACAGTGTATGTGGTAAACACATGTGTGTGCAATTACCAGAGGGAAACAGTGTTCTACACAGCTTCCACCTTCAAAAGAGGGCGTCTAATTTTTATTTTATTTTTTCAGTGTAGGCATCCAGTGGACGCCTGGACACCCCCCCCCCCCCTAGCTAATCATCATCATCTGGTCCTTTCACGGGTGCTCATGGCCCTTCTCCTCCATCCCTCCCTATCCTCCATTGTACTGGGCAGGTCCTCCAAACACAGTTCGTATCCTGACACAGTTGATGAATGTACTAGGTAGGGCATGGTCAATTAACCAGCACAACGTTCGTGTCGGCTCAGAATTTTACTCTGCCGCTGCGTGACGTCATCCCGCCAGATCTCGTTGCCTCTCGTGGTCTCGCGTGATTTGATTCCGCCCTATGATGACGTCATCATAGCGTCATGACCTACACGTGCATGTCCATGTTTTGGAGCCCGTAGGAGTGTGGGAGATAGAAGCTGTGTTCTCAGTAGACCACATAGTGAGTAGGACGTGTTACGAATTACAACAAAATAAAGAACGGGGACCCACGTGTTCCTAGATGAGTTTCAGCCAAGAAACGACTGCGAGTGGACGTAGATCTATCATAAGCAATAGATAGAACATCACTAACGCTGGCTCATTCTCTATTGTCGAGGATAAGTGGGAAGGGGTTGAGCAGACCCTGATCTGGTGGCTGAACAGTCCTATCCTAGAATGGCATGCTCGCCTAAATCTCTCTCTAGAACACTGTTGCTTTATCCTTAGTGACTCAGGCAGAGACTATAGATCTTGCTATAACCTTGTATAATTATAGGCTTGTGTTAGTAAGATACATTGACGTGTGCTCGACTCCAGGGCCGGTAGAGAAGAAGTCGTATTACTTCAGGTTGTCTTTCTTGAGAGCACTCTCCTTATTCCATATTCATGATGGACTATACTAAGTTACATCAATGGAGGGGGTGCTGACAGCTATCTTACATGTACTTCTTGTAACAAACGCTACTAAGGCCACAACAATTTAATTTCTTGGTAAACGGATTTTCATTTTCCAAAAAAGAAAAAAATTAAGAAAAAAAATCATGAAAACAGAAGGCTGGCCCAGCCTTCAGTTTTCATGATTTTTTTTTCTAAAATTTCTAAAAAATTTTTTTTGGAATATAAAAATCTGTTAACCAAGAAATTAAATTGGTGAGGCCTAATACCGTCATAAAGCCCACCTTGTCCAGTTTGCTCTGTCCAGCGTCCCTCCCCACCACCACGTAACTGGTCTTCTTGCTGACCGATCCCGTCACCTTCCCCCCATACCTCTCCACAAGCTCTTTGGCCTCGTGACGTTCCATCGACTCCAGAATTCCCGTCAGGACAAAGGTCAAACCTGAAACAGCAAAAGTTTAAAGATCTCAGTCGTCTCTGTAAGATATCTAGAGTTTCCGTACATGTATGTCTTGAATCATTATTTATGCAAATAAGGTTTTGATTGACCTTTACTTAACTTCCAAACTGCAAGAATGAAATCCCCATCATACCTCACACACACACACACACATGCTCCCCAAAACATAACCTTCTTGGCGAAGGTATATATGGGACCAGGGTTAAAAAGAAAGTTTCTGACCTCCCAGGCAGTTTTCTTGTCCCTGTGGGATTTCTTTAGTCCCGAGCGCCCTCGGGCCCTCACGGTTTAAGTAAGCGCGGTACCCTGCTCTTGAAGGTTTCTTCTCAGCATCTTGGTTGGAGTCCTTTGCTGGTGACTTCTTCGGCGAAGGTGTCTTCTCAGACTTGGCCTTCTCTGGTGACATTTTCTTTGCTTTTTTAGGTTGATCTGGTTTGGTTTCTTCCCTGTCCTTTTGTTAGGAGAAAGGGGTAAAAATGTGGGTAATTTTCATCCTATAAATGTCTAAAAAGTATCATATAATTTCTCATTAGTCACATTTATTTTATGGGCTAAAAAGCAATATTGCTTAAACGCTTGTGTCCCATTCCAAAGCAGGGCCCGGCTGGGCAGCTTGTGGGAAAGAAAATATGATATAAAAGACAACAAAAGACACAAAATGTACAAAAATTACTCCTATTCATAGATTGTGTATTTTCTTGATATTATGCATTTTCTATTTTTGTTTTCCCAAACAGCCCGGCCGGACCTCGGATAGGAAATGGGACAGTAGCAATTTATCAAGGCCCTCTCCTCTTACATACAAAAATAGGATCAGAGAACAAAGCAAGAAAGAACAGTGAAACATACGGCTGGATTACAAACTGAAGTATTGTATTGTAATTTGTATCCAAGTATTGTACTCGGCAAGTTTTGTTAAGTCCTACATGTATGTGTGGGCCTCAGAAGGCGTTTTTCAAACAGCAAAAGTTGCGAGATTATCAAATTTGATATGGTTGTCTACTGATATATACAAATTTCAAAATAGACAAATGCACAGAATTTCATCAACCACAAAGGTACATGTACAACATGCCTAAAAAATATAAGACATTGTTCTTTGATGTCAAATTTCAAAGTAAAGAATCCTAAAAGCATCTATTCACATAACTATGAACTGACAATGAAACAAAATACTAAATAAATTTCATTGTCATATGCAGTTTATAACATATGAATAGAGCTACATGAATATACTATAAAATTGATTTCCAGGTGCTATATCATAAAGTTAAAATACCTGAGACTCCAGTTTGATCTTTTTCTTCATTTTAAGCCCCTCCGTCTTGTCAAAGTATTTGCTCTTCTGTGGGCTGACTTTCTCTGGGCTTCTGCTAGAGCTTGGAGATTTTTCTCTTGTCTTCCTGGGACTGGTTGTATCTACCTTTGAGCCATTTTCTTTCTTCTTGTTGTCTGAAGAAGGTTACATGTAGATACAACAAATAGTACAATATCCATGTCATGTAAAGCCACCTACAATTTGTCACTTACCACAACCAACCAACCAACCAACCAATCAATTAATTAATATATCAAAATATCAAACAATCAATCAACCAACCAGCCAACCAATTAACCAGCAACCAGCAGTGAGATACCTGCTTGACTACTCAATCAAAATAAAATTGATGAAAGACCTGTTAATGAAAAAATTACAAACATGTAATATTATCCCTATATTTGACTATACCTAACTGAACAATCAACCTATTATTCGCCATTAAGCGATCAACCCACCTATAAACCTATTAACTAACCAACCATCCATTCATTCACCAACACCCCATCCAAAAAAAACAACCAACTAGCACTGGATACAACTACTTGTGAGAAACACCAGGTTTACAATTGACGACAGAACTTTTATGTTTCAAACTGTTGTAATTTCTCTCATTAATCCTTCTTCCATAATGTCCATCTGCCGAAGAATCGGCAAATTACTGACATGTATCGGGTCAACTGACTGTAAGGTTTGGACCGTCCCACACTGGGGCATGCCACTACTCTTTTTCGAAAGGTGTGGTGGGTTCTTTAACGTGTGTTGGGTATGGCTCTCCCCAAACACAGGACCTCCATTTAACGTCCTATCCGAGGGACGTCCCTAACCTAGGCTAGGTACTCATTTACACCTGAGTGAAGTGAGGAAGGTCGTGTAAAGTACCTTTCCTAAGGGCACAAGATTGGTGACATGGTAGGATTCGAACCCGGGACCACTTGGTTCAGAGCCAAATGCTCTGCCATTTCGCCACACGACCCCACATAATCATAATACAAATGTTGATTATAGACATGTAAATAACATACCAGGTGAAATTGATATAGTTGTTGCTTTCTTCCGACTCTTGTCAAGTTCTGCCAGTGTTTCCATAAAACCTTCGTCATCGTGAAGCTCCTACCAAACAGAAGTGGCATAATCAATAAGTATAGCACATGAGTATAGCAAGGACACGTGGAAGAAGATGAAGAAAGACTGAATGCAGCTGCAGGACGTTTCAACGACTGCAGATGCAGAAACCAGTGGATGATGATGATAGCACATGAAACATTGTCTTATAAATTTTTAAAGGTAAGGTAAAACGGCCGAACGTCAGACCGAGGACAAAGCATGGTGTTTTTCATTAGCTAGTAGTGCAATGCAGCTTTGCTATGGCGCACTTATTTAGCCAAGCACACAGGGATACCCCTACTCTTCTCCATAAGTGCGTTGGGTTCTTTTAGGTGCAGAAGTTTGACGCTTGAGGCTTACGTCACCAACCAAAATGACGAATGCCATGATTACAACATGGATAAAACTCCAGCCCACGGATGCATGGAATTTGATCCAGATGGCCAGAAGCGGGTTGCATTATCTCTTACACCACGAGGAATTCTTAATAGACGAAAAACTGAAGTCAAAATTAAGTTTATTAAATTTAAAGCCACATGCAAAGTATAACTTCTCTAACCTTGTTAGTATCTAAGTCTGCATTGTTCCCCTTGCTTGCATTGACTCCCTGTAAATACAAACATATAGAATTGTAAAATCTAACAACTAATATGTAAAGTTGTCACATAGGCCATGTTGATTTGATTATATGAATCAATTCATGACATCCGCGAGTGCATCAATTCTTGTCTGCAAAATGACAAAATACATGCTGTAAGTTGCAAAAAGAAAAATTTCGAAAACGGATTCTAATGTAACAGTTGTAGAATGCAATTCAAATCAAGTCAATTCCAAAGTCATGGAGAAGTTTTGCAAGAACAAAATGAAAATCCTATATTTCGGTATACCATACTCTGTGTTTATTTTTGTTCATTCATCCTGATAAGGTAGATTTCATAATGAAGACAACTTTTTTTATTCGTATGCTCGCATCAGTGGGAGGTCCACAGAGGATACAGGGCTCGAAATTCTTTTTTGGAAATAGGTGCACTGGGGCACCCAACCCAAAAATTAGGTGCACAGTAAAAATTTTGGGTGCACCTCATAAAAATAAAGTTGAATGTCAGCAAAACATAAGTTTGACGCTACTGCCTCTCTTAAGAACTTCAATCTGTAATTCTATCCAGATTTCAAATTTCAACCAAGCAATACATCAAATAAAGGAAAAACAAAAGGTTATATTGCTTTTTCTGTTACTTACATGTACATTTCAAGAATATTCTGTATGTTTGTGTACAAGAGAACCGTTACTCTATAGACTACAAAAATATCTAGGTGCACCAGTGCACTCAGTGTCAAAAATTAGGTGCACAGCTCCAATTTTGGGTGCACAAACATGCACCCAGTATTTCAAGCCCGGGGATGTCATCCATACATCATGAATTGCAATGCAGAAGTCACTGCTAAAACGGTAGAAAATAAAACCACTGCATAAATTTCGAAAATTTATACTAATCTACGTTACAGTTACTGACCATCCCAAAAAGAAAGATGGTTACTCACGGTTTTCTTTTTGGCCACCGCGGTTGTCCTGCTGACGCGGTGAGTCGGTGACGCTGCGCCAAAGAAGTCCGCAGCAGACGTGGGTTTTAACACTGGCTGTGGGTCCGACTTCTTTCTACTGGGAGGGGACTTCGCTTCTAGAAAGCAACAAAGGTTCGGTTTTACTGAATTTCTTAACTGTTTGCTATGTAGTTAAGTCAAACACACGAGAGAAAAAAAAATCAGTTATTTTGTTAAGGCTTTGTTACAAACCAACAATTATTCATTGACAGAAATCATCTGTAAAAATAAGTGATTACTGTAGGAAATTAGAAACATAAACTTGCACATAGGAATAATTGTTAATAATTAAAATGTATGGATGCATTTACTAAGTACAAATGCCTATGGATTACTCTTAAGTGCTGAAACAGGGACAAAAGTTTCATACAACACATGCAGTACATTACCTGTCTTGCTGGGTTTGGCTGATTTTGCAGCTGCAGTTTTCTGTTGTTTGACAGGTGGCACTTCTTCAACGTCTGAATCTGGCAAGACAAACATGTATTATATTAAGAAATCTCATTCAAGAAAAGCATTATATATGATGGTGTGCAGAGCTCAAAATTCATTTTGAGGAATAGGTACACTGATGTATCAAACCTAGAAATTTAGGTGCACAGAAAGAAATTCGGATGCACAACATAAAGACCAGCAAAAACAAATTTACATACAGTACCTTACTGCCTCTCTTAAGAGCTTGAATATGGAATTCTATGGCTAACTTCAAAGATTTAAACATTCAAGTAACTGAACAAAGGTTTTACTATTTTTGGGCACTTTAATGTCAAGAATATGCTGTATGCTAGCATATATATAATTACTAACTTGAGGTAAGTAACTCTACACAAGCAGATGCACCGGTGCTCCCACAATCAAAAATTAGGTACATAGATTCAGTTCTGGGTGCACAAAAGTGTATATATTATATGCACCCAATTTTTATAGCAGTGGTAATACTGGTATGGTAAGACACATATATACGTCACTACTAATAACATAAATGACATCATTATATATGAGTTTTCATACTGTACATGTACATATCACTCAGAAACAGACACCTGTTTACAAATAAAACTAGAAGATGGTGCATTACCTGAGTCATAAATCACCGCTGCTTTCCGTTTGGTTTGACTACTCTTCTTCACACCACCTTTGTCCTGTATTGTCACACAGATATGCCATGTAGTGAAGTAGCACCCAACCCAAAATATAAGGTGGACAGAAAGACTTTTGGGTGCACCATTTGTTGTGCCAGCAAAACATAAGTTTAAACCTACTGCCTCTCTTAAGAACTTCAGTCCGAAATTCTATCCAGCTAACCTCAAATTTCAACACAGCAATACATCAAATAACGTACAAAAAAGGTTACATTGCTTTTTCTGGTATTTACATTTCAAGAATATTCTGTATACTAGTGTACAAGATTAAGAGAACCGTTACCCTATAGACTACAAAAATATTTAGGTGCACTGGTGCACCCACAGTCAAAAATTAGGTGCACAGCTCCAATTTTGGGTGCACACAGGCACCCAGTATATTTCGAGCCCTGGCAAGAGAGGCATTTCTGGCCAATAAATTGAATAATACACAGGTTTGACTGACTGACAATACCTTAGCTGAAGATGACGTCTTCTGTGCAGGTTTGGTCTTCGCTGCACCGGGCGCTGCTCCAAAAAAGCGCCGAATATCCTTGGGAAGAAAATAACATGCTGTCTGAAATTCTAGTTATAAAAAAAATAGCCCTCTGATCAGTACAGCCAATAGGCCCCCATCTTAGTCATGATACTGTTGTAGTGACTTTATTATGTGCTCGAGGCACCTCCTCGCTCACGAGCGCCCCATTTTTATATGTCCCTTCCGAAAGATGAATGCAGCTCCAACCAGGATGCCCTTACCCGGATTTGAACCGGGGTCTCCCTTTTAATTGGAACCAGAAGCTCAACTGTGAGGCTGCTACCAATTCACCATTATAACTTTAAGAGAAAATTAAGTATGAGTTGGAGGTCCACAAAACAAATATGTCTGCATTGCACATAATTTGGACTGATGGATTATCAACAAACAAAAAATACCTAAGGGATGGTCCATGAAATGATTTAATTAATCTACTGGTATAACTACCCCCCTCCCCCAAAAGAAGAAAAGATCACTATGAAACTTGCACAAGACAAGTTGGTAGAAAAGAACGTAAAGTAAGCAAAGGAATTTTGTTTTCATTTTTTTACTGACATCCCCTATGCTTTCTAATTACTGTACTTTAGTAACCCCTACGAAAATTATTGGGGAGGGGGATGTCTTCCTAAAGTTGCCGCCAAATCCGTAAACTAAATATCTAACTACTAAACGACGAAACAGTCATGTCAGCTTGTCCAAAATAACTCAGAGATGATGTTTCACTCACCATTGTGCTGAGCTTTCAGTTTTCCATCCGCATTTTCTTGCAAAACCGCCAAAATTACTTGTCAAGAAACTTGCCCGAGCCTGCAATGCGCGCCATAAATAAGGTCACAACCTTTCACCCCTGACCCACATTCATTCTACGTAAATAAGGCACTTTATTTGCTCACTAGTCATACGACGCATAAAATTTACCCCCCAAAAAATAAAAACGTTACTTTTTAATAATACACTTCTATGTCTCAGTACTAATATCTATTGTAAAATTTTTATGGGAAATTTGAAAGATTTTTGTCCATCTATTGCAACATAAAATTTAGATTCTTAGATAACTCGAATAGTCTGCTAGCTTTCTCTGACTTCCAAGATGGCCGTCTGAGGATTTTTGAACCGAAACACAGATTCTGCACGTGTTTTATTCCAATTTATTACCGATTCTCCCATTTTTCAACGCCACGATGCCGGTCGGACGGAACTGGCCGAAGCTGCTGAAGGCCTGGAACCCCCAGTGGGTGATCGGGAGGGTCATAGGGGTCAGACTGGAGCAAGTCGCCAAGGTCAAATGTGTGAAGATGGTTCTGGACCCGTACATTGTCACGGTAACGTTACCCGTTGTATAATTTTACACTATTTTAAATACCGTGTTATGATTTGCCCCAAGTAGATGTAAGGTTTGTTGTTTTGTACGGATTTCTAGATTTTTGTGGAAGTTAAGAGAGAAATACGCTCGACAACAGAAATAGGCAAAATACCAGAAAAACCCGTACATCTGCTTGGAGATTAAATTGTTCCTTGAAAATATTTAACTTTTTTTGTTTGTGCATTTACCAAGGAGGTTATAGGTTATTTGCCAATGAAAATTTTTGGAGATGAGATGATATTCTTTTGATATACCCAGTAGTCATATTTGTAAGCTTCAAAATAAGATATAAACCTTGTTTCTTGCGAATTATTAGCCTGAACTCAATCAAGCTCCTGTATCGGCTTGCTGCCCTGTAACCGCATAGCTGGGGAGGGGACAGAAATCCCCTGGGACAGCTGGAGTTTGCGTTATACAGACTAGCGAATTATGAGGTTCACGATTCTATGTATGCAAGTGCAGCGAAATACAAGTTGTGGGTGATACATGTATGTCAAAGTTTAAAAGGCCCCTGGGACGTAAATAAAAAACATCTGGACATTGTTATATGCAAATTGTTTACAAGTTACTAGGGACCTTCACCTTTGACAACTTACCCTTACTAGTATACTGTAATGCATTTCGCAGTGCATGCATACTTAGAATCGTAAACCTTCTGATTTGTTCATAATATCACTGTAACCAATTCCAACGGTATTACATCCCAAATAATGTCCTTGCTGTAAACTTAAGATTCTTGCAAGCTATTTCACCTTATTTTCTAAAATGACAATTACACTTGAATTTCTTCCTGCAGTATTTTGGAAAACCTAGAACATTCTACGCGCACGATCCGGAGAAGAAGTGCACTATGGGAGATGTCGTTCTTCTAAAGGCTCTACCAGAACCCGCGCCAACGACACCTCACCCCTCCACACACGAGATTAGCGAATTTGTCCACCAGGTTGGTTCATAATGTCCCATCTCTGTCCCCCACACTTCTAGTCTCGTCCCAGCAGCTCAATGCTCCCGCTGCACTAATCATGCTTTCAAGCTGCAGACCATTGCGTGTAAGACCAACTACTACAGGCTCTCGTTCTTCCCTCGTACCATCAAAGAGTGGAATGAACTTGAGCCTAGTGTGGCGGAGGCGGAGTCCCTCTCCCAGTTCAAAGCCGAGCTGGGACGGGCTTTGCTGCATTAAGCTGCCCCCCGTCCTTGTATATATGTAAATATATAATTACTAACAACACTAAAAGTTTCACTTGTCCAGTTCTTGCACATGTCATTGTCCAGCCCCCTATCTACCCCTTGTTTGCACCTGTTACTAACACTTGCGCAGCTCCTAATAATCCGCCGAAAGGCGGGCTGAGCAGTATTGAAGATGATGATGAATGTCACTCTAGCGAATAAATGATGGGAAATTGTTCAGGTTCAGGTTCAAAACGTCCGAACATCATTTAAAAACCAGTGGATCTCTACAACTGGATAAGATTCAAAGATTACTTCGGGACATTTCGAGTGACATTCTTTATTTTAGTGTCACTATCATCCTAGTGACGCTGAAGAATGTCACTCGAAATGTCCAGTTGTAAAGGTCGACTTGTTTTTTAAATATTGTTAACCCAGATACATGTAACAGATGTGCCTTACATGTATGTGGCAGAGACTGTTATTCTCGAATAGGACTGTTTAGCTATAGCCGAAGCTGTAGGGCTTATGTGAATTAGGATTTCATCATGGTCAATGTTGACTGTAGGTTATATGGATGTCTAACCTTCATAAACATATCTGAACATCAGTGATAGTTTACCAATGGCTTGTTTCTAGATCAAAGTTTGGCATGTACATGAACCTCATCAGCAATGTACATTTTTGTGCCTGCACCTGCATTTAGGTACACAGGCCTAAGGGCCTATTCATGTACCCTTTGAAAGAAGCTGCACTTACAGGTGGCAGTGTGGTCTTTTGTTTTGGGTTGTTGACGTATAACCCTCAGGTTCTATGTACAAATCCCTACAGCGTAACCTACAAATGTAGCAGGCCCCAATGCTGTTCCCTTCCATCATAATGATCTGTCATGTCTTTCTGTAGGTTGGGAGAATATACAATTCCATCATAATGATCTGTTCTTTCTGTAGGTTGGGAGAATATACAATCCCATCATAATGATCTGTTCTTTCGGTAGGTTGGGAGAATATACGACCCAATTAGAGGCCAGCGCTGTGAAGGCACCGCCCTCCTTCCCCCCACCAAACACAAACTTCCGGTGGAGCCACCGAAAGGACGACCCTACAGGGAAATTCCCGCGCCCGAAAGATCACCTTACGAAAAAATCCTACCGGACACTGAGTATTACCGAAATAAAGATATGCACAAATCTTAGGACCATTTAAGAACCTTTTCTTTTGATAAAACGTGACCTATGATTTCAGTATGAATGTTTTAGATATCATGGAATGGCAGTTACAATAGCTCTTCATATGTGCATTTTTTCTATTTACGAGTATATTCGCAAAGCTATGTACTGAAAGGAAGCTGTAAGTGGAGCGATAAGTTTGAGAATAGAATAAAATGTTCGTTTCTGACTAATTGTACATCTGTTGTCAATCTATTGTTTGACATTACAATCTACAACAAACACATGATAGCATTTGGGAGTAGTGTATACTTTTATTTACTTATGTTCACACAGTACAAGTGCAATAACATTGCAAATTCTGCAGCACAAAGGGAGTAAAATGGAAATTTAATATGAAGTCTGTTCCATAAAAGACAGTGTTTTGTTTTTAAGACAGTGTTTCAGCAAGATTTTTGTTTTTCTTACAGTTTACATTCTTTACAAGGATATGTGTTGAAATGAATAGACGGACTGTTGTCTTACATGTTTAGTTCATACTTCACTCCTGTACAGCGTATCTTCAATCATGTTGTATACATTTGTAATCTTGGGGCAGTTCACAAAAGTCAGACCAGGACTAGTTTGATTCAAACAGAAGCAACATTTAATACATTAAAGGCTATGATTCTAGACAAATTGAGTCTTTATGTTCACATCATATGCTGACAATGCAGCACTATTGAGTAGTTTTTGTGGACTAAATGTCAGATGTCGGGTTAAGCAGAAGAAGCCGCTTGTTTCTTCTTGTGGAACGCTTCCATTCGTGCCTCCAGCTCTGGGCGGAAGTGGCGAATCAAGCCCTGGAAGAGGAAGGATGAACAATTTCTGGGTTACTCAGGACAAAAGTGCATTTGAAGAGCAAATCAATGATCTGCCCCCATCTTGGTGTCCATATTTACATCTTGGAGTCCTTACTTGCATATCAGTATACAGACGAAGCCACTTAATTGCACCTCGGATAAACGCACCTTCCATTTAATTGCACCGAATCCCAATATGCAAAACCGGTTCCCATTCACTGCATTGTTAGTGACTCCGCATATCTGCACCGCGCATGGTCACCAATGCCGGATAACTGCACCAATTTTTTTCAAAAATCCTCGACAAGTTAACTGAAAAGGTGCGCTCAAATCGGCAAACGCGGTACAAATGAGCTGATACCTGCCGGTGTAAAGGCGCAATACCGCCAATATGTTCAAAGCTGTTTTGAGTAGCAAAAGAAGCCGGTCTCCATTGACAGTTACGTTGATAGGAATCGTATGGGAGGCCCCGGGCGGGTCACCCGTAATCAGTAACCAAGTTTTAGTTTCAATTCATAGTTTCATGGCGGTACATGATTTACGTAAATCGACAATTGCACTCTACGTAGTGTAACACAGAAACTGTTATCCCATGAGTGGCATGACGATGTTTCAGGATGTCTCCCCTGTAACACTACGTGTGTTGTAATGCGGTAGATCGCATGGAAAAATGAAAGAATGCAAAATCAAAACAGGTTCGTAGTCATTTCTTTATTTTCAGCAAAGGGTCAATAAACAAAGTTAATAACTGAATAATTTCGTCTGTTTTCTTTGCGCTAGTGTTTCTGACTAACAATACACGCCCTCGCCCATGGTGGTGCGGTCCAGCTGGGCATTTCGCATAATCGCACCAGCCGGATAATTGCACCAAAAACGCTGACAAATAGGTGGTGCAGTTAAGCGGATTCTACTGTATAACAATAAAGACAAAAACAGACGATAAAACGAGGAACAAAAAAGACGTACAGGATGTTCTTTCCTAAAATTCTGAGTAGACACAAGATGGTGCTGTGATTCTTGAAATTCTTGTGGTAATTTTATGTTCACAGTTTTCGTGGTGAAAACTCGATCACAACGAATTTAAAAGAAAGGTGTTTCGAAAACTGCATGCTATGTGACTCGCTAATTCAAAACTACTGCGAACATCCAAATCTCTTTTTACTGCGAAATTGAATCACCGCAAACCTAAATGCATTTGCAGTATCTTGTGAAATGAAAAGGGTTCTGTACCTGTACAGGCCAGGCTGCTCCATCCCCCAGAGCACAAATGGTGTGTCCCTCGATCTGCTTACTCAGTTCGTACAACATGTCAATCTCTTCAGGACGGGCGTTGCCATCAACTGTGTGGACAGACAAGGTGAAGTTAGAAGCCATATATATCTGTCAATAGGATCACAGATGCAGGGTTTGAGCTAAACAGGGTCGCTGTACACCCATTCGCCCTCTTACCCTGGGGAGCAGATCCTCTGACAAGCATAAAACTCTGATTGGCCAGGGATGCTACTAGGTCACATGTGGCCAGTCTTCAACTGTGACCTGTCTGACAGTAATTTTGCCCCTCGGAAAGCCTTAGAATTAACGTGAATGTGCCCTATTTTAAATTCTTTAAAACTCAGCAAACATTTCTCCTTTTGCAGTATTCCCGAGAAAAAAGATCTCAGGAACAAATTGAAAGGCTAAACATCTTATATGTAACAAACTACTGAACGTTTTTCCACAGAAGGCTTGCTGCAGTACCAAGGAAAGATGCTAGAGAGCCCAAAATCTCATATTTTCTTTGATAGGACAAATCATAATCACATACAGCAAATCATGCCTAGTACATGTCTATGGAATAAATGGTTTGAATAAGGCTAAATTACTTAACATAATTTTTATATTAAGTAACAATGTGGCCTTACCAAATCTGTACATGATCTTCTCCATCCAGCCGGTGCCCTCGCGACACGGCGTGCACTGGCCGCAGCTCTCGTGTTTGTAGAACTTCATGAGGCGCGCGATTCCCTTGACGACGTCCGCCTGTTTGTTGAACACGATGACGGCCGCCGTGCCGAGAGCGGTCTGGGACTGGACCAGCGCGTCGAAGTCCATCATGACATCATCACAGACACTGGATGGTGGAAGAGAAAATAAGAGGTTGTGTTTACTACATTCAATAGCTCCTTGCTTGGTCAGGGTACTAACTTGTGTGTAAAAAGTACCATGGACGTGTCCGGATATGCAGCTTGTACTTTTCAGTTATCAGTTCAAACCTTGTGTGTTACGCTATGAGGCGGTTTTACCGGGTATGCAAAACAAACAGAACAACAATTTTGAAAGACTCAAAGATTTCTCACCTCCTTGGGATGAGGGGGGTGGAGGACCCCCCTGGGATGACAGCGAGCAGGTTGTCCCAGCCTCCGATCACCCCCCCTGCGTGGCGCTCGATGAGCTCCCTCAGGGAGATGGACATCTCCTCCTCCACAGTACACGGGTTGTTCACCTGGCCAGAGATGTTAAACAGCTGGGGGAGGAGAACAAGAAACATCACAACTGAATGCCTCCTTTCCTGGGGTGTCGCCAAAAACGACAAGTGCACAAAAAGTCATATAAATGCATAGTATGCCAACATTTGGTTGTTCACTTGGCCGGAGATGTTAAACAGCTGGGGGAGAAGTACAAGAAACATCACAACAAGGACTAAATGAATGACTCCTTTCCTGAGGCGTTGCCAAAAAGGACAAGCACACATATAAAATGCTTAGTTACACAAATATAATGCTAACATGTAAAGAGTGTGCTAGCCTGACTAAAGCATGCTTCTAGCAGCCCTTCCACTAGTCTGGTCCCTAGAAGGAACAGATTCAGCCCCTGACAGCTAGAGATTGTGTAACACAGCCAGGCTGGGCAGCATGGTACAAGAAACATCAACCTCCCAGCACAACTAAGGACTTTATACATGACTCCTCCCCTGTGGAGTTGCCAAAAACTATAAGTACATAAATAAAATGCTTCCATGTGCAGCACATACATTTGTACACTCATGGTGACATCTTCACTTTAGTGTGTCTTGCATGTACATGTAGACTAGAGGTATTTTAAGTCTTTAGATGTATTCCTATTCATGTACACATCACGCTTTCCTTGTTAAAACAGCGTCAGATAATTGATTGGATATCGTACCTTAGTACCAGAGTTCCTCGTGCGGCCCATACCAACGAACCAATCACCTCCACGGCGGCATATGGTCTGGAAAATAAATTAAGATTTTGTGTGTTCAAATGGGCAATGCTTCAGTATGTATAGCAAAGTGATTTTCTATGTAAATGGACATGAGTAACTCCTAGTAATACAAAATGAACTGCTCTCTACATAATCTATGTTCCAATTGAACATATACATTGTGATTGCTGAAGTGAGTTATTCTACACTTACAGGCGCTACAGCAACAGTTTCCACGTTAGCCACGGTCGTTGGACAGCCGAACACACCTGTAACAACAACCAATCAGCATCAGGCTTAGGAAAGGATGAAGGTTAAGGTTAAGGAGGCCTTTACACATCTGATTGGTAAATGAGAACCCCTCCCCTATCAAAACTACAGTTTAACTAATGATGTAATCAACTGTGTTGTCTTACCATAGGAGCCTTCCTAACTTATTTTACATTACAATGTGTTGTCTTACCATAGGAGCCTTCATAACTTATTTCACATTACAATGTGTTGTCTTACCATAGGAGCCTTCCTAACATATTTCACATTACAATGTGTTGTCTAACCATAGGAGCCTTCCTAACTTATTTCACATTACAATGTGTTGTCTAACCATAGGAGCCTTCCTAACTTATTTTACATTACAATGTGTTGTCTTACCATAGGAGCCTTCCTAACTTATTTCACATTACAATGTGTTGTCTAACCATAGGAGCCTTCCTAACTTATTTCACATTACAATGTGTTGTCTTACCATAGGAGCCTTCCTAACTTATTTCACATTACAATGTGTTGTCTAACCATAGGAGCCTTCCTAACATATTTCACATTACAATGTGTTGTCTTACCATAGGAGCCTTCCTAACTTATTTCACATTACAATGTGTTGTCTTACCATAGGAGCCTTCCTAACATATTTCACATTACAATGTGTTGTCTAACCATAGGAGCCTTCCTAACTTATTTCACATTACAATGTGTTGTCTAACCATAGGAGCCTTCCTAACATATTTCACATTACAATGTGTTGTCTTACCATAGGAGCCTTCCTAACTTATTTCACATTACAATGTGTTGTCTTACCATAGGAGCCTTCCTAACTTATTTCACATTACAATGTGTTGTCTAACCATAGGAGCCTTCCTAACATATTTCACATTACAATGTGTTGTCTAACCATAGGAGCCTTCCTAACTTATTTCACATTACAATGTGTTGTCTTACCATAGGAGCCTTCCTAACTTATTTTACATTACAATGTGTTGTCTAACCATAGGAGCCTTCCTAACTTATTTTACATTACAATGTGTTGTCTTACCATAGGAGCCTTCCTAACTTATTTCACATTACAATGTGTTGTCTTACCATAGGAGCCTTCCTAACTTATTTTACATTACAGTGTCGCTTATGCATGACTGTGTGATTTGCCACGTAAAAAACGCTTTTTCTAGTTATTGTATATAAGTACTGGTTAGTTCTGCTAGTTCACTTTAGTGACGCTGAGTGATGGATGTCACTCGAAACGTCCGGAAATAAATCTCCCAATTTTTATCCAGTTGTAGAGTTTGAATTCTCCTTATATGTAATCAACTACTCACCGATGTCTGCAGGGAATGGCGGCTTGAGACGGGGTTTCCCAGCCTTCCCTTCAAGGCTTTCAATCAGCGACTGAAAAGTAGAAAGACGGAGAAACATCGTCAATGAGACTTCTTGTACATGCACTCCACCATTGTAAATAAAGAGAACACCATTCTAACACCATACAAGGCTTTCAAATTTTCAAACAATTGTCTCTGCCCCAAAGGCATCACCAAAAAGGAGTGGATGTGTTGTCGCCTTACCAGGGGTTCATCTAAATCAGGAAAGAGGGGCGCTGCACCCTCTTGTTTCAGCCCACCACCCCCATGTCGAATTCAGATTTCAGCTTAATATGAGCATACAGCCTTCACTCAGCAATCAATTCATTCATAAAATACATAGAATTCTCTCCCTCGCATGTGTGTGCTCCCTCTTGTTTAATTTTTCTAGAAAAACCCCTGCTTACTGTTTCCTCCCCGCAGATGTAGGCCCCGGCGCCACGGTGCACATAGATGTCGAAGTCGTAGCCAGAACCGCAAGCATTTTTGCCGATCAACCCTGCCTTGTAAGCCTGTGGAAAGACACACAGTACATGAATGCCCCCTAGTGATGCATAACAAAACTGCAATAAAATATTTCTGATCAAAACAGTTCCACAAATTTGGTGTATCTAAGTTATCTAACATTGCTTACCTCTTGAATAGCGACCATCAGGTTGGTGCCTTCATTGTAGAACTCACCACGGATGTAGATATATGCTGTAGGGTACATAAATACATTGTTAATGTTGATACATAAAATTGACAAGTATCGGTCAATGCATTAAGTATATGTGCTTTCTTTGGTTTTACTATGATCAAAAGCTGGATGTTATCATTGTTAGATGAATTATCTCTCAAAATGTGTAAGAGGAAAAGTATTGGACAGCTACTTTCCTATGGAGCTCACTGTAAATTTGTTTACTTTTGCGGTCCTTTTTTCAAATTTGAGGTTGAGACAATGCCATGGTACAGCAGTTATACAAATGTACGATGGAAATGCATAGTCCCAGTGCCAGTGAGAGGTCATCGCAAAAAAACGCATAACTAAAATCAATGCGAAAGTTTCAAGATTAACAGTAAGTGAAAGATAAAAATGCCCCCTTTTGGTGTTAATATGAACTGCAACAAATGACAAATTTATCCAGTGAACATTTGGGATGATCCCATGTCTATCCCATAAGAACTGTCCAGAAAAAAGTGTAAAAGACTGACCGGCCCTGGCCCCCATGGACACTCCGGCTACCAGACATCCCTCCACGAGTTTGTGCGGGTCATGGCGCATGATCTCGCGGTCCTTGCACGTTCCGGGCTCGCCCTCGTCAGCGTTAACGACCAGGTACTTCGGTCTGCACGCAAAAAACAGTCACACAGTCAAGAAGGAGCCACAAGTGCTTATACATTACTACCAAATGGTTCATAAGGCTAGGCTTCGGTCTGAACATAAAAAACAGTGACACGGTCAAGAAGGAACCACAAGTTTACTACCTACATGTAAGTGTTTATACATTCACCATGCTGTATTATTACAGCCAGTAGGTACCCATCTGAGTAATGAGGCTGTTGTACATGTAACATGCTCGAGGTACCTCCTCGAACACAGTGCCCCCATCTTACATCCATCCTGAAATACGGCACAGCTCCTACTACTTTCTGTGCACCTAAATTTGAAGATTACGTGCACCAGTGAACCTGTTCCCCAAAGTGACTTTCGAGCCCTGAGATGTTTATGGCACTAAAACTGACCTGCCGTCGCTGGGTTTGTTCATGAAACCCCACTTCATTCCCGTGGGGAACCCGGCGCCGCCGCGACCACGCAGGCCGGACTTCACAATCTCCTTCAAGATCCAGTCATGACCCTTCAGGATGATCTCCTTCGTCTTGTAGTAATCACCCTGGGGCAATAGAATAACAGGTAATGTCATCATCATGATTCATGAATTCATTTGCATAAATTGGATGTAAAACTACACTTCTACATGATTTGAATAAAGAGTAGCCAAAGGTTTTACAACAAATAGTCAAAATACATGACTTTTTTTGTGTTAATTGTTTAATCTTTAGATGAATTCAGGAGTACTACATGTAGCTGCCCTGGCTTTTCCCTTAAATGCACTATCAGTTTCCCTAGCTGGAAATGAAAATCTAGTTTGAAAGAGTAGCTACAAGTATGCACCCGACAGCCTTGAGAACTTCACTACTGTGGTCTTGCCCAAAAGTAGCTACACATATACATATTAGTGCAACTGTATTGCTTAAAAGTATAGCTACATTATATTTTTTGGCAATGCCTCAGAGACGGAACCAATATACAGTCAAACCTGCCCAAGGCGACCACCCGGCGGACCGAGCAAAAACGGTCGCAATGGACAGGTGGTCGCCATGAAGAGGATTCCACTCACATGTTTCCAGGTCGAGGTTTTCAAATACAGTACGTAAATGATGAAAAAATTATGTGAATTTAGACAGCATGACCCTCACCAGGTTCAATTCTCACTGACAGAAAGATCCTACAAAAATTACATTTTCCGTTATCGATGTAATAATTGACTACAAAACGATGGTTGCCTCGATGATCTCGCAGCGCCCTCCCGCATTCACACGTTACATTGAATAGTACACACACACACGCACATCATCGAAGTTTTAAGGCCTAAGACAGATCCCTAGAAAACGTCTGCTGGTCCCAGCCTTTTTGGGTCGCCGACCGCTGGATGAAAGGGTCAAAAAAATTTCGATCTGACAACTAAAAATGAAAACGGAACGCGTTAACGGTGTGATTTCGTCGCGCCGCGCCGCAAAGCTCTGTGCCACCGCATCGAAGGGTAAGTCAGTGCAGCAGAACGCACAGCGTCCAATAAAGGTTTGTGAGATTCATGGAAATAAAAAGAAAATAAGAATTTTGATTTTCACCAATAACTAGAGTATTCGTAAATGTTCATACACAAAATCATCGTGTATTACAAAGGTCAGCGGTACGCCAAATCCGGGCCGCCCGAAATCCAAGATGGCGTCGGGACCAAGGAACAACATTTCTCGCCTGATGTTTTGCCCGCCGCGAAGTCATTTTTCGGCGGAATTTAGCAAGATACAGACACATTTTTGTTGAAAATACAAGAAATAGATAGTAATTTCTGTGAAATCTGACTTTTTGACGCCATGCACTACGTATTCGTTTTGAAAGTTGAGTTTAAACGGAACTGAGTTCATGTTAAACTATAAGATTACGATAGGCACAACAACATCACAAACATTTGTCTTTACAATGTTTATAGGGGGAACGTTTTATTAAAACACTTCATGGAGGAATCGATGGTATAACATTGCTATTCCATATATTTTTGATCTTATTTTTGTCCTTCAAAGTCTTGAAAACATTTCCGTGAAATCCGACAGCAAAATGATCTGATGTCACCACACGCTTGAAAATTAGGCGACCGCCATGGGCAGGGATTGTGCTCTGTGCGGTCCCAATTCGTGGCGGTCGCGGTCGCGTTGGACGGGTGGTCGCCTTGGGCAGGCAGCTTAATGCTTGTGCCTATGGGGAAAATTTTCGGGACCGAGAAAAAGCGGTCGCCATGGCCAGGTGGTCGCGTTGAAAAGGTGGTCGCCTAGGCAGGTTTGACTGTATATACAAGTTAATAACCTACCCTTGCCATCGCTCCTTTGAGTTTCCAGTCATGACGACCATACAGGTTCGTAAAGATGCGATCCTCATCACTCAAGGGGCCATACGCCTGTGTGTATAAGATGAGAGAAAAACACGTACAACAAAATAAGATGATCCATTGTGCTATGGTCATCGAAACAGACAGATTGACAATTTTTCTACCAACTACAATGTACCCCTGACCTCCTACCTTGAACTCTTGAAAAACGGCCATGTAAACTTTCAAGGTTAAAAAGAGGGTGAAAAAAGTTGTAGAATTACAGCAACAACCAACAGCTACAGTATAGTGTAAAAACATTAACCTTCAATTGATATAAGAGCCGGGTTGATTTATGTAAAAATCAATTGATCTAATCAGTTGTAAGCCTGGACTAATGATAACCGATTGATTGACAGACTGGTTGGTTAATTGATTAGTTGACTAGTTATTCAATTGATTGATTGATTGATTAATTGATAATAACCTACCTTAGCAGGTGCCTGTTCAGTGGAGTTGTGCCTGATGCTGACAGAAGATGCTGCAGCTTGTTTGGACATGAGGCCACCTTGAAATTAAACATGTAGGTAAAAGGTAAAGGTAGGCTAAAGGTAAAGCTAGTCTTGTATAGCCTTTTCGAGGCTGTAGCATATTAAGAATCCTGTCCATAGTGACCACCTGTCCACATAGACCAGATTTTATTGGTCCTCTGAGTGGTTTTTTTGGGCAGTTATGAACAAATGATCTAAAATAAAAACACTGCTTTGAATCAAGGAGGTTATTTCAAACTCACAGTGCTGCAAATTACGTAAATACAAGCTAGGAAAATAAGATATTGTGTTTTACAAAATAGGAATCATCTACAAGTAATGTGGTGGACAGAAAATGAAGGGTAAAACAAGTTGATGACATAAAATGTATATTTTCCAACAGGTTGAATCTAAAAGACTGTGTGATGTAACAGTTATCAAACCAGGCCAAGTCAGTCAGACAAATAAATATTCACACAAAAACAACACAGCACTTCCAAAGCAAAATTAATCCTTTTCCTCAAGAATTATTCAAGAAAAGTTCAGATTACTCTATTCCAATGAAGAAAGGGAAAATAACAGAAAGATTTTGCATCTGGTCCACACACAAAAAACTGCGATACCGCCCCCCTCCCCACAACTACGTCTACGAAAATCAGTAGACTTTCAGACGATGAACTCACCTAACCGAGCCCTGCACGCCACCGCCTGAACCTTGCAGAGAGAGGCCATGGTCTTAAATTCCTCAAAGAGGCAATAAGTCTTGGAAAAACGTCAGATTTTAGCACTTTTCCTTCGTCCTTCCACAGCGTCTCTCCCACCTCTTTATACCTTCGCTGTGACCTTACATAAGGAAGATACCAAGTACGGAAAATAGGGGATATTTGCTTGCGTAACATTAGCAACATACATAACATCTCCAGAAATTCTACTCAAAGCTATCTATATGATTTGAAATCTCACATTGTTATCTGCAACATATATTCTATTGCTTTTTGTCTTTGAAAAGGTGATCTTCAGCTGATCTGATAAATTAATTAAAGCCCTAGCAAAACATTGTCTCCTATTATCATAGTAAACTAATCTATTCCATCTTATAGCGCCTCCTTGCGAAATAGAAAGAAACTGCAGATGAGGATATTGAGGCTAGTGACCAGAAAGAATGTTGCATGTTGCTAGTAGTAGTACGTTTCTTTGAGATTTTTAAGACTCTTGTAGCCTCCTTAAAGATGTGAGCTGAATGAGGAAGGTTTTCTGTGGGGATATAACGTATTGAGGTAAGAGAATCGTCTTACACTCGTTGGAAAGTTCTTTTTATTGGATAGAAACTTGTGATAGCTCACGACCGTGTGGGGAGGGGGGCGGTAATGTTATAAATAGGCTTTAGAATTCTGCAGTCAAAAACGAAATAAATGTATGATATCTGCCAGTGATATCTGTTTGAGAGTTTAGGATTGAATAGCATAAGTAGTTGATAAGGATATCCATATCATTTCTATTATTGACAAGAACATCCTGTCAATAGTGCAAAATAATTGTTACAATAACAATTATTTTGCACTATTGACAGGATGTTCTTGTCAATATGACAGGAACATCTTACCAATAGCCTCAGCATTTCTATCATAAGATGTTCTTAGATTTTCCAGTATCTTATCAAGTTTATATTATAGACGTTCAAAGTTAGCCAATTATGATAGCTGTCTCAATTATGATAGCTGTCTAACTACAGTACTTACCCTTTTATTAAGTACCTACCCAACAATCAGTCTAGATTCTCACAGCACGAGTCTTGTGGACATCATGGCTGTTCAGAAGTTTGTCAAGAAAACTGTGAGACTGCTGGAGTTGGAGAGGCAGGCAGAGATAGAAGAAACAAGGTACATGTACTGTTACATTGTAAATTGATTTATGTCATATCTGGGCCACAAAAACGAATACCGGATTCACAGGTTTGAATCAATGTTGTCAGTACAATTATTTGTACGAGAATACAAAACTCTCTGAACTTCTGGTGCATTCCGCATTATGTATTAACCTTGGTCCCGGCCCTCCTGCGGGTCGTACGATCTGCGGTTGGGCAAGTACCTCGGACGATATGTGATATACTAACACACTTGTTGTATTCTATATCTAAAAAGTACTTAATCTGCATAATCTTTGAAAATTCCCAGACTTCTCCAGGACCAAGTGTCGCCCAAGGAGCTTCAGCGGCGTGGCGTGTGTCTGCTAAAACTGGGCGTGACAGAACAGAGTGTCGGTCTGTACGGGAGGTCTCTGCTGACACTACGGCCCGGGCATGCAGGCGGGGCAAAAGAACTGCCCTCTCACACATTCACTCCTGGTAGGTTTATTTGCATACATGGGAAAATCACCTCAAGGATTGCAAACAAATTTGCACACTAAATATTTTGTACATGTGAGCAAATACAAGCTGCATGATATCAGAATAATATATCATTTGAAATTCAGCTATATCTGCCACTAATCTATTGCTATTTTAAAACATTTAAAATCAAACTGTAACAATTAACTGTCACTTTTGTTTGCATTTTCAAACACCTGAAATACAACCATAACAGTTATCTATCGCTCAGCATTTTGAAATTCAGTTTTAACAGGGAACTGTCACAGTTGGCATTTTCAAACATTTGAAATCTAACAGTATTAACTGTCACTTCTGTGCCCCAACCCAGGTGATATTGTGGGTTTGACCCCTTCGTCAGAAGCACGACCGGGAGCGACCCAGGTGTCGGGGGTCGTGTCGTATGTCACGACCGCGGCCATCAGCGTGGCGTTTGACGAATCCATAGACATCCTGTCATTGGATGGTGATGCTCTCTACAACATCGTGAAACTAGCCAATGATGTCACGTACAAACGTTTAAAAAGGTTTGTTATATTAAAACTAGTTTAAAACTAGGACACCAGAGCACTGGCCTAGTGAGTAGAGTGTTCAACTTGCAAAGGTAGGTCGTGACTTCGATCCCCGGCCGGGTCAAACCAAAGACTCTACAAATGGTACATACTGCTTTCTCCGCTTAGCACTCAGCAATTGGGAACAAGTTTGGCAGTTAAACACACACCATTACCAGTGGACTAGCCCCCTGATGTAGTGATTGCACAAAGTTGTGAGGCCCAGGGCTACTGAAACTGAGATGGACGCCTCACCCTATGCACCATCTGGTCAGGTACTTTAACTTTAACTTTTTTAACAGATACTGATAAGTGATTGTGACATGTTGTTTTTTTTTTTTCCGTCAGAGCCCTGAAGGACCTGGAGACGTACGAGCACACCTGTTCCTCCCACCTGGTGCAGGTGTTGTTTGGGGAGGCGGAGCTCAGCTCACCTCTGACTCAACTCACCTTTCCAGGCGCCACCTCAGGTAAGAACTGTCCCCGGAACTTATTATGAGTAGTTTTAGAACCAATGTTTTACTTAAAGATTAGATTAGTGTACATAAAGATTAGATTTGGGTTGGGAGTAGCCTGGAAAATAAAGATGGAATCTATCCTCTTCTAATCACAGTTTGCTCCTCTGAGTCTGATCGCATCTTAATAGAATTTGGTTTTCCTGAGTTTGATTCGTAATATATTTATCATCAGATTTTCAAACTTTATCATCAGATTTCCAAATTTTGTCACAGACTGCTGGCACAGACAAAAACACCCACAGCCAACTCCCAACCATAGATAAACTTGCCCATAAGTATTACCATGGTCTAAAGAAGATCTGTAGGCTATGTCGTAGCTATATATGTGTGACCAGGGGCTTAAGGGAT
Source organism: Branchiostoma lanceolatum (assembly GCF_035083965.1). NCBI lineage: Eukaryota > Metazoa > Chordata > Leptocardii > Amphioxiformes > Branchiostomatidae > Branchiostoma > Branchiostoma lanceolatum. The sequence continues at coordinate 6,241,594 of NC_089739.1, forward strand.
CGATTTATTGCTACACCTTATCAGAACTGTATTCACGGATGCATTGACACATGTTTTGAACATAACAAGGACTTAAAAATGGCCAGACACATGTCTTCCATCTTTTCTTTCTGTACCCATTCAGCAGATGGGATTGATTGGTGCAACATGTTGCTAAACGAGTCACAGCGAGAGGCGGTACAGTTTGCATTACGTCAGCGCGAAGTGTCAGTGATCCACGGACCCCCCGGTACTGGTAAAACGACCGCCGTGGTAGAAATCATAACCCAAGCTGTCAAGCAAAAACTCAAGGTAAAAAATTGAAATGTCTATCATAAGCAATGCATTGTTCTTTTTTGATAAAGGTCTGAAAACACTGTACCCCTCTTTTTATTACCTTCATTGTCTTACCGCTTTTCATTGTTGAATTTTTCCCTCCAATAAAATAATGAATGTCCATTTAGTTAAGATTTTAATTAACTTGAATTAATTGACAGTATGCTCCTGTTTGATTGGTTTAGGTTCTTGCCACTGCTCCGTCCAATGTTGCCGTTGACAACCTGGTAGAACGACTGGCGGGATACGGTATCCACGCCATCCGCCTAGGTCACCCCGCCCGACTGCAGGAGGGTATCAAACGCTTCTCGTTGGACGCCCTACTCGCGGGAAGCGACGGGGCAAAAATAGTACAAGACGTCAGGAAAGACATGACTAAAACACTGGTAGGTCTTTTCTTTTTAATTCACACTTAAAAAGTTCTTTTAGCATGCCCACAGTTTCATGTATTTCACTAGCTAATGATAATCACAGCCCAAAACAGTGTGGGGACATTTTTTTTTTCACATAACCTGTAAACCACCTTTAGGCATAACACACCTGTCCAGTTTTGTGCAGTAAGTAAGCTGTGTATGCGTAAGACCGTACTGTAAGGTTTGATCCACTCACACCAGGATGGATCCCTACTCTTAAGTGTGGTGGGTTCTTTAATGTGTCGTGGTGTGGCTCTCCTCAAACACGGGACCTCCTGCTTGACGTCCCATTCTCAAGAGGACATCCCTAACCAATGCTAGACTACCTTGCCATGTGACACAATCAGGCTTTTAGCTAGCAGGGAGTCCAGGGGTCTTTTGGACTCCCTACCCTAAGAAAAGAAGGAAATTAGACCCCCTACATTTGCAGTGGACCCGGGTAAAATTACATGCACATGAACATTTTTCATGCAACATAATTTTTTCCTCAAGACATACAAGAAAGTGGGACAGCATTGTAAACTGATTGACATGCAAGGCTAGAAGGTAAGAAATTAATTGTTAATCCACAGATCTAGAGCACATTGGGGCCTCTGGTTCCGCCCTCCCCCCACCCTATTTTTTTTACTCTGTCTATAAATTCTAGCTAGAAGCCTGGACACAAATTTACCTTTGTTTCTCCTCAGTCCAAGATGAAAAAGTGTCGCGGGAAGGCGGGGGAGTACCAGGCGCTGCGCCAGGAGATGAAGCACCTCCGCAAAGAGCTCCGGGAACGAGAGGAGAAGGCCTCGCTCGAGATCCTGGCGGGGGCGGACGTCGTCCTGGCAACCAACACGGGGGCATCGCCCGACGGGCCGCTCAAACTGTTACCCCGGAAACACTTCGACTTGGTCGTCATCGACGAATGTGCACAGGTTGGGAGGATATTTTTTATCCTTTTCTCTCGCTATGTCAGTAACTTTTTTATATTTTTGCTTTGAAATGTTAGAAAACTAAGAAAATATATAGCGCTGGCCTACAGCTAAAGCCTAACGTTAAAGCTACTACAGTCATGTACATGTACTAGAGCTGTGTACCGGTACTGTACCATGAAAATCGATTATAAAGTACCGATAATGAAGTACCGGTTATGATATAAATCTACACCAAGTATATGCTTCTTTTGTGACTAAAGATGCAGAAATCCTACCACAAAGGTGAAAATTTAGCACTAGAAAAGATGTAAAATGCTGGGCTGAAACTTAAAACCAGAGCCACCTTTGATTTAGTTTTGATCTCCTATTAAACCTCATAGCCTCATGCAACACCAAACGTGACCAAAGTGACACCTACAGTGTACACATAGGGACAGCGTAACTGATACGCAACAGATCTTTCAGGCGGGGAGTTTTGGAGGCAAGGAAGTTTGCCAGCCTGAGCTGCTTGTCTCCCACTCTGGGCCCCAGAAGAACACAATGTCATGTTGATTTGTCAAATTGTTCAGGTACAGGTACCATCTGTACCTGTACCCGATGTTACGTTTAGTTATGCTGCCCTAACATGTATGTGTTTATATGTGCAGGCTCTTGAGGTGTCGTGCTGGATCCCGCTACAGTACGCAGGCCGCTGTGTTCTAGCTGGGGATCACCTGCAGTTACCTCCAACCATCATCTCACACAAGTACGTTGTCTCTTCTCTTGAAGAAATATCTCTATTGTGTGTAAAAAAGTACTGATAAAAAGAGAAAATGTCATTAGTGACTATCCCGAAAAAAATGCATAATGATTGTATTTACCTAGTAGAACTATCATTGAGTGGAATTCGTTACCCTCAAGTACTGTAGGGGCATACTTGTTAGTTTAAACCATGCTAATGCAGCTAGATGTGCAAAATTTAGGTGTGACAGGCCGTTTGGTGTAATACATGTATAACCAGTTCCTGCTGTACCAAGTGCCTGCGAAGCTCGTTGTAATGCCAAAGGGCAAATATACCGGCTATACAGTTATAGATACAGATATATCCCTAGACAGTAGATTGATGAATTCTACAGTAACTGTTGAGGAATTCATCACTTTTTATGGCTCCATTACTTTGAGCTTGTTTGAAAAACAATTTCGCAAAAAAATTTACAGAAGAAACAACAAATGTTATACCTATATATTCAGCATCAGCAAAAAAAGCAATTGGACCATCATTTCTTTCCACACAATTTTGTATGTGCCTTTACTTAGATTTAATATATACTTTTTTCTTCGCAAATTGTGTTTTTATGTTTATTAATTTTCACTACTTTCTTGTGCCATTTTAATGGTAGGTCAAAATGATGTTATTTTCAGAGCTGCTGCCCAAGGCCTGAATGTGTCGCTCATGGAGCGCGTCATTGGTCTCCATGGCGACCAGATAGTGCGTATGCTGACGACGCAGTACCGTATGCACAGTGACATCATGGCCTGGCCGTCTGCAGAACTGTACAAGGGCAAACTGGTCGCTCATGAGTCGGTGGCATCTCATCTGTTATGGTGTGTGTGGGTCACTTTTCTTTTGGGGGGGGGAGGAGATTTTTTATGTCCAGAAATTTTATATGCCTGAAGCTCCTTCATACACAGGACCACCGTCTTTACATCACCATCTGAAAGGATGAATGTTACCCATACATTATGTACAGTCTAAGCTCGGCAGCCCAAGAAGACAATTCAAAATCTGGTCTATGTGGGCAGGTGATCGCAATTAACAGGATTCTCAATGCTCAATGGGGAAAACTACCTAAGGGGATGACATTGTCACAATGGCCAGGTGGTCCTTTCTTTGCAGAGAGGGTCACTTGTATACAGGTTAGACTGTACTTGGGACTTACAGATGTTGTTCTCTAGTGACCTCCCTGCTGTGGAAGAAAACGAGGACACGGCCCTCCCCCTCCTGCTGGTGGACACCACCGGCTGTGACCTCTGGGAGATGGATGTCCCTGCTGATCAGTCCAAGGGCAACAAAGGTCAGAGGTCATAGCAGCCATGTCACAATCAGACATTAATTTAACATTGCTGAAACGATTTTCTAAAGATTAGTGAATTGAGCATCAAAGGTCAGGGCGAATGAATATATGAATGACTGTAGAAATTACCACTTTTATATCTCTTGACAGCTTTTAATCTTTTTTAATAAATTTGTATTAAATAACATGTTACTGCTGTTGAAAACAATAAACCAATTCACAGATCCGAAAGTGCATATGCCTAGGTCGAAAGGTTAAGGCTGCTATAACTTGTCAACATTTCTTTGTCCAGACTTTCTTTGTCCAAATTTTGCTGGAACCAATTTGTTTTTGTCTTAGGGGCCTTAACCTCTGACCTTACCCCCAATACACAGGAACTGTGAGGAAAGTTATTGATATTAATCCTCATCTCTACCATTGCTCTGTGCAGGTGAGGCTGACCTGACCAGAACACATGTGGAGAGGCTGATTCAGAGTGGGGTCTGTCAGGAGGACATCGCTGTTATATCTCCTTACAACCTACAGGTGGGGCAAAACATCACCTTTTAAAGTCTCGTTCCTGTATTATTCCGAGTGTATGCTACGAAAGAGTCTGGTCTAAAAAAAGAATTTTGGCCCAAAAAGAATGTGTATAGGGTGCTCATAAATCATTAAAAGTCTTGCCCCACATTTAAGTTAAGAAAGTGGAATGGAGTCCCGTATTAACACTTTTGGAGTAACCTTCTACGTTGTATACATGTTTTGTACTATTAGTTTTTTCCGGTGTTGATTTTACGGCTCATGGTCATTTTGACATGACCAGTCTTGTAACTCAGTGTCTGAGAGTATCATGAATTTTGTCAAATTCAAAACACTGGTAGGATAGAGGTAAAGTACAATTATTGTATTCACATGTGACAATACTGAATTATATTATTTTGGTGATGTGTGCTGTAGGTTGAGCTGCTGAGACAACACCTCTCCTCTAAGTACCCTCGTCTGGAGATCAAGTCGGTCGATGGCTTCCAGGGCAGAGAGAAGGAAGCTGTTGTCATCTCACTGGTAAACAGTTTACTTATCACCTTCGCCAAGAAGGTTATGTTTTTGGTAGTATTTGTGACAGTATAGTGCTGTAACAATGTTTGTGGTTGAACGGAATCTCTCAGGATGCAATGGATGAATTATTAGGAACTTTTGTATGTGGTTAGGTCTTTTACTTTTGACCTTTCGAAGGAATTACACTTACGTACACATAGACAAAACAAGGAGAAAGCTAGGCGGTTTGGGGCTTGTGATGTCTTTAATCTGTGAAACTGCTCTGTGGTAGAGGCTTATAATGGTTGTACAGAGACATCAACGGCCAAAGACTGTGGTCTTGGCGGTCACAACACAAACTGTAATGTATTACGTACAGTGTTGGTAAGTTTAAACAATTTTATGAGTTCTTAAGATACAAGTTGAGATTGCAGCAAGGGCGGGATGGTGGTAACATTGCAAGGGAGGCGAGCCGGCCGCACGGAGCGGCGGATTTCGCTTTGTGAGCATGACACGAGCGGAGGTCAGAGGTCGCTTCCTCCAGCGTAATTCCCTACGATTGGTCCAGACCAATCCTACTATAATTACACTTACGTACACATAGACAAAACAAGGAGAAAGCTAGGCGGTTTGGGGCTTGTGATGTCTTTAATCTGTGAAACTGCTCTGTGGTAGAGGCTTATAATGGTTGTACAGAGACATCAACGGCCAAGCCGAGGGTAGTGAGGGCCCCAAACCGCGTAGCGGAAAAGTAGTTAGTTGTAGTGGTAGTGCTGAATCTAAATTAGAAGGTAGCTAGATATTCAAGTTCATAAAAAAGTGTCCAAGGCTGGTGAAGAACGCGCCGCAGGACGTCACCGGCCGGGCACTGTCGAACAGCGTAGAGACAAACCGGAAAGGGTACGTCGGCGTGAGGCTCTAACTTAGTACTGTGAAGTCGGCCGTGGGCGGGTACTGGGGGTCTTCGGCACGCAGCTGGAGCTGATCTTGATGAACTGTCAATCTGGCTGTGCTCAACTACTCTAATCTATTCTACTCTACTGGAAAGAGTCCAGAGTTTCGGGTGTGCGTAATTTCCAGGCTGATGACGATCTCGCTGCAGGACGCTGCCGCGGACTCCGAGTCGGACCGGAAGGTTAAGTCGCATCGACGCGGAGTGGGGAGCCTTGAGTACGCTGCTGTAGATGCACACCGCATTCTTGTAGACCGTGTAGGTAGGGGTGGAAAGGGAGAAGGACGTGCGATGAGGAATTACCGCTCGTGGAAGCTCGTGTATAAGTTGCTAAGTTCGCGAGAAGAAACATGGCTGCTCAAATCAGGGGCCGAAGTCTCGCGAGACCCCGCCTCAAGCGCGGGAAGTGAGTGAGGGAGGGGGGCTGTCGGTCCGATCGTTGTAGACTCTCTGTAAATACGCTATTGTGGGACGGCAAACCGCAGGTTTCTTGGCAGGTTCGTGTGCCTCGGCAGTTGGGAAACGTCGCACGGTAGGTTGAGAGGCTTGATGAAGGCTCAAAATGTATATGTCGGGGAAACTCACACGTGGCAGGCGGGTGTACAGTCCCAGGCTGGTGAAGAAACCTCGCTGCAGAACGCCGCCACAGATTACGAACAGTGTAGAGACAGCCGGAATCAGTCTTCGGGTGAAACTCTAGCTTAGAACTGTGAATCCAGGTGGACAACGTTACTGGGAGTCCCCGCACGCTACTGTGGTTGCACACCGCGGCCCTGCGTTAACATTGCAAGGGAGGCGAGCCGGCCGCACGGAGCGGCGGATTTCGCTTTGTGAGCATGACACGAGCGGAGGTCAGAGGTCGCTTCCTCCAGCGTAATTCCCTACGATTGGTCCAGACCAATCCTACTATAATGATAATGATTACTCTAACCTCTCAAATAGAAGTACCCCCTGGAATAGAAGTACCCCCAGGACAAATCTTCAAAATGTAATATAAGTACCCCCTGGAATAAAAGTACCCCCCGGAAAATTTCAAAAATCGACAGTCGAGGCTAGGTAAACTGTGTCCATACATGTACAACTGTCACTGTCAGAGGGAAATAAGATAATAAGCAGGTAGGTAACTTATATTTAGTCAATTATGCCATACCTATTAAGTATATAGATATTGAACAGAATAACTGTCCATAGCTTGTTCAAATCATGATGATCTTCCTCGCCTCTTCGTAAAATATAATAGTAATATTGAAAAATTGGGCATAGGTTCCCCGCTATGACCCCTATTAAACCGGGGGCCACGGTGCTTTCAAATTCAACAAGTGAAAATGTACATGATACATGCTTTTTCTACTTGGAACTTGAAGCAAGTGATCAAAGAAAATTGTTATATCATTTTATTATGACTGACAATCAGTGACATATAACAAAAATCATCAGAGTACTTAAGTTAAATGTACCTGATTATATTTTCTAAAGACATCAACCACAAAAAAACACAAATATGAACACAGTCCTTCCACAAAAGAAATATGTCTATAAACTTTTGCTCCATAGCGTCGAAAACAAAGTGAGACGCTCGGATTTCGAGTTCCCGCGGTAAATCCCAAATTCACCCAAAATATTGAACAGAGATAGACTGTAAAAGTAGCTCAACGTCACAGACCGCACATACTAAGAAGTTACCCATTACGTGTTGACACTAGAAACCCGCGATGAACCGCCCAAATTGGGAAAATCTTACGATTATTTAAAAAAATGAACCCTCTGAAAATAAATATGGCCTTGTGTGTCTATCGTTGCCCAAAAAATATAATATTTCCATGCGTTTACGGTATCATTTTAAAGATCGGTATCCGCACTACGCAATATGCTGCTAGTTTTACTGTCGCCATGCCTGAGAGTGGCGGCCATGTTTCGCGATTTCGCGCTGTTGTTTACCGAATCATATCGGACATATTTCTGCCGTTTTAGAGATTTTGTGGCCTCAAAACACATATTACAAGGGAAGTTAAGTTATGATTGTTGTTTTAAAGTGTTACATGTCTTGTTACAAATAATTCTTCCGCCGCGCTGCCGATACTACGGATATAGTGGTCAGGAAATTATTATTCCCCGTGCAGGCGTGCACCCTACTCCACACGTTTTTGATCAGCGTGCTTTGGTTTACGATATAAACAGAGACTATCAAAGTTATTTATATGAAAATTGTATTTTAAAATGTCAATGTCGCGTCTTTTTTTCCGGTTTACTTTGTAGCGTCATAGCGATATCGACCGATATGTTACGTGTGCCGCCAGGATACTTTTCACAAGGCCGTCAAAGCGGCGAGAAAATCAACGCCGGTAGGCCGAAAAATAGCGAATTACGAGCAAAAATACCGGGGAAATATGGGCAGATAAACCTTAACTTACGATTTTAGTGGGATTCCTGGTTTGCAAAGCCTCAATTTTTCAAAAAATAATAAACGTACCGTCTAGAATAAGAACGTACCGGGTGGAACTATAGGCGAAAAAAAATAAACGTACCGGTACGTTTATTTGAGAGGTGAGAGTATGGGCTCCCTGGTACCTTTCTTTGGTACTTCAGCAGAATTTCTGGTTTTTGTATCTGACGATCTGGATGGATTTTTGGGTTGTATAGTTTTGTTTGCTTTTCAGTTCCCCAAGCGAAAATTTGTAATATGCCTGACTTATAGTTTAGATATGCTAATGCTCTTTTTTTTACTTCAGGTACGTTCAAACGAAAACAGAGAAGTCGGTTTCCTCGCCGAAGATCGCCGTATCAACGTCGCGATCACACGGGCGCGCCGCCATCTCACCGTCATCTGTGATTCCGAAACTATCAGCCACCACAAGTTCCTCTCCTCCCTCATGGGCTACATGTCTACGCATGGGGAGGTGAGAAGTGCTCACCAGTACAGTAATGGTGAGTCTAAATGGTTACATCATGTCTACACATGGGGAAGTCAGAAGTGCTCACCAGTACAGTAACAGTGACTCTAGTGGGCTACATGTACGAAACAGATTTACTGACAATGCACATTGGTTAGATCTACTTTCAAAGAAAATTGTTGTTTTTTTGTGTTTCTCAGAAAGTGAGGTGACAGTGTCGGCAGATTACAGCAACGTTCCAGTCAACGTGCACAGAAAACAGGCCTCAAAAGAAGCGTCAGGATCGACACAAACCCAAGAACCTAAGACCACTAACAATGATGATGTTACTGCAGAGGTTAAGCAAGAAGTACAGCCTTCTGTAAATGTTGGACAAGTGGAGAAGAAAGAAACTTCAGATGAATCTAAAACAGAACCACTCTATCAAAAGCAACAGGTAATAATTTTCATTGTACATGTACATTTTTTTTTAAATTTTGTTTCAAAGCTTGTTCACTATTTCTTCTAACTGCAAAACGTCTTTAAAAAAAGTTAGATATGATAGTTATTGCCACCGTGAAATCAGAGCTTACTTCAGTCCATGTTTTTGTTTCTTTTTAGTCTTTCCATTAGTTATTGTATTTAAATACAGATGTACATCATTATCCTTCTTTTGCAAAAAAATGTCTCAGTTTGCATGTAATGCTGTTTTCTTGTTTTCAGGCTGTCCAAAACGAACAGAAAGCAAAAGACCCAACCGTAGAACTGGAACAAGATGGCTCACTTCAAACTAGTGAATCCGTTGGGGGCACCAAACCAAAGAGAAAGCGAAACAGAAACAGAAACAAGAACAAAAGCAGCTACGAAAATAATACTTTGTCTGATAATAACACTGAAAGCAATCAAAAACAAACTATAACGACAGAAAAAGATGAAACAGAAACGCTCACATCAAACTTTGTCACATGTGAACACTGTGGGAAGGAACTGCCAAAACCTAACCTAGAGCTTCACACCATGCACTGTAAGAGAGTGGCAGAACTGAAAGGAAAACTACAAGCAGCGAGCGCTCCAAAAGAGAAACCGCAAGCAGCCCCAAAGCAGCCCTCGTCCAGCCTAGAGAACAAAAGGCGTCCAAAAAGCAGAAAGAAGAAACAAACTGTAGATGAAAAGGAGGACGAAAGTGATGACCTGGACGCGCTGCTTGCACGTGTGGTGAAGGAAGACCACAGCTGTCATTACGAGCGGTGTAAGAACAGCGTGGCCACGGTTGGTCAGTTCTGTGTCCACTGTCGTAAGCTGTACTGTCTGAGTCACCACATACCGGAGGTGCACGGCTGTGGGGACGACGCACACATGGAAGCACGCGCCCGACTATCCAAGGTAAAGATAGAATACAACACGTGGATTCCATATCACCCTAATCTAAGAGTATGCTTGAATGTCTATGCGATCTATGCAGATATTGAAGTTGTCTAGTTACATTGTTCTGTGCCAAATATGTAAAAAAAAAATACCAGGAATGGAACCCGTGACCTCTCGATCACGTGTCCGCTAGCCTATCCACTCGGCCATTCATGAAAATCTCTAACGGTACAATACGTTAAAGTCAGTATGATAGTTCTTCTGTACAATAAAGATTGTTTTATGATTATCCCACAGGACACCATTGTAGAGGGTAAACTGTATGCAGGCTCACAGAAGAAGCTCAAACCAGAGAAGAGAGCCTATCTGCAGAGGAAACTGGACAAGAAACTGACGGACATGGAAGAGAAAAGGCAGCCTAAGAGACCGTCTGAAAACTAGACTAAATGCTCCTATGCAAAATTACTGCCTTGCATACAAATTATACAATTCCTGGATTTGGAATTTTATATATTAGTCAACTTTGAAGCAAATTTTTTATGAAAATATCATAAGGCATATCAGGTTATGCCTTGGTTATTTCACCAATTGTAAATGAAAGTTCCTTTGGTATTACCTCAAATTACCATAACAAGGCTTGAGAGAATAAACCTTAAGCTATTACTTCACTGTCGCTGTTACAGTGGTTCTAGTGGCAAAGATTCCAAACACCTGACGCATGATAATGCCATTAGTCATTATTGGAGAGAGTACGTGTGTGTGTGTGCGTGTGTGTGTGCTAAGGGCGCCATCATCCACAATAAACACCTTGGGAATTTTTCTACATCAGTGAACTGTTAGAAATTATCATCTTGCAAACCATATGCAACGTCATCAGTATTGTCTTTTGTAACATCTACGAACTTAAAGTTAAACATAATCCAGCTGACACCTTAAGACCGCCACATTAAAATAAAGATGTTATTGAGGCTTTCTTAAGGTATCTTGAACGTCTGGATATCTGATTCTGAAGTGTGCATACCTCAGGTATTACTTATGCTGCATTTAGATACACCGTTTATTTTATGTATCGGTATTAGAGTACCCTACCGTATCATGAAAGTTGACGGTACCAATTTACTGTATAGCACCTTATACTGTGGGCTCATTTATGTATTTTTTGTGTATCAATAATACTGTAAATGCATTTAAGTTCGCGTGGTTTGTATTTCGCGGTAGGGAGAAAATGGAGTGTTTACGGTAGTGTTCAGTTCGCGTTTGAAACAATAGTAGCGCTACAGTCATAGGTGAGCAAAAAGTTTCGCGGGGGTCTTAAGTTCGCACTGAAAGTTCACCGCCAACATAAAACCACCGCGAACATTTCTGCATTTACAGTATGTCAAATACCACTTGCTCTTTTGTGACCGAAGTGCTGCGGCGCTCACTGCGTTATGGCACATTAATTTTCCATTATCTCTATTGAGTACACGTTTGTGACACGTGATCGACCCAGGACAAAGGAAAAGAACACAAAGATGACACGCCCAGATGACTAACGGTGACCCCGCGCCGTGGGTGTGGTGTCTTGGGAAAAGGCGTCTCTCAGAATCATTACAGTACTGAAGACTGGCGTTCCCTGCCTGGCGTTTTCGTGGTGTGAACAGGACATGTCATGGAATTTTAACGTTTTCGCAATTCATACCATGAATTGACGTTTAAAACGGACCTTGTTTCATTTCATTTTCTGTTGTCAGCTATTTTGTCCTTGGAAAACAAATATCTGAGTGGGAAAAAGAACATTTCGTTTGCGTCCAGCCATTGGAAAGTCGAAGATGGGGGGTGGTGTATGTACAACATGTGTTGCCGTTTTGACCGTACTGTACCTTTCTCTCGGAAGCGGTAAGTGACATTAAATATCTAGACTCTCTACAGCCTTACCCATTATTTACCTTTCCCATTTGTCCCAAATATCATACTAAAAGTTATTATATTTTCCATCTTTTACGTTGATATTATGTGTTTAAAAATATAGCTCCTACATGTACTATTTGATCATTGCTATCTATAAATTGACAGTCGGTGAAAATTCCGTCGCGTATTTGATACTGTAATTTTTCCCACTTCTATATTCAGTATATATTCTCAAAGCGATGCTTGTTAATATTCAAACGCCATGTCGCACCGTAGACAGGTGATCATCTCAAGCTTAAGCCTAGGCCTTCTATTATCTTGTCTCAACAGATAGCCGCATTGCGTTTTAGAAATGCTGTAAATAGAAAGCGCCTGTGTGGTTTTTGTGCATTGCGTGTCATCCGTGGATTATGAGTTTGCAAAGGCATTTGAGACTACCCGCAAAAACACAATGTAATGTTATGTCACGTCCGCCATTTTTCCCATAGGGGCATTTAAAGATATATACAAAAGTAGGGGGAAATCGAACGATGACATTTGAGGAAATGGTTATATGTTAACAGAACAAGTATGAGAAAATACATCGACATATTCCCTAAGTTAACATTACTCAAAAAGAAGAAATGGAGCAGCCCATTTTGACGTGCTATACAGCTATAGGTAGTTGAAAAGTGCATGTACATTGCAGACTGGCACCGTTGCAACCGGTTTTCTTTCACGCTCTGAATAATATATTGAGCCGCCTCTTTGCAAACGACGTGTCGATATGTCGATACGTTGAGAGACACTGAGAAAGATAACATTTACGTGTGCGTAATGTGCTATATTGTTCAAAACATTACTGTAAATGTGCATTGCGATCCTTGTCGCAGTTGATATCCATCTACAAGGACAAAAAGTAAAGCAGACGTATTTTGTACGGTGGTTTTGGGCGTTTAGTACATCTTTTATGTGTTTCCTTGTATTAACTAGACACCCCACCTCACAGTATGCATTAGGAGGTCGTGCGTTGTACAAAACGATACTAAAAGGCCTACAAACATATACGCCAAAACCATCTGCTTGGAGATAGGGCATTGACAACTCATTTTATTGTGAAAATGCTCATTGACGTCACTGACAAACTGTTCATTGACGCCTGAAAAATATCGACGCGCCTACGTGTATGGAGATGTCAGAAGAAACGTAGGGATTGACCTTCGCTAATATATGTTACAAAAATAACGTTTTATTTAAAAAAAAACATTTTATGTCATCGTTCTCGATGTATACACTCGAAATATTCAGCCGCCTAAAGTGCCAACACCTACATGTACATGGTAGGAACCGCCCAGTATTCTCAGTACTCTACATGGAATTAAAAGAGTTATGTCAACTGAACATGCCCCTCTGCATGTATTCATGTTTGTCTTTCATAAAGTAATAGAAAGAGCCAAATTCCATATTTTACTCACCTTTTGAATAAAATGCGTTGGTTGAAACTTTAGTATGCACTGTTGGTATTTTCCTATTTCAGTATCTGTTCTACGTAATTATTTACCTCTGGTTTTAGATTTTTTTCAATATGTGTACTAGGTATACTAGATTGTATTTACTTAGCTTTAATATTTGTCATACTTCGACGTATAATGAATATTCAACGCATAGAATGCCTGAATTGCGCGATTTAGCGTGAATTATCAATTACGAATTCAAATTACTAGCAGATTAAAAAAAAAACGTGTAAGGGACACATGTCAAAAATACATTCTAGGATATGAGAACATTATGATATGAAAATATCAAAAATCTTCCAACACCAAGACATTCATAAATATCTTAGCATTCAGAATTGGACTTAAGTTCAGCTGATATATGGTGGCTTAACGCTCACAATGTTTCTGAATTTTGATGAAAAAGGATTAAAAATAGATATTCAGTACAAGACGTATTGCAGTAGTGTTTATAATAAATTCGAAGTACTTACAGTAAGTACGACGGTTGCATCAATTGTATACGCGCCTACGTAATACTAGACAAATGCATGGTACGAACATAACACAGTTCTGTTATGTGAACGAAAATTGAACCTTGAACGGGAGCATCTGGTGATACCAACACGGGGAACGATGGGTTCTTCTCTACTCGGCCTTATCCTCCCTGAATGAAAATTATTCCATGCAATTTTAGGCTTTAAAACAATACGTTTAAAGTTGTTAATGGTATTCTATCAAAAAAGCTAATACATATTCAATTCTTGTCTCTAAAAGAATAGCAATTCGGTCTCATAATTTATGCAAATCATTTCCGCTTGATTGTCACCACAAGGTCATAAATGACCTCTAACCTCCCTGTCACAGTCTGTAAACTAGACGTGCTCAACCATGCGTTATGGTACACTGTTTGTGATAGGTGGAACGGATCAAATCATATCACTTAGTCAAGATTACATCGAGGGTAAGTGGCTGCAATACGCATGCGCTCAGCCATATTTCAGTAAGGAAGCCTTCAAAATGAAAGATGAAATATTTTGCATTATGATTTTATGAATAAGTCTCCCGTGTCCCTGAATTGTAATGCTAGATATATGACATACTTATAATAATTCGCGTCAGTTCTTAGATTCAAAACAGAAATAGCCCCCACTCATCACACACAGACACACACACACACATGCACAAACAAATTACATGTCATACTCATACAGCTTTTTAAGTTGTCTATCCATTCAAAAATACTAATAGTTGTTCGTCAAATTTTGCCCTGTATGATTGTAACGTATATATTTTGTTGGGCAAGTCATATAGGCATACGCAGACCGTTAGAAAGCATTAAAGATGGTCTGTCTCAATCTGTTTATCTTTTTTTGCAACTAAAGTTACAAATTTCTGATACTACAGCTATAGCGATTTTGTGTCATATTTTCTATACTTAGAATTGGTCGAGGCCGTAACAGTAACCGTTACACCTGTCGAAGACTTTGTGGCCAATGGGAACAACTATAACTTCCGTTGCAACTTCGCCCTCGACGACCCCTCCAAAAACGCCATCGCCGATTGGTCGTTCACCAACCGACAAGGCACGACGTTCTCCGATTTGTACAAGAACGCGGGGAGTCTTGGGGAGTTCTTCCTTCACGGTTACGACAGCAGGGCGACGTTTACAGGCGACATGAGCGGCGGGGACGTCGGGTTGGAGATCCGGGCCCTGACCTTGGCCGACAGCGGGACTTACACCTGCCAGGTCTCGGTGTTGGGGGAGGGGAAAGACGAGGCATCGATAGACATTACCGTGCTGGGTAAATAACGAAGAAAATTGCGATGTGAAAATATATCTCTCTCTCTCTCTCTCTCTCTCTCTCTCTCTCTCTCTCTATTGTCACGTTGCGTGGGACAATGATTGCCTATGTATTCAAATGCTACTTACTTGCAAAGGAGATTATAAGCACCTATTTCTACATAATATGGTCAATATGTCTTTAGCTTTTTGTCGTTGTTGTTGTGCTGTTCTTGTTTGTTTTGTTGTATACGAATTTCTGTGTTTTTCTCAATTTCACAAACATTGAACGAAACGATGTATGCTGTCCGATTACAATTTTCAATACGTTTTCTGTAAAATTCCTATATATTCAATGAAATAAAGTTTGTGATTTAGGCTTTTATCTTTTATAACAATTGCTGTTGTAAGTGTTTGACAAAATCACATACATTTAAGATATCCTACAAAGCTTTATTGTAGTATACGAAACTAGTGGCCAATTAATTGTTCAAAGCTGCCAAAACTTGTTGCAACAGATTAATGTATTTTAAAGGGAATGAACTGAATTTTCCCCTTCTTCTTGGAATGTTACAGACCCCCCGGGTGCTCCCCTCCTGTCCATCAGCCCCCACCCAATCCGTGAGGACCAGGGGGTACAACTGACGTGTGCTATGACGTCAGGAACAGCGCCTTTCACCTACAGTTTTCATGCTGGTGACGTCATGCTGACGTCAGGAAGCCCAACCACCTATGACGTCACAAACGTCCAGAGGGACCAAACGCGTTACACCTGCAAGGTGACAGACGTGTTGGGAGACCAATTTGCCGCCACCAGCCTAGAAGCAACTTTGGACGTGCACTGTGAGTTAAACTTTTCAACAACTCTCAACTCCATTGTTTTCTTTCCATTATATGTTGCACCTTAAGTCAAAGTCGCCATGTTTTTACGTCATAGTCACGTGGTTGCAAACACATTACACTGTTCCTTTTCTTCAGACCTATTCTCATGCATATATCTCATGGTATCAACTTATACCACCGTATCGTTGACATGCATCTGAATCTGTATTGTTTATAGACAGTATACAATGAAGATATACAATACAATACAATACAATACAATACAAAACAGATACAATGCAGATACGTATGCCTGTATGGTATGTATACAGTATACCCGCCCAACGGCGTAACATATTGGCTAGCATTATGTAAAAATGAATTCGTTCGTACTGCAGATATTGACACACCACAGCTCGCACCAAGTAGTCCCGTCACCGGCGTGGAAGGAGACGAGCTGAGTGTCGTGTGCACCGCCGACGCAAACCCCTCCGCCACCATCCAGTGGAGCAAGGATGGCGCCAACCAAGGACAGGGAGCGACCTTGACGAAGAATCCTGTCAACCGTGATGATGCGGGGACCTACACCTGCACCGCAACCAGTAGCGGAATACTGGGAAGTCCCTCATCTACAAGTGCACAACTGGAAGTGGAAGTTCAGTGTAAGTTGCGTTATGTATTTCATCATTACCTCCGTGAAAAATGAGGTATTGTAATCAGCTGGTGTGTTTGTTGATTGTAGTTGCTATATTATGCAGTGCCACAATCTAGGAAATGTTTTGAGTATGGTATGATATCCATAGTAAAGAAATTTCAAATTTTCAAAACTTAAGAACTTTTTTTCTCTTTTCGGACACACGTAGACCCCCCTGATGGCAACCCTGACTGCACCGTCACAACAACCGGAAATGACGTCATGCTGAACTGCGAATGGCAGGGCGGGAACCCAGCAGCGGAAGTGACGTGGTCACACAGTGGCGGACAACCAATTGGGTCCGCACAACAATCCGTTAACCAGGTGGCTGCACCTGTCCTGGCGCACAACACGATTTACACCTGCACAGCTACAACTCCGGCACTTTCAGCACCAAGGACATGCACTGTTACTATTAGTAAGTAGGCAACGGGCATGCGCCGTGCCCTGGAGACTTAACGCACACGCGCTATCCATGATTTTCCAAAGTCTTACATTTGAAGTCAAACAATATTAACGACAATGCATTGACCTCTAAGATATCTACCACCTCTTTGGAGCCAACGATTTTTTTTTTTGCCACGAGGTTTCGGTTCATCACTACTGTAACCGACAAGTACACGTTTCTTCACCCCTGCTTTAGCAGCGCGTCACCCATGGGTCTAGCAGGGCGACACACATCCTAAGTTCTCGTGCAGCCAGCTTTTTCATAAAATTTTCTTGTTAAAAGGCAAAAACAGATGGCGCTTTTATTACCGTTTCCTACAGTCTTGCAATTTCTTTTCAGAGCGAACGTCGATGTATGTAATTTTTTCTAACAATGTATACTCTATGTAGGTGTGCCGACAGTAGCAGTCTCCCCCAAACCAGCATCCACCGCAGCAGAGGGTACGGCCAGCCACAGTCTGTCCTGCACCGTCAACTTAGACGTGTTCCCACCAGTCGAGAGTCTCTCCTGGACCGGACCGGCCGTCACTGCCGGCAGGACAACAGGTGAGGTTATAACTTTTTTATTGGTTGGTAATCCTACTCAGAGTCTCAATACACATCGGGGACACTCTTCAATACAGGGCTGAGGTTTCCACTGGGCGTGGTGTACCACCAACTGCCAGTCAAGCAGAGAATCACCTGAATGTTTTCTTTAGGTAAAGCCAATTCTCTGATTGGATAACGGTGGCGAGGGCACGCCCACAAAAGCCAGGTTTAGCAGAGCCTCACCAAGGTATATTGTATAGGCCGTGGGCGAGGCTCTGCGTTGGAGAGGCTCTGAGTTGGAGAATGTCGTTGATCGGACTCATTCGCGATCGATGGGCAAAACTAAGCCAAAAGTCTTTGTGTTGGAATTTGGAACTTTAAAGTTGGAACTTTTAGCTGTATCTGATTTATGATTCTCCGTTGTCGTTTTCCAATTTTATAGGTGGGACCTTGGATACACCAGCTCTTACCATCCAGAACGTTGTAAAGTCGGACGCAGGAAACTACACCTGTTCTGCCTCCAACCTGGCCGGAACCGGCAGTGATTCTCTCAACTTGGATGTCCTTTGTACGTTTCGTATTTTCTTTGTGTGTTTTGTCGGTATATATTGAAACGTATGTGACTGCACTGTGTATTTTATTGGATATCTTTTCGGGGCTTAAGTTGGTGATAGAGAGGGGATCAACTTAAAATGCAAATGTCATAATTGGTGTGGTATTTTGGGTAATAGATCGACGGGTAGTTTGGTGGTCTTTTGATAGATTCAAACCGTATACGCGTAAGCAATCAGCCGTAAGCAATCAAAGCGATTTAAACTGTTAGTGTCTTCAAAACAAATGACTTTAACTGTTACTGTATTCTAGATTTTGGCGTCTTCTTTTAAGTTAAACATCGTGAAACGTCGTGGTATCTTTATGGATTTCTGACACAAGACGTCTTTGTTCTTTATCAGATGCACCCACGAGCACCGCTGTCGTCCCAGCTTTAGTTGAAGAGAAAGAAGGCGACCCACTCACCTTGACCTGTACTGCGGACGGCAACCCCGCCCCGACATTCACCTGGAACAAACAGGGAGGGTCGGGAGGGCTCCCAGCAGGGCACGTCGTACAGATCCAAAGTCTGTCAAGAGAAGACGCCGGAACGTACACCTGCACAGCAAGCAACGGGGTCGGCAACCCACAGGCAGCGACGAGTACTGTGAACGTGCTATGTGAGTGTCAATCAATTTATTATTGCAACCATGGAAAATGAAGGCACTGTTTGTGTGTGACAGTGTGTGACAGTGTGTGACAGTGTGTGACAGTGTGTGACAGTGTGTGTGTGTGTGTGTGTGTGTGTGTGTGTGTGTGTGTGTGTGTGTGTGTGTGTGTGTGTTTGTGTTTCTGGACATTTGTAGTCAACATAACTTCTGGATGGATTGTAATGATATTTGTTATGTGGGTAGGGGTTGAGAAGATGATGGTCATGGTCGGTATTTTGGGCCCCCTGGTGTGTGACCTTGGTACCGTAGAAGACCTTCCAGATTTTGTATCTCTTCCTCTGGACATGTTATGGTCTTTAGTTTTGGGCGGCACGTGGCTTTTGATGTAATGATGTAATGAAGAACTAGAAGTGGTGTAGGTTTTGGGCCCCTATCAGCTAGTTTGATTAGCATTCATATTGTTCTTGGTCTGTCATTAATATCTATATTGAAAAAAATCATTTCTCTGCTCTGTTCTAGATCTCGACACACCAACCATCAACACAACTTCACCAGTGACCTTGGAAGAAGGGCAGTCCACGGCTATGCAGTGTTCAGCAATGGCCAATCCAACAGCCGGCTTCAAGTGGCGCAAGGACGGAAGTAGTGACCCGGAAGTGAACGGCAACATCCTGACCTTGTCAGAAGTCAGTCGGGATTCGGAAGGAACCTACACCTGTGAAGCTTCCAACACGATGGAGGGAGCTCTTGAGACAGAAGAAGCATCAGTGGAGTTGATCGTTAATTGTAAGAAATGTGTTTTTTTATGATGTCTTTCTGGCCTTGATACCCCTTTGTTGAGATGTTGCTTTATACATCAGACATTCATGTTTTTATGACCTTTAATAGTTTGATTGGGAAAAAAACTCAACAATGCATTTTTCTGTACGAGTCACTGAGCACTCCCAATGGTCCCTAGGGTTGTTTATCAAATATTCACGAGTTTAACTATTCATTGAGGTTCGCATCCCTTGCGTCATGTGACCAATGATTGGGTTAGTCATACCAAAGCAGACTGTAGGCTGAAAAAATCGGTGACTTCTAATTCTATGTGTTAGAAAAAAGTATGACTTTTATTTTACAATATTTCCTTTTTTTTAACACAACTTCATGAAGCTTCTTCTTCTTTCCGCAGACCCACCCAGCGTCACTGTCACTTCCGGTACGGTGACGGTAGATGAGAATGATGACGTCAGTCTGAGTTGCACCGCTGACAGCAAGCCGCCTCCGACCACCTTCACCTGGACGGACACAAACGGAACCCCCCTCAACAGCCAACGTAATGGTCTCACCCTGCAGGTCACCATACCGGATATTACGTACCAACAGGCCGGAAGTTACACCTGCACAGCAAGCAACGGAGTGGGGGATGCTGGGTCTGCTGAAGTTGACGTCACCGTGGAATGTAAGTACTTGATTATTGGGCTACCACTAAAAGCGGCTTGAACACACCTTAGACTGAGGAGATTGCAATTCATGGAAATTTCTTGAACGGTTGATGAATGGAATCGTTGAGCCTCGCCAGCGGCTTACACAATTTATCATGGGGAGGCTCTGCTGAAATAAACCGGGCTGAGGTTTCCACTTTTGTGGGTGTGGCTTTTAAACAGCTGTCACTCAATCAGAGAATCAGCTAAATCTTTTCTTTAGGTAAAGCAGATTCTCTGCAGATCTGATTGGCTGACAGCTGGTAAGAGGCCACGCCCACAAAAGTGGAAACCTCAGCCCGGTTTAGCAGAGACTAGCCAATGTATATTGTATAGGCCGCGTGCGAGTCTCTGTGTAGGAGAACGAACTTTACTTAAAAGTCCTTACAAGTTACAAATATCATATTTTGCAACATCTTTCTCTAGATCCTCCTAAGTTCGAACACAGTCGAGACCCTTACCCCGTCGCTACCGGCGCAAGCGTGTCTCTGAAATGTTTCGCGTCTGCCGTACCCAATGACATTACGTTCTCTTGGTCACGTGATGGGAGCCCTGTGTCAGACGATCGGTTCACCGTTACCCATCCTGCTCCGGGCGCCTACCACCTCAACATCAATGGGGTACAGGAGGAGGATTATGGGACATACCGCTGCACGGCGACCAATCAGAAAGGAGAAGAGTCAGATGACGTCATCTTGCAGCCATACGGTATGAATTTTCAGGAAGACAACTGCCAGAAGTGTGTCAACTCTTCAAATCTTGAAATGTACTTAAGACATCTTGAGATATTTTGAAAAATCGCAACATGTTTTGAAAAAATCTCAAGATGTTTTCGAAAGAATTTTTTTGTTTTGTCATGTACTTAAATCAAATTTTGTATTTGCTCTTATAATACTTATGATAACACTTCAAACTTAGTGTAGAATTTTCATTCAACATTTGCTAAACGTATTGACATTTATAGAACGAACTAAATTTGCTTGCCCAATGTTTCACGCCTTATAACTTTCACACTAAGGCTTGTTTTTCCGTCCCATCTCAGGCCCCCCTCACCAACCAACCGGTTTGCGAGTGTTGTCCAAGGACGCTGATTTTAAAGTCCAGATCCGTTGGACTGCAGGATTCAACGGTGGGCTGCTGACAACCCACACCATGCAGCTGCGCAAGAAGGGTTCCACCGCCTGGAAAGACGTAGGGACGCAGCAAGAAGGGGTTGACGAAAAACGGCCCACATTCGTGAAGACGCTCGATCTGAAGAACGAAGACCAAGGAGACTACTACCTGCGGGTTACTGCCACCAACAACGAGCCGGGCGGAGCCTCGTCTGACTTTGTGGACTTGAGATTGGAAGGTACTATAAATCATGAAATATTCGCTGTGGTTTGAAGTTCCCATATCTGTATGCTTACTCTTCCATTGCGTTACTACGGTTGTTTCAACAGCGAACTTAAGACACCATGAACTCCTCTTTTCCCCCTACCGCAAAATCGAAAATGCAGACAAAAATCCCAAATGCCATCAGCCCGGTTTATCAATGAATCAATTAATCAATCAATTAATCAACCAATCAATCAATCATTCGATCGACCGATCCATCAATCAATCCATCCATCAATCCATCCATGCAAACTAACTAAGCAGAATGATACGAATCTGGTACTGAATTTTGTTGATTGTACGTAGAATTCATCAAATGAATCTAACTGATTAGACCGGAAGAAAAAAAAGAACAGAAAGATTACTCTATGTTTAATGAAATATCAACGATACTCATTGTTTACACACATCGCAGGTCGACGGCGGCTCTACGGCACCCTAACAGTAGACCAGGAGTGGAATGAAGCGCTCGGAGAGGTCACAAACGAGTTCGAGAAGGAGGCTGAAGATTGGGAGGAAAACGTCAGTAACATCTTTATGATTTTTTAATAATAGAACCTAAACCTCTGGATTCGAATCCGGACCTGGACCTGAACCTGAACGGGTTTAGATATGCATCCCTAGTGTAGGCATCCCATGGACACCCCCTTAAAAGAAAATAATGGTTTTTATTGGTCAGAAATTACCCGCAATGGCAGCCTATTAGCGTTGAATTGATGCAGGGTATTACAGGTTTCACACAATACACAACATATATAGTATCTTATCCACACTTGCATTTTTCGGAACTGTCGCAAGGGTCTGGGCGGCTGCCATTCGGCGCCACCAGGTGACCTCAATACGACCTTCCCCAACCGAAGTCAGGTACCCATTTACATGATGCATATAATTTGTGAGCAAGTGCAAAAGAGGGGTTGGATAATTTGTAATTTGTTTTATAGGAGACACCATGTTACCTTTCTATTTATCAATTTGTTTGTTCATAACTTGTTTATTTTGACATTTCAGTTGGACGCGGTCTTCGATCGGTTCATCGGATATGAGGAGACAAAAATATCTAGCTTCAGGTAATTAGCAGTACTTTGTATCTGTTTTATTTTTTAAAGTCTGTTGGCAAGATTTCTTAGAATAACTACATATGAAGAAGCTAATAACGTTTAGATGTAAGACTATCATTGTCTATCATATATTTTGTCAAGTTGTTAATGTCACGTCAGTAGATTTTTAAAAAGAACATGATTGTTTTAAAGATTTTACACACTTTTTTCCGTACACACAGTAAACCGCTTACCAACAAGCTTTTGATCAGTCCTCTCATCCTTCTTAAGATGGAATAACCCGATGTCTAGGTCACGTGACCTGAACGGAAGGGTTTAAAAATACCCGGTAGTTGGTAACGACCCCCGTCTCGGTTGATAGCTGGTTGATGCCCTCTGGTGTATACTAGTATACCCTCTTTCACTCTACTTGTGTACGGACATTAGCCTCTACCAGGCTCCGCGGATTGCTGGGAAAATAGTAGAAATCGGCCAAATAGAGTGAATAGTACGCCATGGGTACTCCGCTATACAGGGAAGCTCAATAGCGGAGTACCAGTGGCATACTATTCACTCTATTTGGCCGATTTCTACTATTTTCCCAGCGATCCGCGGAGCCTGGTAGAGGCTATTCGTAGATAGCATATAAAAACTTAATAACGTCAATCACCATCAAATATGAAAACATTGTTGTTGTTGTTGTTGTAAAGGTCCGGTAGTGTCGTGGGAAGTTTTGTGACTGTGGTGGCCGAATCAGAGTCACAAGCCGCCATGGACGCATACAGAGCGCAGGTGCAGAGGGGCACTCTGGGTAATATGACAGTCATCCCAACTGGTTCGACCATCACCGACAAAGAGCCGATCACCAGTAAGTTCTGCAAATGTATAGAATATATATCTATTTGACAGCAGTTACTTTTTTACTGCTATGTATATAGTTTGTAATGTTGTTTTGCTATATGTGAGGGCAAACTGTATAGGTACACGTTTTGTCCTCCCTCCCACTATATGGTAAGTTGAAATAAACATATAAGGAAAAGTAACTTTTACAGAATGATTGTATGATGTAAACATTAGTTTTTATAATGCCTTTTTTCTTTCCCTTTAAAGACAATGCACATTCAAAATGATGAATCTTTTTTTTGCATTTCCCCACCAATCTATCCTTGGTTCCTAGGTGAAAGAATCGGTAAGTGATATGAACTATCTATTCATTCGTTTTCGTTTGTATTTAAAACTAATGCTTACATCTCAACCTGGAAGAAAACTGCAATTGGCAACTCCTCTTGATAGTGGTTAATTTAGCACACATTCTCTTATGTGTGAAACATTTCAGTGGAATATATCTTTTTTTCATGTTGATTTACATAAGTGTTTTAAGTAGTCTTTTGGAATTCACTTCTTTAAGCTGGAGACATTCAATGATGTTAATCGGATAGGGTCAGAACATCTGATGTAAAAAAAAGCTTGAGCTGTAACTCACTTACATGCAAATAGGGACACCAAAATGGCGGCGGACGAAGCGATTTATATAAGTGTTTTAAGTAGTTTTCTGGTATTCACATCTTTAAGCTGGAGACATTCATGGGCGGTTATTGGATTGGGTCAGAACATCTTATGTCTGAAAATATACTTGAGCTATGACTCACTAACATGCTAAGGACACCAAGATGGCGGCGGTCACAGCGATGACGTCACACGTGAAAGGAAAGGAATCTCGAACCAGTTTAGCTCAAATGAACTCAATGAACAGATGAGCTACACGTCCACTGGTCGTGACAGAGAAGACAGACGCTATGTACAGTATTTACAGGTTCAGTGTACCGGGGAAATTCCCCTAGCTCTTTTCGACAAGCACAATGAACGGTGGACCACGGCTTAACGTCCCGTCCTAAGGACTGCGATCTTTAACGGTAGCGTGCATGTCGGGTGAGCGACACAGCCGGGATCGAACCCGGGGCTTCTAGTTCCAGAGGCAAGAGCGCTAACCACTGGACTACGCACGCTACGAAAACGTTCTATTTTCCCCCCAGGCCCCGGTTTCACCAACGTCACCTTGTACAACTTTTGGAAGAGCCCGCTGGTCCTCGCCATCATCGCTGCCGGCGGCGCGGGCATCCTCATCGTCGCGCTGCTCACAACCATCATGTGTTGCGAGAGCAAGAAGAAGAAGAAGATGAAGAAGAGGAGACAGATGAAACGGGATGCTGAGAGGGCGGAGGAGGAGACGGCCAGTGTAGGTGAGGACAAAGTCGCGTTTGTAGACGACGCGGATGCACAAACGCAGCTGACCGAATGCGATCCGCCGTCCAAGAACGACGCATCTTACGAAAACATCGTGCTCCGAGAGAAAGACAATGTCAACTTTGTCAGTACTAACGGTGACGCTTTCCATCAAAATGACGAGGAAGATAGTT